>NW_024104372.1:600000-1097271 GCF_003945595.2 Pipra filicauda | reverse complement strand
CCTGAATAGATTACTCTCTAGTTACCTTTCACAGACAGTTCTTGTAGTGCCCACCAGCCAAGACATGTTATTGATTGCAAAGAGCCGCAGTCTTGTTTTTTGAGAAAAGGAGGCACTTTACTGCTGTTCCTCCATGCAGTGTGAAGACACTAGCTAGTTTCTGCTCCTCCATCTCCCTTCAGAGGAGATGGTCCCTGTCCTATAAAAAGCACCTGGCCATAACTGCTGAAGGTGGAGGGATCTCACGTTTTACAAAAACACTATAGGAAATTACAAAGGGGTTACAAACAGCAGCAGGAACAGCAACTCTCCTCAATTCCAGTCATCTCACCTCTTGTGCTAACAGAGCATGCAGCTTGCCTGATCCACTGCTGCAGAAGCAGCTGCCATCCCCATGGATCTTGTTTTCTCTTTAGAATTCACTAAGGTAACCTGGGATTTGGCACAGATACAAGACACAGAGACAGCATCAATCTCATGACAAATGAGTGGTGTCCTGAGGAGGCTCTGGAAAAGGCAAAGATGACACGGACCTTCAGAGCAAAGTTCTACTGCACTGCTTGTGACACCACTCTGAATTGTACTAACTATGGGAACACTACATTGCATACCAAAATAATCTGCACAGAAATACCAATTTTCTCCTGGATTTTTGATAAAAAAATACCTCCCTTATATTTTGGTCTTTCCCTATATAGAGTATGATTTTAACTAAAACAAATAGTTTTGTTTTCTAACATTTTTTTTCTCCCAAAAGTGAGACTCATAGAAATCCCCATGGAAATCAACTGTGGGCATAGAGACAGCATTGGATGCTGGTAGCAGAAGCCTGTAGTAGATCTTGGGAACAAAATTCACCAGAATTTGGACTGTCGTAAATAAAAGGAAAACCTTTATAAGTAAGGGAAAGCCCACAGATTCTTTTTCCCCTCTTCTGCCTCCTGCCAGTTTTCCCACATGAGAACAGAAGACCTTGAAAGCAAAAACTGTCCCACTGCTAAGACTGAATGAAGACTGCAGTTTTGGGCCCATACTGTTATTACTATAGGACCAAATTCTGATACCACTGACACTCAATGAATCCACGTTTATTTTAGCTGTGAGTATAAATCAGGTCAGGAATTGGCATATAAGGTAAGCTAAATAGTGATTTTGGCTTTAGTCCTAAATCTTCCTGTCTTTTTTTGCATAGCTTCACTATCATGATAAATGGCTGATCTTTGTGGAGGAAAGAATTTAGTTTCCAGTAAGATGATGAGAATGAATTATCAGTTCAGCTATCTCTGCAGCCAGTTCCTACCTTAATATCATTTCAGTAAAACATAAGGATGTGTTATGTCATGACCGTCCTGCTGGAATGAATTTTTAAATGTGAAGAAAAAAAAATTGTTTTTAAATTTGGGGGGTAGTGTAATGTGAATTTCCCCTTAAAACATTCCTATCATGCCGCTTCATATTCATTAATTAGTCTGAGGTTTCCCTCGTGTTTAGTTTACAAAGCCACTTAAACCCACGTACCCATTTAACATATTTATGACCCCAGTTTTCTTTCTTTTCTCTGAGACTGTACCGTAATTGTTCTCTGGACTCAGGGACTGCAGAGTGCCTTCACTGATGAAAGGAGACAACATAAAGAAGGAAATGAATGTGTGAGGGATGAATACCTTCCACAAAACAACTGGGTGCAATTTGGCCCATGGCCCCGGGGGTCACTTTAATAGAGTGGAGCCTCAGTCTCTATTGAGTGTATGGGAGACTATTAACTCTTAACAACTCAGTCTCAGGTTATTTATTTATTGCTTAAATGATTTGTTATTGCTACTTGAATTTAATATACCCTCTGGGAACTAAGATGGCAGCATCATGTTACAGAAAAACTACAAGTTATTTTAAAACTGTGATTGAATTTTTATGAGCACCATAAAATCTTTCTGAACAAATAACTTACCATTAATCAGAAACTTCAGCAGAAAATCTGTAAAATTAAGTATTTATTAGAACAGCACTGTATTTGTGTGTTTCTCTGCAAAAGAGAGGATTAAATATTTGATTCTTCAAGTAGTTATTATTTGAATATAATAATACTTAAGTAGCACCTGATATTTTCAAAAGGTCTTACAGATACAATATTAACAAAACAGATCATTCCCTTCAGCCTGGGAATACCTGATGTTCAGGGATCTAGACTAGTGCACACCTGTTCAGGTATGAATGTTTTTTCAAAAAACTTGAGGGCATCTGCAAGGAACAATGACGAATCTTCACATCAGTTCTGCTAAATGGACTAGAGTTTCAGGTACTTTTGCACAGTTAGTGGTTTTCTCCATCCTTGCCTATGAGCTGCTCTCCCCTCTGAAAGAGTGCATTGGTATACTGCTTTAAATCATCCACTTTCTCTTTTGCTTTTCTAATCCTTAAAATCATTAGGAGAACTTCCAAACCAAACAGCATATTTCAGAGGGGGATAGGGAGGTGGGGAGGAGAAAAGGAAGGGAAGGAAAATAGAAGGCAACATAAAAAGCAGAGGCAAAAGGAAATTCTCAGAAAATTAAGGGGGGAAAAAATAGTCCTGCATAAATAAGGTTAAAAAGCAGGTTTAAAACCAGAAAGAATAAAAGTCATCTTAAGTATTGCTATAAGACTGGTCTGTGTTCCCAGATATTTCTAATAGTGCACCCAAAGGTGTTCACCAGAAACACTGCCGAACTAAAGAGATCTCCCATTTTAACATCTTATTGCTTGCAATCCTACCATGTCCTTACATAAAGAACAATTCTATGTTAGGTGTTCTCTTCTGGAAATAGAATGATCAAATCTGAATACAATACAGATGTCCAGATTGTGTGATTGATGCACATAATCCCATAAAAATATTTATATCATACCCTTTTCCATCCTTGTTATAAATTGGATAATCATAATTTCTGATTGTTTTAACGTATTGTTTATGTATCAGTTACTTGCAGAAAGTCTAAACACATATATATAACACACATAGTCATTCTCCTTCACCCTTTGGATTCTACAAGTTTAGAAAAGTATAATTTGTATTCATGCTGTTGTTTTCAACATGCCCAATTCTTCTTGATCTCAATGGACAACTAAGGAGCATTAAATGATTAGGTATTAATTACTTTCTTGCAGGACTGTTGGCTATATCATCTTAAGTCTTCTTTCTTACATGTCCAGTGACTAAAGCATAGTAGCTAAAACTGCCTTGTAAAATGAAATTCAGTCATTAATTGAGTTATCTTTCAAACTTCCTCCCAATATTGAGAATTATAAATATTCTAATTTTAGTCTTTGGTAAGTTATGCTTTGACAAATAAGAGCTACAGCATGGTGTTGTCCACTTACTTTCCATTATTCTGAAGTTGTTGGTCCAATCTGATCTTTCAGCAGTCTTCTTAAATTTTCCTTGCTTCTACTGACCCTTGCTGGGACTCTAACTGCCCCTCACTCCTGCCATCATGTCTCTTGGCATGAGATTCATCTCATCTGATATCACCTCCTCAATGGAGAATCCCTGACATTTCCTGAGGACACTTTGTATCAGTTGTCTTAGGTATGTGGCAGTGGAATGCACCATCTTTCAGATGTACCCGTACCTGAAACAATTTAAGTGTTAGGCCTTTCTTTTACCTAGAGTCTCACCCTATATATATATTCTATTTTTAAAACATTAAAATGGAAAAGCAACTGCTTATAACTTTCCTACAGACATTAAATGAAACAACTGTTCTGCTAATAAACTTCCTACGTCACTTAGGACGCAAGGTGCTGGTACCTTCCACCCTCCTCTCTGCACTGTGTTTGGTTGATTCTGAAGATGCCAAAAAACTGGAATAACATCTCATCCCAGCAAGCATGTTGTATGACTTTCTTTGCCAGTTTGACAAAGCACCTTTCAACCTCTCACCTTCTTATTTCATGCCCTTTCCTGTGGCACTGTATGTCACACACCTTGCAGATACTGCTTGAGAAAGAACTGCAGAAATCTTGTCAGATATAGCATCAGGGTATTATTTTCATAAAGACATGCTGTTCTTTGTCATTTCACCAAGAGGTTCAAAGAACTAAACATTTCATTTCCTGACTGTGTTTATGATGCATAACTCAAGGAGAACTGTGCTTCATGAACTACCTAAAGTCCTAATGGGCCAATGTATGCTAGTTATGACTTTGCTCTAAAAGAACACAGATTCTGTAACTGTGTAGTGTTCCTGGAAAAAAAAAAAAAAAAGGAATGCCATAAGGCAAAATGATGAGTGCAGTGTCCTCCTGCACTCTACAATAGAGCACACCACAGCATTACTTAACCCTGCCACTTGAAGATCCGGTAAAGTTGCTCCCTTGCCACCCCAGTGCCTGTTGCGAGCCACGCAGCACTATGAAAAACTGGGATCTCAGGCCAGGGTGGAGAAATACATAAAGGCATCAGAAGACAGAGAAGACTCTTATGCCGTGTCCCAAAAATTGCTGTAATTAACTGCATAAACACAAAATAAAAAACAAAACAAAACAAAACACCAACAAGGCCTTAGCTAGATTTAATGGCTGTTACTAACTGGCTATCTGCTTTGTTTGGCCAGTTCTTCACTCTTGTTGCAGTGAATAAGAAGAGATGTTTAAAGCTATCTTGACAGAAGTACAAGTCAAATGCAGTAACAATCCAAAACTACATTATGTATACATCTGGAGACAAAGAGCCTCATGTCACTGCTGGACTGACTGCAGGACTACACTTTTTTGAAGAAGTTGACAAGGGATAGTCAGAGAGCATCTTCTTACAAGCATTTCAAAGGTCACTAGTAAGTTCTGGTTTATTTAAATACATCTCCATAGTGAGCCTGAAGTAGCCCGAGGTTTCTAAAAAAGTACAAATACCAACAGCAATGTAGGGAATAAAAAATCCAGTAATTCAGTGTGTTCTCTGAAGACTGTTGTGATGTTATTAAGCTCTGTGTGCATGAAAAGTACAAACCACTAAAGAAAACAGTCTGAAGGAATGTTAAAAAATGGAGCATTCTGCAGAAAAATAGCTGTCTTTATTTTCTGTTGGTGTGAAAAATAGATTTTTCTCAGCACTGTTAAGCTTACTTCCCTGAGACAGACTTACTGAAATGTTTTATAGTTAAGTAAACACACACACTATTTTTTTTCCTAGAATTGATGTTTCTAACATTACAATGTCTCATAGTGGGTCACATTGGGTCACAGAATAAGAGCGTAAACTGCTTGTAATGAAATATGTAGTTTAGAAATGTGATGTCAAATGCTCTGAGTGTAACAAGCTGACGAAAAATAATTCTAAAAAAATAGATAATCTACAAAATAGAGATGTGGAAGCTTCCATGCATGTGCAGTACAGCTGCCTCCCAGAAACTGCAACAGCAGCAGCTGACATTTTTAAAACTTAAAAAAGACATCTGAATTAGTAGAAATGCTTATCAGAGCCAAGGGGGAGCATGCCAATATACATACACAGAGAGATAGATAATGCAAACAGACAACCAACTCCATAAACTGGAGTTCTGGAGGGTACCCTAGCTCTGAAAAATATGGGCAAGCACATCTGGGTACGTATAGGTGATACGCACATCCATGCACAGTTCTTTAGATCCATGTCTAAAGAATAGTTTGATATGTAAAGGAGTTTTCATGCCCTATCTCTGGCTGATACAAACTCCAGAGAGGCAGGCAAAATTTCTAAATCCTGAAAACTATGGAGGAATTTTTACTTTGAACAGTCACTTCTGGTATTTATCATAAATAACAATTTAAAAGATTGTCAGACTTTGGCAAAAGCAGACTAGCAAAAGCAGACACTTAAGAGCATTAGAGGATTCACTGGCCCAGTCTTCCAAGGCAGGGGTTTGCTTAACTAATTCAGACGTTCAGGTTCCATACATAAGTTTCACTCTGATCTCAGATCTTATTTCCATCTATCACTTTATTTCCATCGCTGCCCATGAGCTCATGAATTTTTTGCTTTGCTTTAAGTTACTCTATACTTCCTTCACCAAAGGAACAAAATGCATGTTGTTGCTGATAGATATGGAAAGTTTCAAGGACGTGAAAATCACTACTACATTGCTTTGAATCCTCAAATTGCCAGGTCACTTAGTATCTCTGTATTAAAAATATGCCAATTAAGAAATACTGCTAGCCAAGGAAATCAAGTGCTCGAAGAGGAGTCCAGACAAACAGCTGGAGTAAATCAGATATTATAGTAATGGCAGACAATGGAAGGATGCTGATTTACATCCTCTGTGAATTCTAAACCCAGGCATTCTTCTTGTAAATCACAGCAGTTTTTCTGGGAACATAGTAAAGAAGTGTTTTATCTACACTTCCTTGTAACACACAGGGCTTTTTTATGATTTCAAAATTGTTCCAGTTTTATTAGTATGAGTTTACAGCTCTTTGTTCCCTGGACCGTGTGAAGAGTGGAAGCAGGGAGACTCACTGCTACTTTACTTTTAGCTGATGAATCACAGAGGATGTCTCACATTTCATTAGTGTTTGAGTCCTTAACTCCTCATATTTCTCAGGTTCTTTTCCCCTTTGCACAACGGATGCGGGGACAAAAATGTGTAAGTGCCTCTGCCACCCCATTCAGACTTTCACTGAATTGGTGTAATTGGATTTTGCACCTCAATTTGCAAGATACAGTTCCTCTGAAAACCAACACATTTCGGTAAGCATAAAAATAAAACGAAATAAAAATAATAATAAAGACGAGACAGGCATTCATAAGGTACCAGGACTCCAGATTCTTCAGCTGAGAGACCCCAGATTTCAATGTACCCTGAAAAGGGTGATTAATTTAAAGTGAGTGGAGTCTGTTTCTTTAAGACAAGCTCATAAATCGTGAAAGATCACCACTTCTTTTCAAAAGGCTCTCCACGGTCTGAGTTTCCCTTCTGGGTCAGTAAAGGCATTGAAGTTTTAATGGCATGCCATGGCAGATTACACGATACAGCTGTCCCGGCACCGTGAAAATTAAGTTATGCCCCGTGTCAGCAAGGTTTTTTTCCCTTTTCTTTCCCTACCCTCCCCCCTTCACTCTCCCTCTTTCTTTCTCTCTCCCTGTCCCCTTCTTCATTCTCCTCTTTGCTGGGAAGTGCGCATCCAAGGAGGAGGTGGGAGCCCGGCAGGAGCTTCTGCCACGCTGCTGTTGAGCCCCAGCTATTGAGACTGAGTAAATGGAGCTGATGGGTGAAGAGGAGTCATCAAAATGGAGGGATTTGTTCCTCCTCCTATTCTCCCCAGCGCCCAGGGGCAAAGGCAGCCCTCCCTGCTCAATCACACGCAAGCACCTACTCTGCCTTCCCAGCGCTGCTCGCTCACACGATGCCCCTCTCCTCGGCCTCTCGGCGGATCTGCACTGCCCAGCCCTCGGCTCCTTGGCTCGTGCACCAGCCAGTCCCTTGCGCTGCTAAACACTCTCACAGGAGGCTTACGCTCCCGTTGTCGGAGATGCCTTTTCCCACAGGTCAGGGCCTCATGTGTTGGTGCACACCACACGCACAAGCATGCCCAGGAACAAGTGCAGCGTTTTGCATTTAAAGAAATAGCAATCCCCGCTGTCCCTCTAGCTCCCTTTCTTCACTCTGTAAAGAACGAGAGAACATAGAACTTATTAAAGCATGAGAAATTAACTACATTAGTATTTAGTCTGGCAGAGCAGGGATGTATGAGTAGAAGAAAGAGATAAGGAAACAGAAGGGACATAATCATTTGCAAACCTATCAATATTCTGGGTCACTCATTTCCAATCTGCTCTTGATTTTTAATTCCTTGAAAACTCTAATCTCTGAAGATTAATTTAAACATGCTGATCGGAGACTTGATGGTTTGATTTCCTTATGAACTTCCTGAGGATGCCCACAACCACATAGTGTAAATGGGCAATGGTTGAAAATTATTGTTCTATATCATATTTATAATACTTCAAGATACTGAGTTATGACAGGAGATAGCACCTATGCCTCTTCAGTCAAGTCAGAGTTGTTTGGCAAATCTTTGTTTTGGAAAATTAGTAAGCTAATTAAGACTTCAAATAGAAATTCCCCATTCTGATATGAAGCCAATATGTTGGCTAGTTTACCTCTTCCTGGTCTTAGCCTATCTTTATTAATGAGTATAAAGATATACCTTACATATAAACAATACTGTCCATCTGAAGTACTTGCATTACACCATATGCAGTAACTTAGCCAAAAGCTTCTGGCTTCAGACTTGCACACTTTGCAGTTAGCTTTCTATTCTAACCCAGGCCAAGGATTTCAATGGGATTATTTGTGCCCGGGCTTACTAATGCAGGGATACTTTGACTAAGTTCTTTATTTGTTCCACTGTTTCTGTGTGTATTGATACTAGAGGATGAAGTCTGACTACCAGCATATTCAGCTACTTCTAGCTTCTGAATGCTTGATTAAATATTAAGGTATTCTAAATTGAAATTAATTTGCTAATAGGACTTGGCAGTTTTTCCCTGCTTTCCTCAGTTGTTTCTAGGTACAACCTGCTGTTCACAGACAGCACATTGCTCAATATGCTTAGAAGAATGTTTGCTAACGCAGCGTGAGCTGAACTTCCCCAGCCTACCAAAAAGTGTCTAGAGCTGGGACAAAATGAAATTTTTGTCATTATTACTGAGCGGTTGCTTGCGATGTTCTTCACAGGCATGAAAAGTTCATGAGTTCATGAGAAGAGAGGACTTTCAGCCAAAGGATTCTGGACCAGGAAACCTTGTCTAAGAATGCTTTAGCAGCCATGTGTCTCCTTATGTACTTTCTGTTTGCAGTTGACACAAATTATTTGATAATGGAATTTGTAGGATACCACTAAATGGGGGCAGAATAAGGGTCTTGCAGTTTATCTTCTACATAGGTGATGCATAAACATTAAGTAAGAACCACTTTTTATTCTGCTTGGATAGTAGCAGAGACAATGACATCTGGGACCAACTCGGCCTTAGATTTACCATTGCAGTTGTTTTCCTCCATACCTCAGTCTCCTAATACATATCAGTGTGTGGGGGAGAGGTAGTTGCTATTCTTATTTGCGTTGCTGCTATTCACAACAAGTAAATCTTTCTCATGTTTTTTGTGAAAAGTTCAGGCCTTTATTGAGTGAGGAGAGCTGTGAGCTGCCCAAGAGCTGTTTTGTTGGCAGGGAGTTAAGGAAAATTGTCTGTCACATCAATTATCTGCCCTTGAGCTCTTAGAAAGAAGGTGCCTAGAGACTGGCCACTTCTCTTCCTTGTACATCCACACACATGGACACCAAAACAGCTCACACTTTGATTGGAAGTTGCACTCCCCCTCTCTCAGCAGTGCTGCAATCCATGTTAAATCAGGTCATTCCTCCTTCTCAGTAAAACTAGACAGGCCTCTGCTTTGAATACGCTGGACCACACAAGGGAGAGGGGAGAAATATCTTTCCCTCAACCCTTTCTTTCCTTCGTCATTTGGAAGTCTGTGTTCTAATAACAAATGGTGATTTAAAAAAAAAAAAAAAAAGACAAGCCTTCCCTTCTTCCTTTTTGGAGTGACAGCTCTGAGCCTTCGTCAGGGGAGCCCATGAATTGGACTTGCAAAGGGCCCGGGAGGGGTCCCTATAAATCTTCTCCACACAGAGGTGGCTGTCTGTCTAATTCTGGGCTGTTGCTCATTGTAACTAAAGTTTAACTGCTTTACTTTGATTCGGGGGGAGATGGGGGGGAAAGTCACATAAACTTGAGGTTTATGGATATTGCCTTATTTCCTTGTAATTTTCAAAGGCATTTGTTTCCTTCATTACTGTCCCTTAGAAAAGTAACAGACATATTTTTTTTCTACTGACGTTATTGCCTAATTTTCTTTAGTTCTCTCTCTTATCCTGCTGTCTGTGGAATGGAAACTACATTAAGTCACCAACATTTGAGAGAATATGAACAGACTTCCTTTAGCTGCTCATCCTAGAAAGACCAAGACAACCAGTATCAAAATAATAAAAAATAAATTTAAAAGCGATTATGTCTAAGTCCTGTGTTCCTGTGTGTATAATTACATGCAGGCATACACACAGACACACAAGACACAGAAATAGACATACACTTGATGGCTTGCAGAAATGCCAGCTGTAATTGCCACATACTAAACATGGCTTTATACTTTCTCACTCATGCGTTTACCCATCATATTCTGCCTTTCTGCTCATGACTTATTTCTTGATCTCATTTCATGGATCACAGGGCAACATACCAACTCATTTAATAACAGTACATATACATACTTTTTGGATATAGTTTGAGTATTATGTCATCAAAATTACAAGAATATAGAGTATTGTTAAATATCAACAATGCATGTGAATTCTTATCATTGTAAGAATGCATCATTCAGCTTTATTGCTGAAAAATGTAATTTTTTTATCTCCACAAATTGTCCTTCCGTGTAATCTGAATCTGAGAGCATAACAAACAATTTCAGATTCTGAAAATTAAATCAGGAGAATGGAATAGCTAGTTTTCGCTTTCATGCACTGCAAATTATCCATGGTCTTTCCACATTTATCTTAAGGAAAAAGTTGTCTGAAGACTGAATCAAAGACTAAGGATTGTATTATGAAAGTGAAGCAAAGACATTTTGAAATAGAAATCCATTTTTAAATCATGTTAAAGGTAGACAGCGAATTGCACCATTCACTATGGTTACTATGAATTTTATCCAGTTTTCAAAATCATTTGATTGAATAAGAAAAATTAGATCTGCAACATAAGGGGAGAATTGACTGGGGATGTGGATGTTTCTATATATGAGAAAGAAGGGGGGAGAAAGATGTTTCTTCATTCTTAGACATTGGCTTGTTTGCAGTACTGTTTGTGAGCAAAGCATTTGTTTGCTCCCCGCATGTGTGTGCACGGGTGGGTGAGGGGAGTTTGAGAATTCCTAATCCAGCAGCTCTCAGGACCTGGAGAGTTGTACCCCATCTGGGGTAACTGGATTAAAAATCTTTTCTCATTTCAAAGGTTTGATCTCAACAAGGGTTTGATGTGATGAAATCAAAGTGGCAGCTTGGATTTGAAAACTATTTGGATTTGAGCTTCCTGAAGTCTAGATCTGAGGGAATGGCTGCAGTGGATATGAATGTGTGGTAACTGCACTAATGCCTATATAAAGCAGAAAATTATGCTTGAAGAAATAGAAAAATATCCCATTTCTAAAATAATACCTATTCCAGTGAGAATAACCATATAGTAAAATAACTTGTCAACTAAGTGTCTCTTGCGCTATCTGATTTTAACACAGATCCTCAGTGAAAAAAATAGAATATTTTGTCTTAATGTAGGTGAAGCTAAAATAACAATAGCTACAAAATTGTGTATTATATGGTAATTCCTACTTCTATTTTGTTGTCCTTGTCACTACCTAGTGTTCAAGGACCCCAAAGACTTGAGAGCAGTACATTGACCTATCCCAGAGAAAGGCAGATTCCACATAATTTTGAGCAAGTGGCCTTCCCTCTTTCTCGGCCTCCATTCCTAACCTGCAAATTGGGGGTAATAATAACATACTATTTCACAAAGTCTTTCTGAGGGAAATGGGCTATCTACAATGCTTCAAGGCATTCACAGTCTTTGCAATGAAAGTTGCAAGTAGTTCATGCATTTTTTAAATCAAATGCAAATCAATTTCTCCATAAAAGCAAATAATAATCTATGTCTCCAGGTGAAATTTCATATGTACCCTTAGAGAGTTAATAATTTAAGTTATAAATTTTAAAGAAACTATACACAAAGAAATTGTGCATATAACCCATTAAAAGGTAGGTACTCAGAATGAAAACACACTAAATGTCAGTCAGTCCTAAAATTTACAGGGCCAAAATACTTCAGCATGAAAAGGTTACAGTAAAGACAAATATGCTGCCTCTTTTGTAATCACCATGCACTATCTATATTACCCATGTGTCCTATTATACACCGACTAAAATTGACTAGAGTTTTCAAATTATACAAGATCATAACACTTACACAGAAGAAATTATTTTTGTTACATGGAAAGACAAAACATCCTCAGATTCTCCCTTCTTATAGATATTTTCTGTTTGACTGGGACAAAAAACCACGTGCAGTATAAAGAATTCCTTAGAAGAATTGATTAGAAGATATCTCTGAGGCATGAAAGAAATTTATGTAGGTTTATAATGAAAGACTTATAAAAAAAGCTCACTACTTATAAAATGGGAATGAAATACATCATCAGCAAATCTTCCCTGATGACACTTTGGGGTCATCTACTGAGAGAGTGAAACTCAGCTTTCCAAGCAACAGACTTTTCTCAAATACTGGTGCCAGCCTGTAGAACCATGTACTGCATATACCAGTTAATTAAAAAAACCCAGCACCTTCCATTCTAACTGCAGATTCACTTTGACCTTTTCTTGCTAAGTACATAGCATATAATACGTATATCAGTATCTGTACACTTATAAATACATATAAGAAGATAATGAAAAAAAGGATGTCTTCTGCAAAATTCTCTGTAAGACAAAGTCTGAAAACTACACACAAGGGATGTCACTCAACATGTATTCTTGGGAAAATCTTGGACAATTCAGACATACTTCTTCAGATGACTGAGATACAGACTTGTGTTTTAAATATACCAATTATTAAATTTGACTTCAAAAGAAAAAAGGAAGAACAGTATACAAAAAATAGTAGTGTATTATGTGCATCTATAAACAGAATACAACATAACAGAACCTGTGCAAGGTGATATGCAAAAGGATGGAGAAATATGATGTAGCATTAACAAAATATTTAAGTTTTACAATTCTGTCCTTCAGTGGTCTTTTCTTCTGTAAACACCAAATTTGGACAAGTCTTGACTTTTCCAGAGTGCCTCTGAATATTCTGGTTCTGTCCTGTAAGACTAGTTGTCTTGGTTTTGGCTGAGATGGAGTTAATTTTCCGCATAGCAGCTCGTATGGCGCTGTGTTTTGGAACTGTGACCAAAACAGTGTTGACAATATATTGTTTGGGCTATTTCTGAACAGTGCATACAGTGTCAAGGAAGGCTTTCTCTCTTTCTCCAACTGTTCCTCTCATGAAGAAGTCTCAAGCGACTGGGAGGGGAAACAGCTGGGACAGCTGACCCCAGCTGACCAGAGGGATATCCTATGGCATATGACACCACGTTCAGCAATAAAAACTGAATGGATGGAGAAGAAAGAGAGTGACATTCATGGTTATGATGGTTGTATTTCCAAATGCATGTGATGCAAGATGAAGGCCTGCTGTCCTGGAGATGGCTGAACACCTGCCGGCAGACGGGAATTAGGGAATGAATTCGTTCTTTTGCTTTACCTGTTGAACTGTAAACTGTCCTTATCTCAAACCACGAGTTTTCTCGCTTTTGCCCTCTGATTCTCTTCCTCGTCACCCAGTGAGGAGTGAGGAAGAGACTGTGTGCACTTCAGTGCTTACCAGGGTTAACTCACAGCACTAGTCCAGACCAGCAACATCTTGTCAGATGTTCTTAAAAAATTGTCAGTGAGTGAAGATTTACTCCTGAGTAGTTACATGTCTAATTCTAACTATAACAAATAACGTATTCTCTTCTTCCTTGCAATAACCTTTTATGTGCTGGAAATTCTTTCTACCTCTCCTCGCTATTTCCCTTTTCCCTTCCCTTCTCTACCCTTTCCCCTGCCTTGCCTTTGCCCTTGCCCTTCTTGCCCTCACCCTGTTCTCTCCACCATTTTCTCAATGAGTTTGTCTTGGTTTGGTTTCTGAAGTTTCATCTACTCTTTATAACATCTTGGAAATAATGGCTAAATATTCTCTCTGAAATGGCTTCATCCAACTTCGTTAAGTACTACAGGATTAATCTCTTACAGTCATATAAATATCTAGTAGATTTAACTACTGTATCAAACATTATTTCTCTATTCTAGCTGGAGTTTCTGCCCTTTATTTACTGATACACTAAAATAATACTGTTTGTAAGTGATCTTTTTAAGGAGCAGTTTGTAACTGATGAAAGTAAAAATGGAATTCTTATCATCAGATCCCCAAATCTGTTTAAAACAATTAAAAAACCATTATTTTCCCTTTGTGTTTCTAGTAGCTCTATGAGAAGGCAGGGCAGGGTACTGAAGGATGTCAGGTAATACTGTAATTCATGAGCCACCCTGAGAGCTGTGGTTGAATTTCTATCAGGGAACTGGTGTCAATGAAAACTCTGAGCACCTGGCTTTTTTTGAGAATTAAACTCCAGTTAATTATTACCTTAGTATTGTTAAACACTGTTGTCTGTGCTAACTATGCTGTCCCTATCTGCATTTTGAAAAGCTTTTTGACAATAAGCTGTAAAAACAAATATCCTGATTTCATAAAGCTTTATTTCATCATATGTATGACATCAGTAGGCTAGATCAGGTGTTCTAGACCTGACAAATTTGGTTCAAAAGGCATCTGTGGCTTGGTAGAAAATTCCTTCTGAATATCATTGATCTTGTGTCATAAGGTGCATAAAAATAATACTGAGTTCATGATGAGTGGATGAGTTCTGAGAATGTACTGCAAAACACAGCACGGCTTTAAATACTCCTTATGGTGGGAAATCACACAGAGAGGAAACTGAAAACACTACAACCTTTTGGCAGAATGCCAGAGTGCTATAACAAAAGCTGCAAGCTTTTGTATTTAAGTCGGAAGATCAGGAGTCTAAAACAAAATGGTAACAAGCAGTTCTGGACATCTTATGGGTAAGTACATTGTGACATTTCTAATTATGAGAACAGCAAAAAACTCCTTCAAAAAGAAAGGTAAGAGATTAAATTAGATTTTGTCCTTAACAACTAGTAGTGCACTACATTTCTTTCTTTTCTAATCTATGTCATGCTCATCAAATGGACTACCACAGCAGCAGAAATCCTGGGCTATATTGGTTAAAAATAATGGAAATGTAGATAAACTGGGGAATGTGCAGTGCAATCCTTTCCCTAGTAAATCTTCCCAGTTACTGGGCATCAAAAGTATCACAAAAATCACTGAATTTAAATTTCCATATCTGTGTAGACCACAGTGTGTTATCCACCTTTTAAAGAAATCAAAAGGGAAAAAAGACTAAAAGACCTGCCTGATCATGCAGTGAACTCTGACAGAAATATAAAATCTAACCCTCTTGCATTCTATCCTCAACTAGACTCATCCACTGCAAACTGAACTGAGACACCCAAGTCATTGCATTTAGGGCACTAGTAGCCATTTGCGGTCATTACTTTTCAGATACCCCAAGCTAGAAACACTGTTTCACAATTAATTCTCTGAATCATTGAGTTCAAATCTATGTCCATATTCTTGAGCTTAGAAACCATCTAAAAGAAGGAGAAAGAGTGTCTTCCTATAGTTCTGCTCCTCTTAGCCCTACCATGTTATAATAAAACTCTATGTAGTATAGAAAAGAACAGGAAGAATGATCAGAATGATAGAAAAGGAAGCTTGAAAAGGGATGTGGAAAAGAGCTATAAAATCACTGTGGAGCAAGGGAAAGGTCAGGTAGCAAAGTCCACCAAAAAAAGGAAAACCTTCTTAAAACTGTGCAGTTGAGTAGTGTAAATTCTTGCTGCAGGCTGTTGAGAATGCAGAAGGTGTAGCTGTAACATGGCAAACTGAAGGCAGAAAAATCCTGCAGTACTTCCAGAAAAATAGAATCCTTAATACTCTAATTCCTACATTGTTTCTTCATCTGTCATATACGTGAAAGAAAAACTGTAAGAGTATCAGTCTGCTGAAATCTAAATAAATCTTTGTTGCTTAGGTCATAAACAGACCGCTGTGAAAACATGGGTATATGTGTGTCCGCAAAGTCCTCCTGTTCATGTTGAATAACAGACATGCAGTGATACTGTGGCAGCCAGGTTTGAAATCACATAGACTGATTTGTTTATATGAGTTTTCCTGTCCGTGCCAGACTGGAAAGGGCTCCTGCAGTCCAACCTTGCTAAAGGATAACCATGTGAATCTGGCAATTACTTCTTAACATATCAAACGGAGGCATCATGTTAACATGCACCATTCCAGTCTCAGAAGGAAAGGCTGTGTGTGTGCTCAAGTCAGTACTGGAGATGCTTAGCCTGGAGGCTTTTTAGGAGGAGTGGGACAGGGATGGGAAAAAAAAGATGACTCTGACAACAGAAAGCACATCCAAAGTATCATCTCCTTCTTCAGCAGCTTCCCCATAACCTGTCCCTGTGTGGTACCAGCCTCAGCAGCTTTCTTTCCTAACTCTCTATGATGCTCTTTCTGCCTTAGGAGTAGTGGTGAGATTGAGGGAATGGCAGCAAATAAGTAGGTGCTTTTTCTGAGCACTGAGTAGAAAAAAGACAAGACATTCCTGTAAATTTTCAATACCACTTCAAAACAGGGAAACCAAGACTGACACAGATATTCAATCTTACACTTTAAATGCAGCCTGAGCCTTTTCTGGGGATTAGTATAAATACTTGATTATAACATATGCTAAGAAACATAAATGCTAGTGTTTTGTAATGAGCAACAATTCATGCCTCTGTCCTAGCTATATCCTGACAGGAAAAAATATTTTGCAGGTTGTGGAGAGATATGTCAAGATAAAATCATACAGCACTTATTAGCAAAAAAGTATTAAGTGTTCAGCAGTGTTTAAAAATACACTAGAACCCACATATGTGTTAATTTTATTTACATATAGTATAGCCAAACATTTTAAGACAACCCATGGCAAAGTGATATGCATATTATCAAATCAATACACACTTCAATTTATTATTCTACTACTAAACATGTGGGTATATTTAATATTAAAATGTCTGTGTCTCTGTTTGAATGTGTAATTAACCCCAAGCCTGTTTTAGTCTCCACAGGTAGTTGTTCAAAAGGGTAGGTTTTAATGGCAATACTTTCTTTAAAAGATCTAGGAAAATCAGTTCCTACAGAGTCAGTTCCTATAGAGATTACAGAAAGTGGTTGTCTGAAGGATAAAATTTTGCTTAAAGTCTCTTTAGTCCTGCCTCTTATTTAGTAGTCACAGTTATGCCAAATATCTTACTCTTTTTTCATTAGGGAGCAGATAATAACTCAAAAGCCTCAGCCAAAACAAACTCTTTGAAAAGATCTTATGAAATCATTTCTCCTTGCAAATCCATAAAAATCACCTCGGACTCCTTATCAATAGAAAGGCTTAAAAAGGGTGCAGAAGTCGTTGAATTATGATGTGCTTGTTTTAATGAAATTCCGCTCCTGCTGGGATGTTCCCTGCAGATTTTCCATATTTCAGCATGGGAAAGGTTTGATGCTTTCCTGCCAGTGCCAAGAGTTAATTGAAAACATTTCAGGATAAATTCAGCTTGGGGGCCAACGCTCCCATTCCTTCATTATTCTTAACAATAATAGAGGAGTAATACAATTATTAATAGGCATGTTGTATCCTCTTAAAGTGGCAGTGTGTTTCTGAAACCGTGTCTTTCACATTCTTTTTTTTAAACAAATCTGAAACAAATGGAAGAATAGAAATCTTAGGAGAAAAGCAAGTCTGGCTGGTATATTTTACCATTCATCACTTTTTCTCCAGAGTGAGTATTTAGCTATTGTTAAATACAGGTAGTTACTTAAAATATTTTTTTTAAAAAAAATCTAATAAAAAAAATCACTCATCTAGACTAGAATTTCCTGAAGGTCTTCATGTTTAAAGTCTCAGCCCTGTGTGATATTAAATGGTTTTCTTTGAAGATATGTATATCCTCAGAGCTATTTACGGAAACTCAGAAAAAATAAATGCAATTTTTAATAAAAATGCCATTGTTTTAAAGATTAAATTAGTTTTGAAGTGACATATTGTTCTTAGGATTTATGTTTTCAGTATAATGTATCTAAAATAATGGGGTTTTTTTAAGCCAGAATACGTTAGATTGTCTTGCTGGCTCAGGGCTACTTATGTGTTATCTTCCACAGTAAACGATTTATAGTACAACCTTGCAGCTGCAAGGTTGCAACTTTTCATTTTAATCTTTTTTTTCCTCTGAGTTAGTCTCTTGGTATATTCGTAGCAATTTTGTCAGTATTTATGCGTTCCTGATAACTTTAATGTTGAAACTTGTAAAAGCTATAAACAGTTAGGGAAATATTTTCAAAATAGTGTTTTCACTTAGCTTATTATTATCGATGAAAAGCAAGGAAAAAGGTTTACCATTATTCTCTCCAAGTTTTAGGCGAAGTTTTGAATACATTTTTACCTCTTCTTCATACTACTTCTCCCAAAATAGACAACATAAAATATAAAGCAGCACTAATTGTTTGCAGAACAATTTTGCCATAAAGCTTGTCCACTGAAGGATCACAAAAATAGTCAAAACAAATGGAAGTTACACGATTTCAACAGACTATGAGCCAGGGACATGTTTGTACGATTCCAAAAGGCTGTATCTCATTTATTACAGTTACTCCCTTTTTTTTTTTTTTTTTAACAGAATCCTACTGGCAAAAGTCTTTGATGGGGCCCTTGCCCATTCTGGCAGCAAACATGATATTTAAAAACTGCCCCAGTGTAGAAGACTCTCTAGAACAGAGCTAATTTAACCAGCCTTCTGCACCCTGTCTTAATCTCCTCACCCAGAAGGACAGCAGGGGTAAAAGAGATTAAAGCTCAAACTCTTTTCCAAACAGCAGTGCCCTGCTGATATAGCATTCCAGAAGATGACTGAATGGCAAGTGGAGTTTAAAGTATTTCTATACCCTGGGATGAGGGTAGGGCCTGAGTAGAATCAGGGCAGGGTTAGAAACAGTTTCTGCCTCAGTTATCCCTACTGCAAAACAGAAACATCTTTTGAGTCAGAGCTGCCAATGTGTAACTATCTTCCTTAATCCACACAGCAGAGTATTGTGACAATGCTGAGCTGAGAGAGCATCACCACACAATGCTCTAACTTGTTCTCACAAGTTTAACAAATTTTCCCTATTAAACTACTTGAGAAAATCAAATTTGCTCCCATGAATATCCTAAAGGCAGACTTTAGCTAGCTTATACATACAGCTTACAGGACAGGATGATTCTTAATACAGAGGAAGCGCTTGGTTGCTATACCTCTTTCCCTTGCTTACTGAACACAGCTGTGAGCCAACCAGACAATATTCTGACCAAAGTCTTCTAAATGAGATCTGAAAAGAGTCAGAATTATTTCTGAGTATATTCAGACTCTACATGGAATCACTGTGTTCTAAGATTTAGCCTAATATTGCCAAAGACTAAACCATTCAAGGTTTGAGTAATCCAAAAGGGAAAAGATTCCAGTTCCTCAGATTTCCATATCATTCTTATCTACTGGTTTTACAGATATGTCCTCTCCACACTAGCAATACCTTTTGCATAGTAACATGTTCTTCAACACATCCAAGCACACAGCTTTATTCACTTCAGTACGTTTTAGGTCAACTCTTTTAGCTACACCAGGCCAAACCCAAGTGTTAGTTGCCTGTTAAGTTGATTCACATAACCTTGTGCCTTTTCAACCATCATTTAGCTGGGTAATCTTTCTCTCTAAGCATAGAAATACAGCCATAGGCTAAATACTAACAACAATTATACTACTGCAAACTCAGACTACCTCTAACAGGATTCAATGATTTGGAACTATGCAAACAAGCCTTTACATCATAGAAAGGTGAGATGTTTTGCACAAGCTACTTGGCAGATATGTTCTTTCTATAAAATCCACACTCTTATATTACATTTTTTTCCATGGCCTCAGTTCCTGAGATGCACAGATCAACACATATATCTACACTTGACTTTGCCATGTCCTTTAGACTAATTTGCAAACATATGGTATACACCTGAATACACTAATATGAAAAACAAGACAGCATAACAGTTTTCTGTGGACTGCTGCTTTATTTCCTGCTATAATCCATTTTTACATGGCATAAAAAATGTTTGAATGAGTTTAGAATGATGCTGTAACTCCTGAAAAGAGATAACATGAAGAACGTCGCTACTGAGTGTGATGGTGATTCCTGTAGAATTGTAGAATTGTTTAGGTTGGAAAGAACCTTAAAGATCTTCTAGCTCCAACACCCCTGCCAAGGGCAGGGAACCTTGCACTAGACCAGGATACTCAAAGCCCCATCAAGCCTAGTCTTGGACACCTCCAGGGTTGGGGAGCTCTCTGGACAAACTGTCTCAGTGCCCCCACCATCCTCACAGTAAAGAATTTCTTCCTAATATCTAATATAAGCCTGCCCTCCTTCAGCTTAAAGCCATTCCCCCTTGTCCTATCACTACATGCCCTTGCAAAACGTCCCTCTCCAGCTTTCTTGTAATCCCCCCTTAGGTATTGAAAGGCTACTAAAAGATCTCCTCAGAGCCTTCTCTTCACCAGGCTGAACAACCCCAGCTCTCTCAGCCTGTCTTCAAAGGAGAGACGCTCCAGCCCTGTGAAAAGCTTAGTGGCCTTCCTCTGGATTCATTCCAAGAGGCCAACATCTTTCTTGTGTTGGAGATCCTAAACCTGGATGCAATACTCCAGGTAGGAGTACTCCAGGTAGGGTCTTACAAGAGTGGAGTAGAAAGCCAGAATACCCTCCCTCGACCTGTTGGTCACGGCTCTTTTGATGCAGCCCAGGATGTGGTTAGCCTTCAGGGCTCCAAGAGCACATTGCCGGCTCATATCAAACTTTTTGTCCACAAACACCTCCAAGTTTTTCTCTGCAGGGCTAGTATGGCAGCCTGAATTTGTACTTGGGATTGCCCTGACCCAGCTGTAGGACCTTGCACTTGGCTTTTTTGAACTTCATGAGGTTCACACAGGCCCAGCTCTCCAGCCTGTCAAGGTCCCTCTGGGTGGCATTCCTTCCCTCCAGCCGGTTGACTACACCACACAGCTTGGTGTCATCTACAAATTTGCTGGGGGTGCACTCAATCCCACTATCCACATCACTAACAAAGATGTTAAACAGCACCAGTCCCAACACCTATCCCCAAGGACAACACTCATCACTGGTCTCCACTTAGATATTGAGCCAATGACTGCAGCTCTCTGACTGCGACCATTCAGCCAATTTCTTATCCACTTAGTGGTCCATCCATCAAATCCATGTCTCTTCAGTTTAGAGACAAGGATGTTGTGTGGGACAGTGTCCACTGCTTTGCACAAATTTGGGTACATGACATCTGTTGCCCTTCCCTCATCCACCACTGCTGTAATCCTGTCGTAGAAGGCCACTAAATGTGTCAGGCATGATTTACCCTTAGTGCAGCCACGTTGGTTGTCACCAATCAGCCACTTATTTACCATGTGTCTTAGCATAGTTTCCAGGAGGATCTGATCCATAATCTTGCCAAGCACTGAGGGGAGGCTGACTAGCCTGTAGTTCCCTGGGTCTTCCTTATTTCCCTTTTTAAAAAATGGAAGATTTTTAAAGTCACTGGGAACTTTACTGGACTGACATGATTTCTCAAATACAATGGACAGTGGCTTAGCCACTTCCTCCACCAGTTCCCTCAGGACCCTCAGATACTTCTCATCAGGTCCCATGGACTTGTGCACCTTCAGGTTCCTGAGAATATTCTCGACCCTGATCTTCTACTACAGTGGGCAGGTCTTCATTCTCCTAATCCCTTGTTTCACCTTTTGCAACTTATGCAGTGAGTCTGGAGCACTTGCCAGTGAAGACTGAGGCAAAAAAGTTGTTGAATCCCTCAAGCCTTCTTCATGTCCTGGGTGACCTGATGTTCTGTATCCTTCCTGAAGGGACCCACATTTTCCCTTCTTTTATTGCTGATGTACCTAAAGAAACTTTTTTTGTTACCCTGGATTTCCTTGGCTAGATTTACTTCTGCCAGTGCTTTAACTTTCCTAACCATCTCCCTTGCTGTTCAGGCAATTTCTCTGTATTCCTCCCAGGCTACTTTTCCCTGCTTCCACCCTCTGTAAGCTACCAGTTTTTCCAGAAGCTCCTTGTTCATCCATGCAATCCTCCTGGAATTCTTTTCTGATTGTCTCTTTGTATGGACGTAATATGTCAGAATGCAATAGAATTACAGAGGACGGCCGAGTACCCTGTTAGAGAAATTTCCAAATATAAGTGTTAACATGCTAAAACTGCAAAGGTCATGCTAACAATAGACTTCCTCAGCTGCTATCAATATTTGAATTAGAAGGCTTAGAGTCATTGCCAGTGGATGACCAGAAATTACAGTGCTTGTATTTGTACTGTTTAAACCACCTAGCTTCCTATATTTTTTAAACAATTAAAAGTAAGCAAACCAAATATACACTCACACCATAAAGTAACAAGTGATTGCATTATTTTAGTATAAGACATTATAAACAGGTGAGGCTTGATTTTGTATTAATAGATGGCATCTATCAAGCTATATTTATTTACATGAAGGTATGTGTTTTGTGACTACACTATTGTATTGCATTGTCTATATTTACATGCAGACATATGTGTAAGGGAGAAGATTCAGTGGTCTTTTATTTCTGTTGTTTCAAGGCAGCAAGATACTGTGGTGACAAGTGCTCAGGACATGTTTATAAACAAGCATTTGTCTCTTGCACTCCCAGTTTCCTCCAAATTCTTTTTCCAGACTTATCCTTCCCTTTTTTAACCAAAATGCCCATTTTCCAATTTATAAATGTTACTGTCAGACACTTTCATTTTCTTCATTATATTCCCTTATATTTCACTATTTCCCTTGTGTTACAGTTCTTCTCTCCCTCTTTTCTCCAGGTCCTGGACTAAATTCTATTTCTTGTCTCCACTCTCTTCCTAAATTTCCACTGACCCCTCATCAACTGTTTCCACCCTCTCTGCCCTTGTAGGCATGTTTAACAGCCACGTCCTCTCCTCAATCTCCATGCATCACCATCTCCATTGCAATATGCCATACGTGTTCCTGAGACTCATGTCACTCTGTATCTACCCAAAGACCCTTCTGGATGTCCCATCATCAGATCAACATTACAATCACAGAATTATGGAAAGTTATTTAATGGGACCTCCAGAGATCATCTACTCCCAACTTTTTCTAGAAGCTATATTCCAGCCAATGCTAGATGAAGTCAGATGTAACTCTTGCTAGCCAAGTCTTGAAAACTTCTAACAATGGAGGTCACAGAGTTTCTCTAGGAATCCTGTCTTGGTGCTGCACTACCTCCTTCAGCTCCTGGCAGAGTTCTTCCTAATGCTCAGTCTGAATCTACCGGCCACAGTTTGTGCCTGCTGCACCTTGTCATACCTTCTTTCTAGCATTATCAAGAAGAGTCTGGCCCTGCAGTCTTTACAGAAGTCCCTTCCTATGGCTATAGGCTACCATTAGGTTCCTGGTAGCCTCTTCTCAGCTAGACTTAAGTTCAGCTCCCTCATCTTTTCCTTATTGGTCACAAACTCTAGCCATTCTGACAGCCTTCCACCAGCCCCTCAAATTTTCAATACCCTTTCTTAACTTGAGAGAGGAATTGTCTCAAAACTGGACACAGTGTTTAAGGTGCAAGGTCATGAACACCAAGAACATGGGGATGATAGCTTTCACCTTAAGCTTACGGAGATGGGGGGGAAAAATCCTTTCCAAAGCTGAATATTCATCTTACTTCCATATTACTCCTATTTTCTGGCTCTGCCATCATTATTAAAGCCAAGCTACCTTTCTGTGTTGCCCTCTGTCATTTTCAATCTGTGTCTCGGCTAACTTCTTGATATTTTTTTGCAGCTTCATTCTCCTCATTAGCAAGTACACTGTTTATTCATTCTCCAAACTTTATCTACACAACGGGCATCTCCTTTCCTTACCCTTTCTTCCTCTCACCCACTCGAGATACCACTTTTGAAAGTGAATCCCTTTTTACGTAGTCATGTCTTCACTCTGTATCACTTTATTCATGTATTTCTAGGTTGCCTACACATCACACTTCATCTCATGACCCATCCTACTAAACCTCAGTCCATGTATTTCCTTACTCTGGGGTGTTCCTCTTTCCCTTTGCTGGCGTATGTCCAAGGTATAGTATTAATGCTATATCACTGTGTGTTTAGAAAAATCTCTCTTCATGCACATTCAGCTTATACTATATTATCCCCTTGACTCATAATAAATTCATTTTAAAAAGAAACTTTAAAGAAAAGAAGGGTTTGTCAATGACTACTTTGATTTTAAGCACCAAACTCTCATCACTAGCAGTAGCTACATAAATCATCCTTCGTTATTGTTTTATTTTTATGCCCCTCAGTTACATTTGCACTGGCCGAATTTTGGAAGTAAATATCCAAAATATTAGCTGAAAGCTTCTTCAGAAAGCAAATCTTTCCCACATCCTTCCCTGCAGTTCCTCTTTAAGAGGTGTCAGAATGGCTGAGAGAATGAAGTGGCTCCACATTGTTTGCCTGAACTATTATGTGTTTAACATTTCCATAACAAAAGTGCCACTCGACTTCTCCCCGATTAATGCAGCTCGAGGGCTCTTGTCCTCCTTTAATAAAACATTGTTGAAATCATTTATTTAGAGCCCTTGGTTACTAGTGGGAGAATGACCATCTTTGTGCCAAAATATAGTGTATACAGTCCACTATTTTGTAGTAGATCATTCTGTTATTTAAGAAATTGATTAAATGGATGTCTTAGAAAGTATTTATGCTAATAGCACATAACTTATGTCATTCAGACAGTCAATGTGAGCCTTTTCAACTGTCTACCACAGCCAATGCCTCCAGTAAAATACAGTAACTTTCGACTTTACTGCTTACAAATCTGTATCGCAGACATGAAATCTCACAGAGAAGCACTGCTCTTCCTATTCGAAAATCTTTTCTGTTGCACGACTACCTGCTTCTCCTGAGGACTTGCAATGGGTGTTACCACAGGCCGTGTGGCAGTGTGTGATGTTATTACTGGGGACAGGAACAAAATCGCTTGAAGGTCTGAATTTTTTTTAGGGACATCTGAAGATGCAATGCAACTCAGTCATTCAAGAAGCATTTTCCATTACTCAGTTGGCGATGATTTTGTGTCCCACTACTTTTTATACGTGCACTTGAAGTACCTCTCACCTTCCAAAGGAAAAACAACCTTCAAAAGAAAAAAACAAACCAAAAAGCAAGTACTGCTTTTGCATTGCATTGAGACGGAATGTCTGGTTCTGCACCTGCAAAGCTGTCTGCCACCACCTTTGCAGCCCTTTCTATGTCCTATAGGTGCATGCCTGCAGTGAGAGATCTGGTACACCAAAAGCTCTTAGGAGGAGTGGAGAGGAGATTGTAACTAAAATCCATCATGCCTTCCAATGTGATCATGAAAAGACTTGGCCAAACCAGAGCTTTGCTTATGGCCATTGTAAGCCTTAGTTTCATAACAATTTTAAAGTTATGTATGGCTGTCTGTATACATTGGTGTTTATTGTTAAAAATAAACAGAGACCTTATGTTATGTCCATTGTGATTGTATACAAAAGCTTTGCTGTGTGCTTGGGTGATCAGTGAAGCTTGAATCTCCCTCTTTTTACTGTATGGTCACTGTCAGTTCAATGAACTGCCTCCTTGTTCTCCACCATTGTCCCACACTCCCTTAAACATTTGTCACTGAAGTGCCTGCAAAGACAAATAAACTGTCACCAAGAATTCAAACCTGGTAACTGGGAATGAAAAGGGAGCAGAACCTAGTGGATTATTTTACATGAAATGATGGAAAGTTCCTTCTCCCCCTGGAAGAGATAGGCTGGACAGGACCTCAGCACAGAGCACTATCCAATACCCAGACATACAAGAGAACTTCCCTTCCTGTGAAAAATTTCCCTCTGTCAGGGAATGTGAAGTCTTTTCCTTGCTTAAATCTGTCCTTGCTACATTACTTGACAGTTCAAGAATTTCCATTTGTCTAAATATCGAGCAAAAGACATAGAGATTTGATGGACATCAACATCTGCACAGGCTTTTTTGTCTGGGACACATACCAATACAGGCTGCCATTCCTCCTGGAAATTGTGCTTACTTCGACAACAGAATAAAACCCACAGAGGTATTTCCTTATGGAGAGGAGCTCACAGGACAGAATTAGTTCAGCTGTATTTACTGTACAATTATTTAAATTAAAACAATCCACTTTCTGTGGGGAAGGAAGCATACAGATGAGTCGTCCCTGCCTAGTGGTGCTCCGTGTTGATTTATTCCAGGCAGATGTTTCTGACAGGAGCTTGTAAAATCAAGTCTTGAGTTTATTGTAACAGTTAATTATCAGTGATTTTCTAGTGTTAATGTCTTTACTCCTAACTGAAGAAAAATAAAGGTTTTTAGCTGGGACTTAATTTTTCATCAACAACGAGTTAAATAGTTCTTGTGGGTGCTAACTGTTGACAAACTGAAAATACGTTTCTGGTCATCTTCTGAAGAGGTATTTAAGATCATCCCTACCCATTTGTGAACTCAGCACTTTGTATAGAAAGCTGACTCTATTTACAAGACTCACTCAACTACTCTGTCCTCCTCCTGAAGAAACAGTTTCCGGCTTTGTTTTAATAATAAGCTTACTCAACCATTCAGATGACTTTAAAAACAAACTTCAGATCATAGCCGCGCACCATACTCACACACTTGTTAGGTATCTCAACTATTTGGGGCTGGTTTATGCGAGTGCATGTGCGCTTGTGTGCATTGACTGCTGGGCAATATAATCAAATTCACACCCTGAAGAAATAGTAAAATAATCTTTCACTGAAATAACTAATCCAGAAGCAGGGATTTCTAATTTTGTTGATTTATACAACAGACAGATGTGGATTTGTGCTCTGTCAAGATCTGGTAAGATGAAAAAAAAATTTCTTGCTAATCTGTCGCCCCCTCAGTCAAAGTTTATTTGTGGTAGCTTTCAAACTTCTGACTTGCCTTGTAATTACAGCCTTTAAAACGAAAAGCTTTAAATAAACACCATCAATAGAAGATAAATAAACTTTTTCCCCCTGCCTTTTTTTTTTTTTTTTTTTTTTTTGGTGAGTGCCTAGCTTGACAGTCCAAACTCAAATCCCCAGAGGACTGAGCTCTCTCTTTTGTGTTAATGTTTAAAAGATTTTCCAATGCTGGAGTTTATTCCTACTGCAAACATTTCTATTTACAAGGTCAAGTGTATCAGCACTCGACACAGCTTAAGAGTGTAATTATTTATCTAAGGGTGTTTGAGTGTAGATCAGTAGCTCTGGCAGCAAACCAGGCTTCAACACGATGCAAAGCAACTCCTAAGAACAGTATTACAAGATCTAGTAATTGCCGATCCCTTCAGTGTGTTTACTTTTGCATTCTTCGTTGTGGGAGAAGGCAGGCTGAGTGATAAACTTTCCGTTTTGTTGCAGTCCCCTTGATGCCTGTGCCCCTGCCTGCCCCAAGAGAAGCCTTGTTCGAAACGCTTGCCACCTCTGTGTGATGTATTTCTCACCACTTGTTTGCACGCCTAGGAGCATTTCTACATGAGTCAGAGAGAGCAACGTGCCCCCACGAAGAAAGCGCGGTGCATACATACATACAGGAGCGCCTTCTTTGAATTGCTTTACTCTTTTCTAGCACTGGCAAGTTACCATGCCAACGCATTATAAAATGAACAACTCATTTAAAGTAGTACTTTCAAAGCTGTATTTACTTTTTGCATGTAATTATTCATTAAAGTAAGAATAGCAGTAATTTACATCCATGTAAAGTATTACAGGCAAACAGAGAATTTTTGTTTGTTGAGTGTTTTTTGGTCTGTTATTCTGCAGTTCAATTCCCCGCTTCCTCCCATCCCCCCCAACCTCGGGTTCTGAGAGTTCAAGTGTCCCTAGAAAACAATTTAACCGCATCCATTATTTAAAGCTCTTTCTTTACTAATTTACACGTTTAGAAAATACAAAAAGCCATACATATTTAAAACACAGGCCTTTTTTACACCTCCTATAAAAAATACAAGGTTTAAGGCAGCTCAGAAATGCGTTCATACAATTCTAGCACGTTCATAAAGTCTCTTCAAATAAGAAAGTTAACTTTCAATCTGTAAAATACACTGTACATTTGATGTTCTAGAAAATAATTCACTTAATCAGTGTTGCTGGTATCCCTTTAAACATAAAACGAAACCTGTACCTTTTCAGAAACGAGTAGCAAATGCAGCTATCTGGCAAATAGGATGCAGAATTAAAACTTTTTATTATTTTTTTAAATAAATTATCCCCAAAGCATACAATTTATAGAATTCTATATACAATGAACAGTGACTGGTAACAAATCCCAGTTTTAAATACTTTTTTTATATAAGATTTACCAGAGGTCAGCACCCTGATATGACGAGGCAATAAAACTTTTCAGGATATTTGTACACACATGTTCTCGAGTTTAAAAGTGTCTTTCAAAGATGGCAGTGCAGAGCTCTTTTAAAACAAAAGTTGCATTGTTCAGTATGGCCAACAACTCTGAAAAAAAAATATTTCTTTAATGTCGCTACGTTACAGAGGAAGAGATGGCTGCTGGCACGCTTTTGTTATAGGGAAGATGTGTGTGCAAGAGTGAGTGCTGTAAACCACCGAATTTATTCTGTCTGCTATTTCCCTAAATTTAATTAATGGCAGATGCGGCGTAAACCCCGTTCAGGTACCACGGCATCATGAAGAGCGAGATGCGGCGAATGATAGTCAAGTTGCTGACTGATCAGTACGGCAACGCTTTGGCAGCAAGTTTGGGTTGCTCTCCTCTTAACTAACCTTCATGTCAAAACTCTTAAAAGACCCTCACTACCAGCGTGCTACGACTCCCGGTTTGTACCGGAGGGCAGCTGACGGCCTCGCTCGCAGTCTCTGTCAGCCGCTCCGCTCGCTGGTAACACGAAGGCAGGGTGGCAGCAATTGCATAGTGCACACTCGAGAGAGACGAACACCAGAAACACGAGCGGCCCCTGCGCCACGGCCACAGCTCCAGCCACCGACTCGCAGGGCTGGGCCGGGGCAAGGGGGCGGAGGGGGGCGGCAGGCAGCAGCGGAGGCAGGCGGGGAGACACGGAGGGACGGGGCGCCGGGGCGATGGGTCGGGAGATCCACGGCCGGAACGTTTATAGCCGCTCCGCGCCGAGAGGCCCCGCCGGCCGGATCCCCGGCCGCCGCGGGAGCGTTCGACTGGAGGCCCGCGGCAGCTCGGCGCGGGGGGCCTGGCCCGGCCCGGCCCGGCGGTGGGGACGGAGGGAGGCAGTGGTGAAGACAGTCGGTGACAGAGGGCGGCAGGGAAGGATGCGAAGAGGGAGGGATACTAGAGCCGCGGCAGCAGGGGCAGCAAGACGGAGGCGAGCAGCGCCGCGGCCGCCGCGGCGGGCCGGCCAGCGCTATCCGCTTGCACTGGGAAGCCGGGATCGGCGCCGGCATTGTCCTCCGCGTCGTCCCTCCCCTTCTGGCTCGGCTCCTCCTCGTAGTCCTCGTCGTAGTACTCCTCCAGGCCGCCGTCCGAGCCGCCGCTGCTGCCCGCGCTGTTGCCGCCCATGTCGGCGCCGAAGCAGAGGCGTGCCATGTTCTCCTTGACCGACTCGCAGATGGGCCGTTCCAGCCCGTCGCAGACGCAGTCGTTGAGCAGCACGGCCTTGGGCACGGCCAGCATGTCCTCGATGACAGCGCGGCACTCGGGCGTGCAGCGCAGCCCGTTGAACAGCTTCCCGCAGTAGGTCATGTAGCGGTTCAGCGCCAGGCTGCAGCGGCTGTCCCAGTCGCAGCGCCGCCGCGCCTCCGTGCAGCCCATGACGCCGGGGCCACCGGGGCCGGACCCGCCGGGGCCACTGCCCGCGGGGCTGCTGGTGCGGGGCAGGCAGGGCTCGATGGCGCGCTTGGTGGCGCGGCAGTTCTCGTCCTGCGCGCAGTCGCAGTCCTCCAGCGCCGGGCCTCGCCGGGTGTGGTTGAGCTGGATGAGCGCCGCGATGCAGTGGCTGGGGCACCGCCGCCTGGAGGGGGCGGCTGCGCCTGCAGCGCCCGTCGGGCCATCCCCGCCGCCCGCCGCCGGCGGCTGCTGCTGCAGGAGCACCGGGGCGCACGCCTCGGCGTACTGGTTGTACGCGTAGCTGCACTCGGGCTCCCCCTGACACTGCAGCACCGCCTGCCAGCAGATCAGCCGCCGGCCCAGCACCAGCGAGCCCCGCGGCGGCCACACTGCGCCCAGCGCCGCCGCCAACCACAGCCAGGCGGCCGCCCGCGGCCACCGCCGCCTGCCGCCTCCGTGCCGAGCGGGCGAGCGGGACACCATTGCGGACGGGGGTGGCGGCTGCAGCCGCGGGCGAGCGGGGAAGAGGCGCTAGTAGACGAGAAGAAAGAGGAGGAAGAGGAGGAGGAGAAGGAGCTGCAGCCCGTGGAAAAGTTTCCAGAACTCCCGCCGGCCGTGTGCATGAGGTCTCGCATCAATCCATGCACGCCGGGCCCGAGGCTCTCCAGCCCCCGGGAGCTGAAGCCGTGGGTACGAAGCAGGCGTCCTGGGCCGTCCTGGGCCCACCTCCCGCTGTTCCCGGCTCGGCTCGGCGGTGGCGGAGGCGCCCGGAGAGGTGCAGGGGGGAGTCAGAGCAAACAGGGGCTCGGACGGCAGTGGATCCGGATTGCACTCGGGGAGTTGCAGGTTGCGCCGGGAGAGCTCATAGTGCTGTCCTGCTCTTCATGCAGTTCCGTCTCTTTTTTTTTCCCCCTCCACAAAGTAAATGCCCAGCTGCTGCTGCCTCCTCGGGCGCTTTTAACTCTCCGCTCGAAGCATCTCTGCACATGCCAGCCGCTCCGATCCCATTTACAGTCCCAGTTCCGCTCACTCCCTCTCGGTACTGGTCGCACTTTAGGGTGGCGAGGAGAAGAAACGTCTCTCCCCGCTAGCAAGACGAGAGCACGGGGAAAGGAGAAGAGGCAGCCTTCGCGGTCTCTTTCTGTCTGGGCGACTGATGCTGCTTCTGTTGTCAACACGCCCTGCAAGCTGCTCTACGGATCCGTCTGTGGATCTTTTTTTCTTTGAAAGGCTTTAAATACAAAAGTGCCCTCCGAGCAGCAGCAATGTGCTCTGATTAGGCTCCATTATGCATGCATGGAAAAGCAAACAAACAAAAAAAATTAGCAACGCTTCTTCTTTTACACATTCCCCCCCAGCCTGCGCTCTCTCGCTCTCTTTCTCTCTTTCTCCACTTTTTTCTCCTTTCGCTCGGCCCCCTCTCCCTGCCTCGCCACTTGCCATTGGCCCAGCCTGTTGTTGAAACCTTTTTCTTTTCCCCCTCCTTCTCTTTACGATGTGCTGGAGGGAGGGAAGGAGAGAGGGGGGCCGGAGGGCAGCTCACATTCAAAGCTTGAAAGGAAAGGCTTAAGGAGAGTGACAGCCCCCCGAGGAGCCCCTCCTCCCGTTAAGGCGGCGCGGCGGCCGGGCGAGAGGCGCTCGGCGGCAGCGGGCGGGCCAGTGCCCCGGGGCTGCCCGGGCCGTGGCGGCTCCGCGGGGTGCTCGGCAGCACCGCGCCGGGGACGGGCGGCGGAGCTCTCCGTGCTGCTCTTGCGGGGACGGTGCTCTGACGCTTGTCCTGCTCTTTACAACGAGGGGGGTAAAAAAAGAAAGTTCTCTAGCCCGCATGACGTGTGTACCCGAACTTCCCAGTGATTCAAGTCAGGGCAGAGCCGCTTCCAGAAAGGTAGGGAGGATCAGGCTCAAAATGGGACCGAGTTTGTTCTTACTGAAATAGAGACAGATCTCCTGGTTTCAGTGTGCTAGTACATTCAGGGAGAGCAAAGCTCTCTCTATTAGTGGTGTGCTGCGACCATGTAAGTACTTCATTGCTATGCCTTCAGTATTGCAACTTTCCACTTGCCACATACTCCACCGATTTTAAACTCATTCAACTCAGGTTCTCGCCTGAGGTTTTTGTGCACGGTTTTAAGACACTGACTTACAATGGTGTCTGGTGACAGAAATACAGTAAATCTGAGTATAGTTCTTTGATAATTTATCTGCCAACTAGTAAAAAGTTTTTAAAAGTCTGTTAAAGAGTTTTCAGTGAAAGCAAAATACTTGCTGAAGTCCTCCGTTCGCTTTGCTTTGCTTATAAGGAAGTAGATATAAAAATATTAAGGCACAACGAGAGGAGCATAGCAAAGTAAATTGTGGTGAATTTACCCACTGCTTTCGTTTCAGTGCTACCTTAATTCCAGAGCAACATCGTCTCCAACCACAAGGGGCATCGGTATCTGCTGCCTGTCAAAACTGGCGCTTTTTTTCATCCTGAGACTATCAACTCCATCTGTCACAAAAATCAGGACAAAATCTATTTTCCAGAAACTCGGTGATTTTGGAATCCCATGCGTTGTGGAATAATGTCTGTCTGAAAGCACATGGACTGTGTAATGGTGGTGTGGTGTGGCTGGGAGTCAGTATGATTGATGTTTTGAGAAGCATTCTTAAGGACTTGCTCCATTGTCATCAATTTTACAAGTTGCTTGTGTTTCTCCTTCAGTATAGTTTTGCCTATTCTGTTGCAGAAGTTGTTGTTTTTTAATCTGTGAAAACTGTGTATAGAAACCCTGCCTTCATCCTCCTAGTTTAGAGCTGTTTCTTTTAATTCTTGTTGAATGTTGGTATTAAAAATGCCAGATGCCATTCAGGCAGGGTGCAATAAATGCACCAGCTATCTACACTGGGATTGCTCAGGCATTACTTTGTAGTCTTGTTCACTGATGATAACACTGTCACTGGTGGAAATCTGCTAGTTTGGGGTGGCTAGGTTGAAGATGGCATTGCAGGCGCTATACAAAGTGCTGCTGTGGTGTCTGATTTCTAGGGAAACCAGTCCACCATGCAGCTAGAAAGAATGAGGCCTGGATGCTGGGGTGTTCCAGACACAGAGAGTCTGAAAAAGGGGACTTCAATGGAAAACAGTCATGCCTTGTGGCCTCCTGAGCTTCCCCAGCACAGGAGAGTAGGAGTGGCTGTCTATCCCAGTGGGGCTGCCTTCTGTGGACAGCTGGGGGATGAGTTCTGCCCCTTCCCAGCTCCTGCCTTCATCTACAGAATCCATCCAGCTCGACTGTGACTGTACTTCATTTCTGGAGCAGAAAGCAGGCTGTTGACTTAGTGAGGAAAGACAGCCGCTGAACTTCGGACCTCCCAGGAGGGGGAGTAGAGGAGCCTTCACTGCCGACCTTGCACCCTTGCGTGACTGGGAAGAGGCTGCTGTGGTGCTGCCTGAGCAGAAAGTGGATCAGTGCCTGGTCGCACTAGTGCTGACGGGCTTCCCTGGCTAGGGACAGTGTTCATTTTGCCTGCCGGTCTGAAAGGTAAGGCGTGGCATGAAGTACTGCATTATTCATAGGCAGAGATTTTCACATACAGCTTTCAGTTAAAGAAATGCAAGTTTCATACAGTAGTAATAATAAGGCAAATGTTGACTTGAAGTTTGGAATTATCTTTGGTATCTTAAAACTGACAGAAATTTTAACAGAAAATAGCTGGGCTCTTCAATTCTCACACCTTTTAGCCATCTAGAATATGATCATCTACATCCAGGATTATATTCTAATCAATAAATTAGCTTCTTGAAATGCTTTAAAACATACTTGTCTGTCCTTATTTATTGAGCATTTGGATTCTGTCTGTATTTGTAACTGCCATTTTGGGTGAGGACTCCAGGGATCACAGTGCTCTGTTGGAGGAAAGAATTGTTTTCTTGTATGGAACTAAACCTAGAGAAATAACTGTCTGGCCCCACTTCTTTGATTGTGGTTTTCTAACAACAGAAATGGTTTTGTCAAACTCAGCTTTTTGGTTTTCAGAGCAACTGTGAAGGTAAAACGGAAAGCAACTCTTGCTCTGCTTCACAAAGCACCAGATAAGACAATACATCCCACAACTTGATGTATTTTACTTTACACCAGTAAAATAAGATCTGGTAGTATTCTGAATTTCCACATTTGCTAGGTTTTTCTGTGCCATTTTTTCCTGTCTTAATTAATTTTGTTCTTTACACCAGCTCTCCAAATTATTATAGAGTAACTGTCTTTCAGCTCTAGGGGTCATTTTGGCAACCAGAAAAGCCAGTGTTTATCTTATCTGGATTTATTGGAAAGACTCCTGGGCACCTTTTTGTTTAATCCTGATGTCTTTCCCCCCTTTCTTGTTTCACACATTTTCCTAATGGATCTCCTTTCTAAATCATGGGGTTTTTATCTCTTTCTCTGACCTGTTTTTCATTGAGAGTGTTTAGAAAATAAGAAAACCAGATAGACACAAATCCAGTTGACCTTAAAAATTTAGCAGTTCACATTCAGTCGTAATTGAAATACATGGCCTGTATATGTGGTTAACTCCTTTCAAATTATTTTTAAGCACATTTCTTTTATTGGATTATATTGCTTTTTTCTGCATTTTAAGATATTTACAACGGCTATTAAAATTTTCTGGCTGTTGTCCTGTGAATTAATTTGCTGACACAATTTCAGTATGTGCATCCAATAATATCTTAAATATGTCTCTGATAAGGATACACAGTGAGAGAGCAATTTTTCTTCTTGAAGAAGGGACTCAATTCTCTACTAATAGTAGATTTCACCTGCCAGTGAAAGGCAGCATCTTCCTATTTACATCTCTGTAAATAGTTCTCAGAACCTTGGTATTATGGTGCATGAGGGTCATGGGAGGCCGCAAAAGCCCTACTCATACACCAACATTCATCCTGTAAAAATGGCCCAGTGTCACAGTAGCCTATGTAGATGACTAAATATGAACATGTGCACACTGCATGGTACTTGGATTTGATGTAGCCTCAGAGACCTTTAAATAATACCTTCTGCATTCTAAAGTTACAAAAGAAAAACCTTGTGACTTACCAGATTCCCAGCACAAGCTGGGGGCAGGGGAATGAAAATAATACCTTCTCAAGTGGTGTCTGTTTCAATGGAGAAGTAAGGAAGAGTGAAGGCATCTAAATTAGGTTCTTGCTCCACATCTGGAGTAGTTTATCTTTTTATTGTCTGAGCAGGGGCTGCTTAGGAAATTCATGTCTTAAGTTAGCCACCTAAACTAGGTGTGAATTCTCCCCAAAACAGTAATGTTTTCTTCACTAGAATGTGCGTGACTTTCTAGTGTGAGCACCCCTTCTCCCTATTGCTTTAGTCAGAAAGACAAATAATGAACAGGGAGGATAGACGGCAATTGTATTGACCAACAGTCACTTGGTTGAGTTGAAGCTCCTAGCCGATGAGACTACTGAATCTCATGCTGTAGGACCAGTTAGGCATTGTTATGTTGGCTTTAGGATATGCATTAACTGCAGAATAGCTACATATAGCCCTAACAATACAATTGCGGTCACAGGCTTAATATCCCCAGCCAACACTCGGCGTAGCTGAGGACACAAGGCTTACCAAAAGACATCGCTTTGCGGGAGGGTGAGGAGAACAAACCTGTCAATCTGTCCCTGCAGTTTCATGTCTGATTCCCTTGATTAGATGCAAAATTGAGGTACTTCTTGTAGCCACTGTTGTTCAAAATGCGGGGGGTGGGAATGTGGTCAAGTCTTTGTGGGCGTGTTGTACAGAATATTTCTTGTTAGAAGATGTACCTGGTTTGTTCAAAACATTTCTGAATATCAGGTCTAAGAATGAGATCGTGCAGCCTACACCTTGCTCCACATCCTGCCCTCCCCCCTCCCTCCTCAGTGCCATGGCAACACAAAACACAAGACCTCTATCTGGTTTCCATGCCTACACCTGCAGGGGTACCATCACCTTTGCCAACACCTGCCCATGACAGGGGGTTGGAACTAGATGATCTGTAAGGTCCCTTCCCAGCCGAACAATTTCATGATAGGGTACCACAGAACCACAGAATATTCTAAGTTGGAAGGGACCTACAAGGATTGTCGAGTTCTGCTCTTAAATGAATGGTCTGTACCATGGAATTAAACCCACAACCGTGGTGTTGTTACATCCTCAGGTTCCAACCATCCTGCAATGAGCAGTGACATCTTCAAGTGTATCAGGTTGCTCAAAACCCCATCCAACCTGACCTTGACTTTTCAGGGACAGGGCATCCACCAACTCTCTGCACAATGTGTAGCAGGGTTTCATCACCCTCATTGCAGCAAATTTCTTCTTTATATCTAGTCTGAACTTAAGCATCTTCTAGTTCAAAACCATTACCCTTGTCCTATTGCTACAGACCCTACTAAGAAGACTATCTCCATCTGTCTTGTAGCCCCCCCTTTTAGGTACTGGAAGGCCACAATAAGGTCTCCCTGAAATCTTCTCTTCTTCAGCCTGAACAACCACAACTCTCTCAGCCTGTCTTCTTAAGAGACGTGCTTCATCCCTCTGATCATTTTTGTGGCCTTCTTGACCTGCTCCATTGGGTCTGTATCTTTCCTGGGTGAGGACCCCAGAGTTGGACACTGCACTCCAAGTGGGATGCAAGTACGCATTGCTGGCTCATGCCCAGCTTCTCATCCAGCACTACCCGTAAGTCCTTGAGGACTGCTCTCAATCCCTTTGTCCCCCAGCCTGTATTGATACCAGGGGTTACCCTTACACGAGTGCAGGACCTTGCACTTGGCCGTGTTAAACTGATGATGTTCCCATGGGCCCACTTCTCAAGCTTGTCCAGCTCCCTCTGGATGGCATCCTGTCTTTCAGGGGTGTCAATCACACCCACTTGGGTTGGTATCACCTGCAAATTTGCTGAGGGTGCACTCAATCCCTTTGTCTATGTCACTGATTAAGATATTTAACAGTACTGGTCTCAGTAAGGACTCCCGAGGGACCCCACTTGTCACTGATCTCCATTCACCCATTGAGCCATTGACCACTACCCTCTGGATGCAACTGTCCAGCCAATTCCTTATCCACCAAATAGACCATCCATCAAATCGTTCTCTCTCCAATTTAGAGAGAAGGACATTGTAGGAGACTAAAAAAGGCTTTACAGAAGTCTGGATAAATGATATCCGTAGCCCTTCCCTTGTTCACTGATCTAGTCACTCCATCATAGAAGGCCACTAAGTTGGTCAGGCAGGACTTGCCCTTGGTGAAGCTGTCTCAAGTCACCTCCCCATCCTCCATGTGCCTTAGCATAGCTTCAAGTAGGATCTGTTCCATAATCTCTCCAGGCACAGAAGTGAGGCTGACAGGTCTGTATTTCCCAGGGTCCTCCTTTCTACCCTTTTAAAAGATGGGTAAAATGTTTCCCTTTTTCCAGTCGCCTGGGATTTCACCCGATTGCCATCAATTTTCATATATCAAGGACCGTGTCTTGGCAACTACATTAGCCAATTCCCTCAAGACTCTGGGATGCATCTCATCAGGTCCCACAGACTTATGTTCAGGTTGTTCTTTTACTGTGGGAGGGACTTTGCTCCCCCAGTCCCTGCCTTGAGGTCCATCCATTCAAGAGGATACGCGGGTTGGTCTGAAATAGGTTTTTAGTCCACTGTCTCCTTTTTTCTTCAATATGCCTTTTTTGTTTGTAGTATTTACTTAAAAATTGAGTAACATCCTTGAAAAGTTGGAGTTTGTTATTTATATATGAAATTGTAAGTGACATTGAGAGATCTACCCAGTGCATCCAGTAGAGTAAACATGGAAATATTGCACAATACTTTGCTGGACTTCTCCTTTTTTGAACTCTGTTCCAATCTAAATTGCAAACTAGACCACACATGCTGTTAAAACAAATCTAAGAAGAAAGTAGGCTGCCAACCCTTTTTTGGTGCTAACAAAGGCAAAAGTAACGGTGAAGCCAAGAGATTTCTGGTCACCTGTTAAGCCAATTAGATACAGATTTTAAATAGCCATGCTGTACAAAGATAAATATAAACCACAGGCACTGTCACTATGTGACATGGGATAGTCAGGTCTTCACCTTCATCCTCCCTTCTCCACACGCTTGTGATTGTCTCCAATGGGCAACATGATTTGTCTTAGATAGAGCACTAGACGGGAATTGTTCTAAGATGAGAACACCAGGTGGCAGTTGCGGGAGGAACTGTCTGGGTGCTCACATTCTGGAGATGAAGGAGCTGTGGTGATTGAGGTTGACTTTGTTACACAGTGGTCTGCAAAAGGGTATAAAATGCTGCTGGAGATTGGGCAAATTGGTCTCCCAAGGTTGCTGTCAGCTTCTGAGTGGATCCCCTCCCCAGCCAGGATGCCTGCATTGTATACCCAGCATGACAACAGGGAAGCACTCGCTTTTGGACTGGTGAGTGAAAGTGCTGAGATCTAGTCCCATGTGGAAATAAAATTCTAAAGTAGCTAAAGAGGTGCTCTGCTGCTTTGTAACTGTACATTCAGTAAGACGAAAGACTGTAGACCTGTACATTTCTAGCTGAATCTGCTTATATTATAACCCTTAAGACATGCTTATATTATATACTGCATAGACTGTACTTAGATACTGTATTAGCAATAAGTTCAATCATAATCATCCACAAGATCAGTGCCATATTTCTTGTGCCTTATGAAGAGTCTTCTCTCTACTACTCTGCCATGTCAAACCAACTTCAGCCGTGACACTATTATGGAAGTTCTTTGTTGGATATGTCAACAAACACACACACAAAAGCAGATTTTTTTATTTGTCAGTTTGTTTTGGTTTGTTGGCTTTTTTATTTTCATACTTTTAAAATGTTTACAACTACATATTCCCTGAAGCAATTAATAAGTTTTTGTTTCATTTTTTGGATATACTAATTTGAAATTTGTATAATACAAATTTGCAAGAAATTGGAAATTCTGAGGTTTTCTATATGAGAAGCAGGAAGAAATGAGTAACTTTGTGGGTAAGCATATAGTCTGATGGACAAAAAAAGAGTAGTGGCTTCATTTTTGTCATTTCAGATTACACCAACAGAAGTGGAACATATACTCTGGAAGAGTAATACCTAGTTTGGTCTCCTACTTCTTCTAGTCCCAAACTCAATTTCTGTACTACAATTTGAGGATGGCTGTAGTGAAATGGTGAAACATGCCATTCAGAAACATATCATCAATCCGTTCAATTTATTAGCTATCCTGGATGTATCCTGTGATGATATTTGCCCAAGGCATTGTTTATACATGAAAGTAGCTGTGGTTAAAATAAAACCATCTTTCAAAACAATTTGATTAAAATAATAAAAATCTAATTCAACATAAATTGGGGGTTAACAGACTGATTTTGGGTGTGTTCCAATAGGTTTCTTTAAGCACAGCTGGCTTCATATCAAGAAATAGTGATGGCTTTACTGAGTTGACCTGCTATAAGTGTGTCAGACTTGTTTATGACACCTTCTTAGAAGAGTTTCATTCTTTCAGTCTACTGAAACAAGATGTATTTAGACTAAATAGTGTGCTAAACATGAAGTAGGCATGCAAATATTTCACAGTCCTGACCTAGATTACCAACTCAAATATATTAATGTTACTCAATAAATAAACTAAGTCTGCTGAGGCAAAGATTTGCTTTGATTTAACTAGGCCTTTTAAAAGTCAGTTAAGTTAATCAGTGCAGCTTTTGTTATGGTCAGCAGCCTAAAATCCCTTAAGTTTGTTCATTCATTTGCTTGAAATATCAGAGGAGAAGAATTAATTAAGGTGGATTTCTGTATGGGGGGAGATAGCATGGATAATTAGCAGATTTTATTACAGGAACAGCAGCTATATTCATGCAGGTACATGCGTCTTCCTGCACTTCACCTAAAATTAAAAGATGTCAAAGCAGTTAGAGTTTTGCTCCGTTCCTCACTACACCCTTAACTGTGGTATTTGAATACTGGGATGAAAGAAAAATGTCTTTGTGTCTCAAAAGTTTAATTTGCAAAAGTGATGAATGATTCGTTTGCTTCTTTATTAGAGGCACAGTCTGAGGCATTTCCAGACAGCCTGATTTTCAAAATATGTTGAGCACCTAACCTTTGAAAATCAGATTTTCTAATTTGATGTTCAAACAGGAATCATTCACAGTCATGGATAGATTTGAAAATGTATCTCCTTTCTGCAGCTAACAAAAATTAACGGTTTCTGATATGATAGAGAAATACAGTCAGTCATAAACTTGTCACTGTGCCAACAATAAGCATTAAAATATTGAGATGGGAAATCTCAGTAACAACACCACATAATAACTGTGATTTTCTTTTCAGGTGAATTATTGTGTTCATTTTTTTGATGTATAAAAGTACACTGAGCAACCACCTGTCTAAAGCCGTGTTGCAAATGAGTATTTTGTTCTTCCTAACAAATAGCAATCATTCTCTGTGTGCATTCTTGTGAAGGTGAGCTTCTTTCTACTTGCCTGAGGTGACTGCTCTTTTCAAAGTTCTGCAAAAGGGATGGATCGGATTAGGGACACTGTAAAGATGAGACTAAAGTCATTACTTTTGGGAAAGTGATTAGCAGCAGTGGTACTCTGGAGATTTCCCAAACTCTGGTGACTAAGTTGTACGCAGGCATCATGCTGTTTTCTGGAGCCAGACCTAATATCTTTGGCTGGATAGCCCAAACATGTCCAGAGGCTTACAGATGTGAGACCTTAGAGATGGAATAAGAGGTTTTGGAACATTCTCTATCCCTATTGCAAGATTATGCAGTCAGTGTGAGATTAGTCATTGTGTTAAATTTTCCAGTGGTTTGTTTTGGCCTATTTTAAGTGTCCTAAGTGATAAATTAAGAAGTTGTGACTACTTTCTTTCAATAGATTTCTTTGTTTGGAAACATCTAACTGATGCAAATTTATCATCTTTAAATATCCTTGTTCATAGCTATATTTAATTTTCCCACCCAAGTAATTTTCTAAAAATGTTAATTCCTGTAGTATTCATAAAATATTAGGCTAATTATTGGATGATTAGTTATTCTTGACACCCATGCCAGTTCAGTTCATTACGCTGTGGGTGGAACTGCTGCTTGTGTAACATTGTCTAGTTGCTTTTATCTGTTGTGTGTATTCAGACTTTAAACTGAGCTAAAGCAAACCAGGCTTAGGATTTAGTATAACATTTTTGCAAATATTCTTGTAAAATCCAGTCAATAGCATTTACATTTGCTTCATTCTATTCTAAGATTGGTCTTATACAGTCACCCCACCACTCAATTTTTTCCTTTTGTTCACAGACTTTACCCTATTCTGGATACCCTACTTGTGCTTATGAGCTGCAAGATGTGACATAAAGACTTAGAAATAGTGGAAAGGATACTCCCTAAATTAAGATTCATGTCTTAGGAAAAACTAGAGTAGCCTTACAAGTTTATACCATGTCCTTGCCTTCTACGTTTGGCATTTGCTTCTTTAATTCAGCTGTGAAAGAGAGAAAATTCCCTTTTCTCTCTGCTTGCCTCTTTCTTGAAGTCCAAGTTGGATTTCTTCCAGTGATGGTCGGAGTTAAGTTCACAGAAGACTTGCTTTCGTTAAATTTGTTTCATACCACTGGGAAGGTGCTGTAGAGGTGCTATAGAGGTGAGGCTTTGCAATACACTCCTGGTACATGAGTGCTTTAAAACTTTTTATAACACCCTGTTTTCAGAGGATATGTCTATTTCACAGTTGGTTTTAACCTCAATTTAACCTAATGTATATGACTGTGCTAGACATTGGATTTTTGACAGAAAAGTGGGATCATTAACTGATTGCTTGTTTTGGGTTAGCCAGGCCTTATGAATTCCTCATGTTTATCCTCAACTGGACTGAATTCTCGTACACCGAAAAACTTAGCAATGTGTTTTGATGTGGATAATCTGATGCTTACTGCAAGATAGTGAATTTCGTCAAGGTGAGATCAAAGGATCATATGGCTAGTTTCATGTGGCTAGTACCAATGTCCATTAAATTTTTTCACCATTCTTTATTCCACTCGGGAGTGGTTGTCTCCTTGTGATAACACCTTTATACTTATTTTCCCTATGCCTCTGTTTTTTTCCCTTGCATTTCTCTCACTCAGGTCCTTTCTTGATTGCTTTTATTTTTCAGTCCCTGCCGACATTTAAGAAAACACAGCAGAGAAGAGGTCTTCTACTTGTCCATATTTATTGATACTGCTTTGGCCTCTCCAGTTGCCTTTTGCCAACTTTCTTAACTGAATTTTCCTTCACAAAACTATTTATCAAAGGCAAAGCATTGTACAAACTCATACCTAAATGTATTTCTGTGAGATTTTGCATCAGAATCATTTAGGTGTCCCTCCTGAAATCTTTCTGTGGATTTGGAAACGTTTCAGAAACCAGGAGTTAAAACCAGGTGGAAAATTGCAGGCTGAATGGCACAGTACAAATATTCAAGGCTCAGAGCAGATGGTTCAGAGAAAGTCATTTGAATCTATTCACATGAAGTGTTTAGTGAATTATTAAAGAATGTGGCAAAATATGTTTGCTTGCACATCATTTGAGAACAGAAAATAGGGCAAAAACTGTCAAACAAGAAGCTTGTTGTGAACAGTTCAGGCAGTATTAGTCTTCTTTTAGGTGGAATGTGACCCTGCTAACCCTAAAGTGTGAGTTAGACCTTTGATGTTCAAGGGGATTCTGAATTAGGCAGACAGGATTCATCCAGCCTGAGACAGTAGCATGCAAGTGACTAGTGCAAGTGACGGTTTGTAATCAGCCTCGAAACAGGCTAACTCTAGTACAATGCTTTGAAGATGTGGGCAAGAGGTGGCCAGATATCTGTTTCTTAAAACAAATAAATTTTAAAAAATTATGAAGAAAGGAGGAAAGAAAATAGAGGAGAAACAGTAGACCTAACAGGGAAGAGAAATTGCACATTTTCTTCTTCCTTGTTTTTGAGTAAGTAATTAACATATGTTGAACTATGACTGTCATTATTATCATGTTAACTTTTATTGTGCTGGACCATTAAACAAGGAATAAAAGGGCTTTTGTTTTTTTCTACGTGTTTTGATTTGACAACTCAGTGAAAGAGAAGGGTTGGGGTTTTTTGCAGAAAACGTGAATGTTGTAGAGAAAATGTTCTGATTACAGATGAAAAGCATCATAATATTTCTCCACTATTGACATTTTGGGTTCAATGTAATCTCAGTAATGTTTGTGTCTTCAGGATGTCTCTGGATGTTAGAATTTCCATTATATAGGCAGAGCTATGTGATCGATAAGTTAATGTGCTCAGACAGCACACCTGAAAAGGCACAGAAAGAATACAAGTTACACTTCTTTTGAATCAGGTAGATATTTATCATCATTGTGGATGAAAATCACCCCTGTTCAAATAGCCAGAAAAAAAGCCCTGTGTATTCTTTTCTTGGAACTACAACTGAAGTGCTTAAAACTGGGCAGATTTAAGGTTGAAGGAGAGTGTCTACATGGCCCATCTATGTCCAGAAAGATTTTTATGTGGGAAACAGGTATTTGTCCCTAAGGAAATCTGATGGAGATGGGCTTTGTTCATGGAACATGTCCTGGAAACGGTGAGAAGAGGAAAACTCTTGTCCACATCGGCGAGGTGATTAAAACCCAGCTGCAGCTGTGTTGTGTCTGTCTGCCATTTTTATCAGCAAGCATTGTCTTGCAATTTGGGTCAATATTTCCCCAGGAATGTAAAGCTATTAGTTGCATTCCTACAAGTTTACTTGGTTTTTCTCCCCATGAATAGCACTGGATTATTTTTGTCTGGCAGAGATTTTTTTTTTTAATTGGAACACTTTAAACAAAGGTAAATTTAGTAAAAGAAAATTATTAAAGCTAGTTTTTATTTGACAAAAATATAAATGTATTATATTTTTCCCTCATAAATCAAATTATTGAATTGTAATGTATTTTAGGAGGAAACAGCTTCCTCTTTAATTCATCTTAAGAGATAGAGTACAAGGTCATTAATTTAGAAATAGGGAAATTTCCTGTACTTTACTAAATCTTGTTTTGTAAAGGTAGAAAAACAAAAATAATAAAAAGCTTTTATGATATATAATGCATACTGTGTTTTCTGAACCTTCGAGAAAAGGGTTCTCTCAGTGCCCTCTCCTTGCTCTCAACCCTCTATTACCCGCTGCTACTCTTATCAGATGGCTTCTTTGTGGAACGAGCTAGTCCTGTTTCAGGAACAAATTCTTGTGCTGTATAAGGTCAAGTGGAATAAGTTTTAGGTAACCATATTTTAGTCTTGCTTCATTGTAAATCGTGAGAAAGTGTGCTGATTTTCATCAGTGAAAATCCTTAATTGGACCCCAGGTCTCCAGTGATTGCTTTGTAATGTCATAAATCATCTGTGATCCACTTCTGAGGTCACAGAGACTTCTCCCTATGTTTGGTTCTGTTCTGACATTATTTCTTTCTAACTTTGTGCTATATACAGTTAGAATAAAATGCTTTGGGCACCTTTCATTTTTTTCCCTGTAAGAGGTTAGTAAAACATTAGGGCTATTTTACAACATGGTGAGTGCTATTTTGCAGTGTTTCATTAGCCACAAATCCACAAGTCACCTTCAGGAATTCCAGATGACAGACTGAAGGTATTTTTGCAGCTGTTCTGTGGGAGCTCATGAACTCTTGTTCTCTTTAAAGAAAAAACCCAACCTGATCTTTTTATAAATCAGTCCTTTTGACAGTAAAGCGAAAAGACTCATCTCCATTAAATCTGAGTATTGACCATCTTATCCATATGCCTGTGGATAATTCAAATATCATCTTTCCTGTAAAATATTTTTGCTGTAGCAATGAATAAAGTGAATGCCTTTGAATAGGATATAATATTCTCCAAAATGCTTTGAATGACTGTTCACTTAATAAAATATTGCCTAAAGCAATGCTATCTTCTGACTATTATATGGTGTTTCATGAGTTGACTTTTAAATTAAATTCCTTGCCATCTTTATGTACCAGAGAACATCTTGAAAAAATCAAGCTACAAATACTGACTGTTTTCTAAAGGTCAAAGAAATTGTAAGGGGAAAAAAAAGTAAGTCTTTTCTGAAAAGAAATATTCAGGAAGCCCTGAATATTTATATACTGATATCATCTTTAGACCTCCAGGGTGTTTCAGAGTACAGACAGCTACAGTTTTTAATAAAAATGTTTTCCAAACTGAATTTCATTTCTCATTTCAGATATATATATAAAAAAGATTAGTTTCCTGACTCATACTACTTTGTTTGAGTTTTAACAATTAACGTTTGGTCATTTTCCAAAACTATTTTCTGTCCATTTTAAAAGTGCTAAGACTTGGAATAGAGAATAACTGCCAAGGACCGTTTGGAAAAACGTATGCTGAAAACTTGCCTGCAAGGTAGTAAAAGGGGGTGGGTAGTTCATTTGAAATGATCTCGATTTGCTTGACAATGTTTTAGCATGTATTAGCTGGTAAGATAACGCATGTTCTATATTGCTATTTTAAAGTTGCTGTTGGTTTATTCAGTATTGTCAGTGTGCAGATGACTCTGTTTGTCCATCTGATCTGAGTGCTGTTTTGGCAATCCTCCATTCTGCAACCTTACCAGGATATACCAGCATCTACTCTTCTTTTCATGGTGATGAGGCATCATCTACCTATTTAAGTGGCAGTCTTGCTCAGCATCAGGCCATTTACACCTGTGCACTATATCTCTGTACCATGTTTTCTACAGCTGCACTGACACAGGAAGAGGAACTGCCTCTGCTTGTCGTCTGGGTAGAACTGAAAGAACATTGACATGAAGTATTTCCAAAAATTTAATTAATGGACTTGGACAGTCATCCAAAAGTCTGTGGAATGCAATGGGGAATGACATCTTTCTCTTTATACAGAGTACAAAGGTCAGGTATAAGGTGAAGGAGCAAAGAATATGAAGTCCTTGAATAACATCCAATGCCAGCAGATGCAGGTATAACCTTGTCTTTGTCTTCAGTAACCTTCCAAGAGTTGGAATGTGATGTGATGAGAGAGTGTGGGATGAGACAGTAAGAAAGTAGTAATGAACACTTCACAGCAACAGCCTCATAGCCCATCTTCACAAATCAGATCAGTTCTCTTCTGACTCGTATCGAGAAGTTGGATTTGCGAATGGAAGAAGCCATATGCGTCTGCATGGCTACTGGAGAGTTGCCCCTCTTTTCGCATAGGTGGACTGTGCAGCTTGATAGCTGGCACTGGAGCTGGCTTGCACAACGAAAGGTGTATGATAACCATCGTGTAGGTGCAGTTGCTATCATTATAGAATTAAGATTTTTTTTCTGTGTCGGCTGGACACAATCATAACCAAAAATATGGGTTGTAAGATGTCATAACTTGGGGGCAATCCGTGAGCTTGAACCCTGTCCCACGCTGTTGGTTGTTGTCTGTCTTCTACATTTTCTATAATAACTTGCCAGGCAAGACACCAGATATTGTGGGGGCCTATAGCAGTACACAGGAATATTGAATACACAACCGGATTGCTTAGGTCTCAGTACAAAGGCAGAAAAGGAGGTTGCCTTGTGTCTGTAGTTACATAGATGTCTTTCCATCTAGTAGGGAAACCAAGGCAGCTGCTAAATGTGACTTGGACAAGCTCCATGTGAACCACGTGTGGGAGTCCCATCAGAAAAGAGGCTATGTAGCTTCAAATGCAGCAATTTGTATGGAAGGAAAAAGGGAAAACTTCATCTGCAAGCACTGAAAATGTAAGCTTTGGGGGCTCTGAAGCTTGTGCAGTTAACAAGGTGCATGGGTTAGTGGAATTCTACTTCCAGGACTTCAGGCTTTGTATGCACCTGCACAGGTGCATAGAAAGACTAAGTCATTTTGGGTAGAACCCAGAGGTGAAACTGGGAGCAGTGGAAGAAAATTAGGAGGGAAAAAACATTCTCACCTTGGAAAAAATCACTAGACGGTGACAGAAGCTTTGCTCTTTCTGTATTTCAATCCTAGACTAGGCAAAACTAAAAAATACTTGGCAGGGAGAAAGGCTCAATTTTAAAAAGGTGGGCTATGAGTTGCCTGTTTGCGTTCTGGCCAAAAAGAATGAGACTAGAGATATTTTTGCACACTGTGTCAGTTTTTCCTGGGCATTTATTGAACTTGGATTTGAAAGAAAGCAGTAAAAAATAAATATCTGATTCATCAAAGAGAGTCTATGCAACAAATTAACCTTGAGGGAAAAAGGATCTCTCTGCCTTGAAGCAGATGGGGTACAGGGGAATGTGCACGAGGGATTCCCCAGTGAATTCTTCAGCCTGACAGCAAGAAAACAAAGCAGTGAAGAGATGCTGAACCTTCTGAACAAAGAAGTGGTGTAAATGAAGGAGAGCTCAGGCTAGTGGAAATCCCTAGGTGCTGCTGGTCTAGGTTCTCACAAAGTGGGGCTTGACTGTGGCATTCCGGATCTATGCACAGGCTTGGCAGGTAAAAATCACAGCATAATTTGTCACTCCTGAAAACAAACTAATGATCTTTTAGAGATGAGATGGGACAGAGAAGAAGGAGTGAAGAAGGGTGAGGAGCAAGGTTGTTCTAGTTTGGTACCTATACCCTGTTCAATTTGTTAGTCTTCACTTCCTCACTCCTGGCTTCAGAGCTCCTCAGTCACTTTTCTTTTCATTCCTTTCCAATCACTCCAAGATCCAGGATCACCTGCATACTCTCAACTTGCACAAGCTGTGCTGCTCTACCATTCCATTTGTGTACAACACACTCATTGAAGAATAAATGCACCATATATTCCATGTCAGTGTCTTAATTTGTAGTGCTTGCTCCTTTTCTTTCATAGTTCCTTTTCATGCTTTTGTTATCATTTATACAGGTAAGAAATATCCTCAAGAAAGTGTTCTGTTGTGTTGTTTTCTCATCACATGGTCTGTAGCAAAGTGTCAGGTGGGAGGTGAAAAGAATGCAGGAAAAGAATGACGAGTCATGATATAAAGCTTCGATTATATAGATACAGATTACAGTCTGGGCAAAGTTGGAGTCTTGCGTTCTACTCAGCATCTATCTCCTATTCCACATTTCATAAGCAGATGTGTTAACTACACCTACAGTTTCTGTATGTTTCCCACTATAAGCCCCGTTCATATGACTGATGCTAAATTTGCCAAATGGTTTTAACTGTTCAGGCTGGAAGTTTTCCATTCTGGATATCTGCTTCAAGTTGAATTTAGACCGTCTTTAGAGGAAATAAAGTATGCTACCTATATTTAAATTAATTTATTTTCGGTTTAATCTTCAATCCCACAATTTCAAGTAAGCCTTTAAAGAAGAGGGCGTGTTGACCTCATGGCAGAATGTGCCTTTTGTTTCCTTTTCTTCCTTGTAATGAGCAAGGGAAACACCCAAACAATCCTCACACATTTGACCATGTTTTAGGCTTTTTTTTGGTTTTGTTTGGTTTGGTTTGGGTTTTTTTTGTTGGTTTGTTGGTCTTGGTTTTCTGGTTTTGTTTTTTATTTTTGTTTGGTTGTGGGTTTGTTTTGGGTTTTTTGTTTTTGTTTGGGTTTGGGTTTTGTTTGTTTTTGTTTTGTTTATTTGTTTTAATAATTCAGCAGAAACTTAAGAATTAAACAGCCACAGAGGCCTTCTCTGCTGACTATAGCCCACAGCAGACCAATAGGCACTGGGCACAATTTTTTTCTCCTCAATTTGTTCTTTTGGATCTCCTCTGGGTAGGAAGTTGCACTGAAAGAAAGGCTAGTTTCCTGTTTATAGCAGATGATGGCTTCTTCAGCCACTGGATTGTTTCTCTACATCTCCTGTAGGACTACCATTTGAGTCAGTCTCTTCTTGCACGACCATTAGCTACGTATTTTTCTGACCATGCAAGGAACACGTCTGCAGGCAGGTTTTCAGAATGGCTGAGAGCACACAGGGGCAAGTAAAGCTGATTGCAGATGCCCCATACATGCAATATGTATTCAGGTTCTAAATATGCCAAAAGATCCAACACCAGCCACTTGTCTTTGACAAGTTTGGTGATCCCTTTCCAGTACATTATACTCTCAGGCTGTGGGGTGGGAATAGAAAGCACTGAACCTGCAAATGGTCTAGCAAAGGCATGGTAAGAGCATCCTTAAATAAACCAAGATTGCATACTTGTGCATCCAGCACAGGAGCTTAAGTACATTGTATCAAATAAATTGCAGGCCCAGGTGAGAAAAATGGGAACAAATAAAGAATATCCATCTTCTTACTCAATGGAGCACAGCTTGGATGGGTCAGAGGGAGGTTTATATGGCTATGTGGTAGTTTATATATAATATGGATTGGACAAATGACATTAAAATTGGGAAATCTTGCAACTTCTCATTCATAATTCTTGAAAACTTGATTTTCCAGCCCAAATAACCCTTTGACATAGATGTTTAAGAATGTATTTGTCCAGTCTGTGGCAGCTCAGTTTCATTAGCATGTTTGGGATTTGCAGTTCCTGCCATGTATGTTATATAAATACTCTTCTAGAATACTTTGAAACTTTGAAAGCATTTTCAGGAGCCTGTTCCTTGTGTCTCTTGGCCCATTAAGCAAAGTCCCTTGACTGCCATGAGGAAAAGAATAATTAAAACTAGGACTTTTAGAACATATCTGAAATAATTTAGGATCCCTTGTATGAATAAAAATGACTTTTAAAGCCTAGTATCTCAGACTCTCTGCAATTCAGGGAGCTGGTCTGCTGGGAAGCTGCTAAAATTCTTCCTGTTTCATTCACTATGACAATACACATATACAGCTTTATAACAAGGACAAATTAATAATTTTCAAAATTCATCATGTCTGTCCTGGTTCTCCTGCAGGTACAATTTCTGAGGAAATTCCATGTTTTTGGTGGGGGGAGGGAGGAAATACTTCCATGGCAGGTTGGCTTTAAAATATAAATGGCGCTGTTTGAAACATAGCCAGAAATGCCAGACTGAACTGGGGAGACTGATTAATGAGTAGATGATGCAATCGTAGCTATGTGATAAATTGCTTGGATATTTCTTTATCAAATGCCCTGCAGTTCAATATGTCACACAATCATCACACACATACACATAGCCTGCATATCCATAGGCAGATGTCTTGGGGCAGATCCTCAGAAAGCATAAGTTGACTGAGCTCCTGTGAAGTTCCTTTAAGTTCTGGAGCTTTGCCGTTTTGTACCAGTTAAGGACTTGGCCCTTTTGTCACCATGTATGTTCACGAAGCTGCAGACCAAACCAATGATTATTCATCTTAGTAAGTGTTGTAAGATTCTGGCTCTTATTTGCTAATGAAAAAAAATGTTCCAACATGAAACTGGGCTTAGATCCCAGTTTTCAGTCATACTCTCTATTAAAAGATGAAGGATGTGGCGTAGATCACCTGAGGAGCATAAATCAAATTGTAATAGTGCTGTTGTTTTCCTAAAGAACTCAGGGAAGGACTTAATTGCATTCACATCTTCTACTGCATCTAGCCTGATGTCCTGCGTCAGTTGCATTAAGATTGAGAAATCTTTACCAGAGATACAATGCACACAATGGTTACAGTCACTGATGTAATACTGGCGCCGGTGAGCATTTATTTTATTTTAAAAAATACTACTTTCCATGTACTTCAAAACAGTATAGACATAAAATATTTTTTAAAAAAACAGGAGCTCTGTCTGTGTAATTTGATGCTGAGCCTTAGCAAAACAGGCAAACTTCCAAATATTTTCCACTGCACAAATAGTTTAAAATATGTTTCCAAGGGTGATTTGGCTGGAGAGGCGACCACTGGGGAATTACAAGCTGAAAAGTTTTATTTTTTTGTGAAAATTTGTATTTCTGTGAAGAAACCACAACTGCTTTTAGGCCTGGCCAGGAGCCAGAAGTAAGGTATGCTCAAGAAACATTTACTCCAGTGAACTCTCAGTAATGAAGCTGAAAGCAAAAAACATTTTTCTTTAAAGAAAGACACTGAGATACGTCCATAGGAAACAGAATACCTCAAGCAGTATGTAAGGTCTCTGTCCCCAGGAGATGTCTGCCCACATTTCACCTTCCCTTCCAACTCACACTGAATTTTTGCACCACTACCATGAAGAGAGTTGTTCTTGTACAAGCATTTGCCAGATTGGGGCCTCCCTTTGTACTTAGTGTTCGACGTATTCAGTAGGAAGTCAGATCAACTGGAGTCATAAGTAATGCATATTTTTTGCATTATTTGCACTGGCAAGGGAAATTTAATTTATGAACTTGTTATACTCATAGCCAAATGTTACTTCTGGAAAAAAGAATGCTTACAATGTTGTTGTTTGGACAAATTACAACTATTTTTTTCTTCAAGGCCTGGTCCATGCACCCCCTGAAGGCAGGGGGCTTTCTAGAGCCTGCATGCAGATGTGTAACAAACATCTGACAGTTCGTGGGACTTGGCTCATGGGAAGCCTGTAAGGAAACCAACTGGGAGGCAACTGGGCTACTTTCTCTAGGTAGCACCTACACTGTTTCAGTGTCTGGGCTAAGACCTTGGAAGAACTAGGTACATTGATCCTTTCTGTGTGCTAGGGCTCCTTCTCTGTACATGTCAGCCACCTTCCTGTGCTGGACATGTTTTCTATTATGCCTAAATCTAGACTGCAGTGCATATCACCTTGCTCCCATTAAAAACAAAATAAAAACATTACAAACTAGAGCAGAACTTGCATCCCATATATGCCCAGGGGAATCTCATCTTGGAGCACACAGTGATTTCTGACAGTCCACTTCAAAGGAAAACATCTCTGGTCCTTCTTGTGCAGAAGTATTTCCATGATTGTGGTCAAGCCTTTTTCACAATAGCCTGATGGTTAAAGAGATTGCCCAGGAGCTGGGAGACAGGAACATGCACCTTCTTGTTGCACCTTCTGGCCTCATTAGTCTGACATTCCTCTCTGCATGATGGTACAGCTTTGACAGAAATACCTGGTGACCCATATTTTCTTGATAGGTCTAAACTGCAACATTTTCATCATGTGTGGTTTCGGAGACTTGACAGCCCATCACCTCCATTCTTGGCTTTACTGCTCATGCCAACATGTGTTTATACAAAGAGGGGAACACAATAGAAATAGCCATGTTATTTTTGAAGTACTAACCTCAACTGAATGGACTTTATGCTTTTAGATTAGGTGAATAATATGACTGTTGAAGTGGGACATCTAAGAGGTCTGTGTGCATTTAAGTACACATTGTCCCTCAGTGGAGTAGTTTGTTGTCCACCTATTCAGCCTTTGGGCCTCTTGAGCCTCTCTTTTAAGACATCCACCTTTTTGTGTTCACCAGAATGGGGATTTATGTACTGAATTCTGACTTATACAGCAAATATCTGGAAACATATGCCTAATTTTTAGAAGTTAGTAATCCTTAAGTTAGAAGCACTAATCTTTCCCTAAATCTCTCTCCAAATGAAGTGTTTTCATTTTGCCACTTCTCCATTTACTTCCCTCCTAATTATATTTGAGAAAATAGCTCCTTTGTGTGACGTGCTCATCTACAGTGAAGACCAAAGAGTGGATGAGAGGAATTCTACTCAATTCTGACCATTTAAGGTAACTCCATGACTGATTTCAGGAAGACTCATGTCCAGCTGCCAGAGGACAGCAGCTGTGTTGTGGAAGCCAGTGACAGTCTTGCTGTCCATGTTGTGGAGAATTTACTCAGTACTCAGAATGGATTCATACCTTCAAGAGACCAACATTAACTCTAGTCCAGACTATTATCACTGCAGTTTTAGTTAACCATGAGTTATTGCATGGTAAAAGTAGTAGGGATTAATTATATAGACTCTTGGTCTCAGGGAAATGACATATGCAACTATTGCTGGTACTTTGATCATAATGTCCTGGGGGTCTTGGTATTGTGAGACACTGAAGGGTTTCATGGCTTAAACATTGTTAAAATCACTGAAGGACTTTTGTCCACTGTACCAAACTGTGCAAAGAAGCAACAGCTCACAGAAGCCCACCCCTCCCTGAATATGCCTACTAATTTGGACTGTGATGGGAACTTGAGATAAGAGTGGTTCTATTGTTCCAGTATCCCAGAAGAAGAAGGTATCCACAGGTATGAAAGACTGGAATGTTGATGACTCAAACAGTCAAGGTGCAAGCTGTGGATATGCAGTATTACATCATATATATCATCCAACGTAGAACTCCCCGCACTCAGTCTTCACTCAACACTTGTTCTTCCCTCACCACACAGGACTTTCCCTGCCACCCTGGGCTACACAGGCTTCTTCTCTCACATACATGGGACTTCCTTCACCACGACAGAACTTTCTTCACACACTTGAACTTCTTCCCTTGCCACCCTGAGCTTCCCTTGACGGATCCAGACTGCAACAATCACTTTGACAAGACTGGTACTCTCACCACTGAGAGACCACAAGAAGATCATCAGTGGGATGCCGTCAGAATCCACAGTGATATTTTTTCCTACATAATCTGTCTTTCTGTCACTCTCTTTCTCTCCCCCTTTCTCTCTTTTTCCTATTTCTTTCCATTTCTCTCTACCTCACATTTACTGTAAAATAAAAATCTGTACTATTGACTATGGCATGTGGTCTTGTTTGCACTTTAATGCGGGCAGAGGCATCTCTCTAATTATTTTAAAGAAATGAATCATAATAGGTATGCACACCAACTTTGCTCTTTTCCTGTGTCTAATCTTTTGTGAAATAAAAGACCGGAAATATGTTTAGCTGTCAAGGGAATAGCCGTGGTGCCACAATGCAGATAAGAGAATGCAGAGGTGCCCCATCTTTTGAACAGCCCACTTGATCAAACATAGAATAATTTTTCATGTGAAATAATTTTATTTGGATTATCCTCCATTAGCTTATTGAACAGTTGCTTTTCTTTATATTAGTATTTTCACTGCAGGGTAGTTTCGTATTCTTTCGTCTCCATTCTTTCATTAACTTTAATGATTTGTCACGAATAATATTTGAGAACTGCCTTACTGAGGCTGTTTGGAAAAAAAAAACAAACCACCAAAAACTAAAACAAAACCAAAAAAACCCCAGCAGTAAGAAATAGCAAAAACATTTAAAAAGGCTACCTATGTAAATATTGCCAGGGCTTTTGACCATGATGATGTTCTGAAGACTGATTCTTGGCATGGCTCAGTAACAGCTTCTTGGATAAAGTAGGTACTCTCTTCTATAGAGAGTTATTTAATGAACTCCTCGGTTTTTACATGACTAGTGCAATGAGTCCCTTACTTCTCTATACCACCAGCCTCCTACTCCATGCAGACAGACTCTGACCTGAACATCAACATGTGCGTGGGATAGCACAAGTCAAACTTCTGCACTGGCATTTCATAATCACAGCTCACTTGCTGGAAATTTTTCTCCATTTAGATAATATCAGAAATGGTTGGTCTAAATTGTGTGAAGAGTCAGTGAAGACAATGGATGGCCAGTGGAATGCAAAGATTCCTCTCCACCACTGCTAAGCACAATTTAATAATCAGAGTGAGCAAGGGATTTGTTTCATATCTGCTACCTGCTTTATTAACAGGTCTGATATTGTGGGAAGTAATGAATAGCCATTCTTGGTTTGCTTTTTCTACAGCACCTGTGACTACATCAGTATACTACTCAGACATCTCTTTTCTGAGGCTGAAGGTGCTAGGCTATCTAATCTCCATCAATTATTCCCTAGCAACAAAATTACACATATTAAATTAATTTTACCTCATAGTAATTGTCCTTCAGGAATATCTAATGACTGCCACTTGTTATTTTGCTGTTTGGACATCTTGATAACAAAAGAGAGGGAGCATAGAGCAGGATAAAATGAATTAAAGTTTTGTTCAAATGAGGTAGAACCCCTCACCAGGCTGCTGTTTTTGTAACTGGAATCCAGAAGGCGTTTCCCTCTAGAAGATATGGCTGGTGTTACCTTTATTTTGTGAAAGGAAGAGAATTCAGCTGCATATGGCTTCATGTTACCCCAGCTAAAATTGACTGCTGTCTGAAAGTCACTGCTTGGAGCTCAATTAGACAGGTAGCTCACAGCCTTTCAATGAATTTGGCATGGGCTTCATTGTTAATAAAGTCCTATGCATACATGCATTACAGCTGATTAACAAATAACATGTTTTCATGGAAACACTAGGTATCTCTCTGTGGGTTATTTTGAAATGCTCCTTCAAATTCTATACATCTCTACCAATAATACAGAGTTTAAATTTTGTAAATCCATACCAGTAATACGTAGGAGATTTTTGCCTCTTGGTAGGGAGTTGATGCTGGCCCTTAGGAGTGAATCATATGCCTATTATGCTAGCAAGTAACTAGGTTTAGTTTTTAATTTTAAAACTACATTGACTGCAAATGCATGTTAGGTTTTTTTCCAGTTAATGGATGATCATATACACAGTTAAGTTTTAGGAAACAGTGGAGCTATCCTGCTTGTGTTGTCCCACATGTTGCCGAGGATGAAATATTTCAATAAATCAAGTGCAGTCATCATCACAGTTTGTTTTCCCTTTCAACATGGCAAGTACCTTAGCCCAAAGCCTGTTCTTTAGGGAGTAAACCTATTCCGTGGTGTATTATACTGGAATGTGCATTAAAAACAAAGTATTTCATTTGCACAATCTCTAAGAAAACTGTAGCTGCTCAGTTGCATCAGTAAGGAAAAAACACTTTAAAACTTCAAAGCGCTGTGGCAAGTTTCATCTGCCTTTCTACCCATGAAACCTAATAACTGTGTCTGCTTTATTCATAAAGTAACCATTGGTTGAGTAGGTAGCTAATCATGACATAGATGCTTCTAAGATATGGAACATTAGGGAAACTGTGTATTACATTTGTGCTGAAGGTATCCTGAACTTTCAGAGAGAGAAGAAACATTTGAATTAAACATGTAGATCTTAAATGTGAGAAAAATAATATATCTAATAATAAAATATCTAATCTTTTTACTAAGTTATAGTTCACACAAAATAGAAACATAGAATAATTTGAGTTGGAAGGGATCTATAAAGGTCGCCTAGTCTAAACCCTCTGCAATGACCAGGGACATCTTCAACTAGACCAGGTTTCTCAGAGCTCCATCCAACCTGGGTGTTCCCAGGGGTGGAGCATCTACCACCTCTTTGGGCAACCTGTACCAATCCTTCATCACAAGTAAAAAGACCATTGCTTACCTTGAAAATAAATACAGGCTGTTATATATAGGATATAGCCAAATAAGTCTAAGAAAATAAATAAATAATAAATAAAAATAATATATCTATGTATTACTTTAAAATATGTTTTGAAACATTAGAAAGTAAGTTTGTTTTTATGTTTTCTTGTAGACACTGCCTGCCTTAGAGCAAGAGAAAAACACTTGAGATCCTTTATGGGATAAAACTTTGAAGAGCAGCTGAATGATGGAGCCAACTGAAATGAGGTAGGCAATAAAAGTTACAATTTCACAAGTAATTTCTGTGATTTCACATGTGAGTACATGCGCGGCACAAGTACAAGGAGTGCCTTCAATCTGTTTTTCAAAACTGTATATATGAGTTGTAAGGCTGCATCCCACTTCCAGACTTGATCCATTTGGAATGTTATCTTACCTGCAAAATGAGTGTGACTCAAGATTCAAAGAAACACCTTTTCAGAAGGGGTAGAACACTTGTGAAATTCTAAATCTACCCAGAAATTGAACTATTGTTGAAACCATATACTTTTAAGTAGTGTATACCCAATTTAAGAGAGGACATTACAAGAGTGCACATTACACATTAGAGTGCACATTACAAGAACTAAACCTTGAACACTGTAGAAAAATAAAATAATATTTTGTAGCTTTACTTGGCAAGTGCAGATTCTTCTTTTAGGAGATACATGGTAGGTATGTGAGAGCTGTCATTTCTCTTCTGAAAGAGTTCAGCAAACTTTCATTGCCTTTTGTTTTTGAGCACCCAGAGAGACATACCCCAAATTGTCAGCATTCCTCTAAAATCCTATGGGCAATTTCCAGAGGTAACAAATAAATAACATTTCTGTATTACTTTTTTTACTTGTATTCACCAAAATTAAAATAGAATCTTTTCAATAAATAGCGTGAAAACACAGTGTTCACATGGAAACAGACTATCATAAGTATTGCCAATCAGAAAACTCTACACTTTCTTATTTTTAACAGTCTTGAGACCTATGGTTGAACCAGGAGGCTTGGTGAAACTTTCTAAATGCTCACAAACTCTTGAATTTTTTTTTCCAATGGTTATATAGATTAAGTAGCAGTTAAAATTCAGGTCTTATTTTATAATTCAAAATATTAAATAAAATATTAGGACCAGCGAGACAGACATGCTCTGATAAATTGCAGTGTACTTTTATTAGGTTAACAATGTCAGCTTTAGCATGGGCTGTAATGTGATCCAGCAATGTGATGCACCTTTTAGATTCTTTTATTTTTATTGTTAAGCCTGGAATTTTTGCTGAATTTTTTAAAATTTTAATTATTATTAAGAGCTGAATGCATGTAGGTTATTTAGCAGGATTTTTCTAAAAAACGACAGTATGCAAGCTCCTGCTTGAAGCTGCTTTACGTGCCAAATGAGGTTATGGAGAGTCTAGAAGTGAGAGCAAAAGTCAGTTGACAAAAGGGCTTGTGTCTTAAAATGCTAGTCTGGAATTTACCTTTAAATCATCCTCCAGGTCTACGCAGACAAAAATGTACTGAATGTCAGTTGTGGATGGGCAAACTAATGGTATTGCTGGTCTCTTGATACTGTACTATTTGGATATGATGGATGTGGAGAAATTTAATCCTTCCAGAGGGGATCAGGTGGCATTGTCAGGAGAAAGAGTGCAAACAATTTTGTACTGGAAAAAGCTTTCCATTTTTGTCTTTTTGTGCCAAAAATTTTACGGTCTCCAGCTGTTCTGTGTTAAACACTAAATCTACCAGGGAAAAGAATCTTAAGGAAAAGGTTAAACATTGAATAGCAGTTTCTATTGGTTGGATTATGTTTGGATCACACAAAACATGCTAAAAATCATTTCCCAGGCACTGTGAAAACATCTGCTTTCTGGATTAGGAAACTTGATGTTCAAATCCAATTTGGGAAAAAAACCCCGATAGCCAAAAGCTGTTTTCTTTAAAGGCCCTTTGCTTCAAACAAGTGAATTGTGTGTTTGTGATATCCTCTTACTATCCCAGAAGTCAGTCTGAGCAGGTAGAGAAAGGAAGCAGATGTCCTACAGACTGAGACACTGTCATGTGAAGAACAATGTAAGTAATCTTCCAAAAAACAATTATTTCATTTGGGTTTCCCTTATGTCATCCCTGCACTAAACCCAACTGTTTTGCTTTGTTCTTTTAAATCCAGAAAGAAGACTGGAAGTGTCTGGTTCTTTGAATTCCCACTGACTTTTTAGCATCATGTATCACTTTTCCAACAGTTCGGGGAATCCCAGCATTCATGCTGGCAATCTTATGTTTTCCTGTATGCATCATAGTTTCTCTACAGGTGGTTTATTGGTTTTCTTTAGCAATAGCACCTCACTCTGGATCATGACTCTAAACTTCTTCAAATTGTGAATGCCAGTTTTACTGCAAAAGCTGAGTACCATAGGTCAGCAGAGAAGAATTTGCTCTTGATAGTGCTACAAACTCCTGTGATTTCAGCATAAATCTTTTAATATCTATTGTTTCTTAAAATGCCCAGGCTTCTACATGTGTTCTTATTTCAAGAAAATAAAAACAACCAAACAAAAAATACCTTTATTCTTGTGGTAGCCTAGAAAAAAACCTCAAACACTTGAACATATGAATTAAAGTTCCCCCAATCTATTTTTTGAAATCTGGTAATTTTAAGCCCATCTCGTGATTTTGGGAATGACTCACAACTTCTTAATTTTAGAAGATCAGAGTACTGTAATGGAATGCAGAAAGCTGGTTAGAGAGTGTTGACTTTTTTGTCTTCAGTGGCTGACTTGCATAATTGAAGACAGATGAAAATATACTCTGGTCAACATTTTCAGAGCTGTTTTGGGGTCAGACTTGTGAATAGAGATAGCTGAAAACATCTTGTAGTTACTTTTTGGTAATTGGTTTTTAATTACATGTTTGTAAAAAAGTATCCCATTGTTTCAACAAAAATATATTTCATGCTGAAAACATGAACACCAAAAAAGTTTTAGTTTTTAGACTTCTGTCTAAAGGCTATCCAAGTAAAAATTCTTAAAGCATGTGGCTAATTTTTTTAATGGGAACAATTCAGTGCTGGGTATTCTGTAGCAGCTACAGAGGTGTTATATATCACCAATAAGAGACTAAATAATCATCTAAAGAAATCCTTCTATTTCATGAAAACACCGAAATTTCCCTCTATTCTCCACAGAATTACACTGGATCCGAAAATATTTGCTGAATGTTACTAGCACAGAATTAGCTGCCCATGGATTATGCATGCTGCAATGCATGGTATTTTGTGTACCAGCTTCAAAATGCCTAAGCAAGGGTCACTACTAAAGTGAAAGTACAAAGTCTGTCACACATGCTAATGGCTGAGTATATGGAAATCTGAAGTACACACTTGATTGGATCACCTAGGTAGGATATGAATATCTTGAATATACAAACTCCAACAGACTCAGATAGAGAAGAAGCAATCCATTACACATCATAGTACAGTCACAAATTTTTGTCTAGTATTTGATCAGCTCTATGGTAAAGTTTCTTACTGTCAAATTTAGAGGTATCAGTCTGCTTTAAGCGTTTCACTACATGAGTTTATCCTTAGCACTCGTTCATAAATCATTTGGAATAGGCTTATTGCTTCCCCTTGAACACACAAGCTACTACACCAAGTAGTTATACCAAAAGTTTTATGTGAGGGGCACACTGATGACCCGATTTTGCAAGGTTAAATCCGGTATATTGCTGAAGACCTCTGAGTCTTAAGAAAGCTTTGGTACAGAAGACAAGGAGAGCTTAGGAGGTCACAGTTAGGTTGCATGATCTATGGTGTTCATTTGCTGATAATATACCAAGGGTTAATTTGCTTTTATATTTTGAATAACCAAGAGATTAAGACGAGAAAATACTACTTACACACAGGCCAAGTTAGGTGGATGCAAAAACTTTCTACTGCATGAGATTTTAGTAGTTAATGAAACTGAGTGTGTGTGATAACTTGGCACTTTTTTGGCTTTTGGCTTGCTTAAGCTGTAGTTCACTTTGTATCCTGGGAGTGCAAATAAGACTTAGCTTGCACAATAGCACTTGGCTAGGATTGAGTAAAGCTCGATGTCTGTAGATTCTGAATCAAGCCAAGGCAGCATCTCAGTTTTGCGGATGTAAACGTCAAGAGATGTAGAGATGAGAGTAATTCCATCACATTTGGCACAAAGGAGACCATGCACCATCTCATGCAGACAGTAGCATTTATAATTGAAACCAGAGCAGCCAGAGGAGGTTATTTAGCATTTGCAAAGTGTCTCAGTAGATGATTAATGAATTAAGGTAGCTTATGATTTTCAGAAAGCTGAATATTATCGCTTTATTTGGCAGCCTACCCCAAGATAGATAATTATGTTACTGTTGACATTTTTGTTGTTTTATCTCCCCTTTGTCCTGTTCATGGCCACTTTTTGTTCTGTACCCTTTTTATGTCTCCTCCTCTTTCCTTTGTTACCCTGAGGCAGGTAGAATGAGGGTCCCCATAGAAATGAGTCATGTGTTGCTTCCTGTGTTTCATCTTTCCCTGATTTGAGTGCCTTCGTCCTTCTACCTGAACTCTGTTGGTTAAATTATATTTTGTTGGGTAAAGTCCCAATCTCCAGTAAAGCTTTGTTTGCTGAAAAGCCTCTCTATGATGCTGATTACTCTAGTTGTTCAGTTCCTTGTAAACAAAGGTTAAAACTTTTGAAAAAGACATTTTTTTAGACAAGAAGACAAGCTTTTTAGAAATTAGAAAGATAACTTAAATTGGTAAAAAAAAAAAGTGGGGAAAAAAAAAATCTCAATTTCCTTATTTCAGTTCTATGTTTTTCTCTAATTTAATTTTATTTTTCTGTAAAAACAGAAAACTGATTTCACATTGATTTTCATGAGAAGATGTAAGCTACGTAGGAAATATTAGCATCAAAACAATACTGATTTTCTTTTTCAGTAACATCAATTGCAAGACAGAAGAGCACATCTTGATGTCTTTTCTTGGAACACACATGTTTTTCTCAGATATTACTGGAGCAATTTCATTAGTCAGTTGTCTTCCTACTGAGTGTTATTCAGCTGATCTGTCTCAGTATTCAGATACTGTGCTATAGATGTGAAGGCTAGTCACATAATAGTGAGTTTGATCCATTTTTGGACAATGTAAACTTTTTAAAGAGCAAAATATGAATTACTGGAATAGTTATATTGTTTGTGTTCAAATTTTGTCTTTTTTCAAATGCAGTTTGCGTGTAATAGTAATTCTGAAAGGAATGCAAATGGGATTGCAAACAAGAAAAAGTCCCAACATTGTATAGCTACCAAATCTTTATGCAATTTTTATAAAAAAGATGTGTAAAGTAAGAAAAGACAAAAAATAATAAGGTGATGGTTATGGCATCAGTATCCCCCTCAAAACTGTAAATATGCAGGTCCAGCACATTGTATTCCCAGCACTCATCCAGCTGACCTGCTGACAATGCAATCCTTCTCTGTTCCTGAGTTGCCATGTATAGGCATAAACACTCCGGTGACATCCAGATAATTGTAGATTTTAGTAATCTGAAAGTTAGGTACCTGGTCCAGCATCTTGTCCAGCTGGCTCTTCCTTGGCTCTTTTGTAAGCCATCTCTGCTCTTTGTTTTCTGGGGAAATGAAGAGCACATGAACATGAGCAGATAATTTTGAATATATTGGCCTAATCCTTTGAGCTCCATGCAGATGTCTAGAGCATCCGAAATTGTCCCATGTCAGCTGTGAGGAGCACTTCTTTTGTTTGACAGTTCCTTGGTCATACCAAGAGCAAAGTAAAAAGGTTGCTGGTTATGGCTTGATAGAAACCATTAAGAAACTGCATCTGTCAGTGTGAAATCTGGAACAGTGCCTAATAATGTTATTTTAATTTTTCAGCTGTTGAAAGAGCTAGTCCATCTTCCAGTGGTTCAGATGAAACACAGATCCTCCCACTGGCACAGACAGGAATTGATTCAGACTTGGATGAAATCCACCACAACAGTGTGAAGGTAGCTGAATATGGAGCTAGTAACAGCTCTTGATGGATATGCAGAATCAAAAGAAAAGTGTAGGAGGAATGGTAAAAAGGAACAGCAATTCTATCTCTGGATTACAAAACAATTGTTATATTGGATGAATGTTGTTATTTTGATTTACAGGACTAAAAGTTTCCTGTCTCAGTAATTAGAACAACCAGACACGTATAAACCTGTATTTCTCTCTATAGGTTGCTTCTAAAATTGACAAATACTGACTGTATAAGTAATTTTGTGATTTAGAGAATGACCAAATATGTGTTATTCCTTGTGTGAGGGTGAAGTGTCCTCTCAGTGTCCTCTGTTTCACACCTCATGCTTACCTCCATCTTTCCCATTCTGAAGGAAATAGTTTATTCCCTCCACACAGACCTGGCACTTGCAGCCCAAGTCCCCTACTTCCTTTCTTCCTGTTTGCAAATCCTCCCATCACTCAAAGCACCTTGACTTAGCAAAGGGGACTTGCTCTGTAACTGCATCTTCTCATAGCTTACATGCGTGCTGGTGGGGACTACCAAGCCCGGTGCGACGCTGGCCTGTCAGGGAGGCAGACCCAGCTCTGAAGTGGGATTAGGAGCCATTAGAAGGAGTCAGAGCATCCTGTAATCATATCTTCTAACAACAGCCTTTGACACATTTATGTATTTTGCTAATACTCTCATGTAGCTTGTATTATGCTGAATTTATGTGGTGTACACAAAGGATATATAAAGTGCATATTATCTGACATTTGAAGGACGTTTTACCATGGCAGCAAGTATTGAAATTCTGAAATGCTCATTGATGCAGAAGGCTGCCACAGATACAGCTTTTTCCAAAATGGTTATAGCAAACTGTTGGTGTTCAATTTTTAGACATACTTTACCTTTTCAAAGAGTGAGGAAAAGGACCAAATATTTAACCTGGTAGCTTTCTAACAGACATAAGCTGGAGCCATTCCAGTCCACTTCAACCCCTGGATATAATGTTTACTCACTAGGCAGTCGAATGCCAGCTGTTATAACATGCACAGCTCTGCTCCAGCACACTATAGAAGTAGATGTATTTATACAAGCTTGAGGGTTTACTTACAGATAACTAACACATGTAAGATGATGCTAATAGACAGCTATACTGTGGAAAGCAGAGCAAGGGAAAGGATCCATGTTCAAAAGCAGTCAGTTTGCGAAATCAAATCTGCAAGCAAATTTCTGATCTACTCATAGAGAAAATCATTGGGAGCTTAAGCAGGGCTTATTTCCAATGTGTGACATGTTTGCCCTGCAGTTCTGTTTGAGATGGTCACGAGACATGTGAAGTGCAGAATTTCAATTTATTTACTCTTCTTTTCCTCGGAGTCCTAAGTCATATTTCTCCCTTTAGCCCTGCATGGTTCCAGCATTTTTTGCTGAACTTCTGTGGTAGTTCTCACTCAGTCTAGCTTTGGTCCTTTTCCCATTTCTCTCTACTGATGCCTATACACTCACCCATCTCTCATTCTGCCTGATCTCCTTGCTCACAGACAAGTCTGTGGGGACGTCAGCTTCCTTTGCTACTAATCCTGGCCTTGGCAACCTCAACACCTTTCCAACACTATGCATCTGGTAATGTACTCATCTAAAGCTACGCTGTAACCAGGCAGCTTTCCTGCTGTGTGAATGCTGGTAGCCTCATCAGATTGCTCTGATTTATGGATATGTGTAAATTAATTTAGACCAATAGGATCCCATAAGCCTTTCAAGGAACCACACTTATCAAGCCCATCAAAAGCTTTAGCTCTCTGACTGTTCTCAGAACTAAGTACTATTTATTCCTCTGCCTGATTGGGTTATTGAAATCCCAGTTTATGGCATTTTTGTATTAAATATATAGTTTCCCAAAGGCCGACTGAAATATCTTAGCACTTGGAATGAAAAAGTATTGAACTATTGGCAAACATTAGGTATCCACTTTACAGTGGTAGAAATTACTCTGGGTCATTACTGGTTTTGGATGTGGTCTTTCCAGACTAAAGAGAGATTTTTTACTAGAGGGATATAGTCAGAAAATGACATTGTCTTCATTTGTAACATGATAAATCCGTAAAATTTTCGGATGACATTCACTACCTACATACCCATTTGGGGTGATAGGAAGCATTGTCTAATACCCAGTACACAGGGTGAGGAGATTTTAGGACATTCTTCCCATCGGCATACTTACGTTTCCTCCTGTGAGTGTTTCAGGCACACCATCTTTGACTAGTTTCTCCTCTTATCAAATGAGGTCATGAATAGACCTCTTGTATTTCGCAACTGAGTTGAAAGGGTTTACATTTATAAAGTGTTTTGAACATGAATGTACCAAGTAAGGAAAAATACAGCCAGTCCCACTTTATTTGTTAAGTCCAAAATGTGGTTTTCTGCTGTTTCACACCTATGTTTATGAATGCACAGTTACATGGGGGAATAGTTAGTCCTAAAAGCAAACAGCAATTTTTTCTCTAATGGCAACAGGAAAACAACAATATAAAAACCATTAGGTGCTTGTAGGAAGAGAGTATCGTGCTAACATTGTCCATGTAGACAGTAAAAGTCAGATGCTGCCTTGCCATGAGTCCAGTCCATTTCAACTGGTTAACACAGAATAGAAATTTAGGTGGATTTTTGCCCTTTTTGGTGAGATCCCTATAAATATTTTGATGATCAGCTCAGACACTGCAGGCTGTGGTTTCCCATCAGCTTCTAGAGAGTAAGTAGAGCCCATCAGAAGAATGGTCATGCTGGTAACATTTCTCAGGGATACAGCACAGAGAAGGAATTGTTTTTAAGAAATCTTGCATTTTAACAGTGAAACATGTGGTCCCTTGGTTTGGGACCCAGCACCATTGAGAGACAAAAATTTGCATTTCCCAAAAAAAGAAAAGGCAATGCCCTATGATCCCAGCAGCAGAATCAGCTTCCACCTTCTTTCAGATTTTTGCTGCAGCCAATTTCAAATGTCCAGCCTTAGGCCAGAAGGAGGTTTATGACTTCCTGTCATGTCACTCTCTACAGAGGCTTGCTGAAACCTTTGCAGCCAAAGGTGCACTAAGAGTGGGAGCAGTTCCTGCTGGGTAAGCTGGCAGATGGATACTAGCTCAGTGTTCCTGAGCTTGGATGAGTAAGAGGAAGCAGCAGAATGGGTGAGAGGGAGGAAATCCTGCTTGTTTTTTGAACTAAATTGGTTTGCCCCATCCTGTAGAAATGCTTGCATATTAGAAAGGGGATGGACGTGTTCACAGGAGGAGTTCAGTCTTAACTTAAAGGAAGGATTCAGTTTCTTCATTAGACCAACGGATTTTCCATCTTTCTATTCAATATAGAATGAATTAATTGAGAATTTCTATTCATGTAGAGGTTAGAGCAAATTAATAGCAAGTCCTTTAAAGAAGCACGGTATTGCTGTTTGCATATCACCCTACAGAGGTTTGCAGGCCTCGTGATATGGTGAGGTTAGGTTCTCTTTCAGTTTTCAGACAGGCTGGGTTTTTTCAAGGCTAAATTTGCAAGCCAAACAGTACTTGTATTATTATTACTAATACCTTAGTAAGCAATGTGCAATATGTAGATGCATTGACCAGTCACATTAGTGAGGGCAGGGGGCTTCCTCATTAGTGAGGAAGCTGTCTGGGAAGGGTTAGTGTGCAATAAGTAGCTGCAAGTGTGTCAGGGTCAAACATTTATTTCCACCATCTTCCTTTCCAGTAGCATTTTCTTAATCTCAAGAGAATGTGTGAGAGATGTCCTGGAGACTAGCTGATTTCAGAAGCTTTTGAATGAAAGTGAGGTGTTTCCCATGGTCTAAGTTCCACGCTGACAGGATTCAAACCCCTTTGTCAGATGGACCAACATCTTTGGTCCTAAAGGGATAGCTCCATATTCACAAATGCATCTTCCTCAGAGATTCGAACTGAGTCGTTTAGCTTAGAGTATAAAATTAGTTTGTAAAGCAGGTCCTTTAAGATATTCAACATTGAGAACCTCAAAGAAAGAGTTTTACTGGTTCTCCAAACTCGTCAAAGTTAAAATACATTGAAAACATTTACCTAAACTAGTGTGACTGTAAACCAGATGGCTGAGGGCCCCTTAGTTCTCCCACTGCACACTTAGCTCTTCAATACCTTATTAAGAGAAAACATAAATGCTAATTTCTCTGGTCTTAAGGATGGAAACTAAATAATGCTCAAAGTCAGATGTAGGCTTTATTGAATAAATAATTGTAAAAAGTTATCTGCCATATTTAGTGTTGAAAAATGAAATGTATTGAGATGCTAATGGCAAACACTTAGGTTTGGGCACATTTTGTTGAACCAGTGCTAGCTTCATATGCAAGTTCAACTCTAGGAGTGTGAGAAAAAAGAGTCTTTCTGCAGTACATAGGTAAACCAATCTGCTACCCACATGCTCTGCTAATAGTGGCAGCCAGCCAAGGAACAGATCTTAATTGAACAGATTAGGCGAAAGAAAGCATAAATGCAGAATTCAGGCAAATTACAAAAAATTGCCCTCATTCAAACATACCTTTCATTTGATACCTAGGTATAAGCTGCCCTGAAATGTCAGAATTACGTTTGAAAGAGCTTGGCAAGCTTGTGCAGGACTTGATATGTGTCAAGAGGCAGTACAATGTGAAGCCACTTCACTTGAACACAGGCTGGATGTTTTTGAAATTCATCAAATCAAAGCCACCACTTGCTTTGCGCACCTAATAATAACCAATGATACAATGGTTTCTTTCTAAATAAACAAATGGGGCTCACAGGCTGCTAAGACTTTTTTTCAAATACTTGGGCTCAGATCTGATCAGCTGCCTCTGAGCTCAAACAGACTGCCCTCTATGCTGGTTGGCAGGAAGGAGATTTTATCTTTTGTGTGCTTAGGCCCCCATAATTTCATCTCACTCCTGACTCCTTCAAAATAATGAGTGTATCCTCTCCATGGTTTGCAGAACACATGCGGAGGAAATAGCAGGACTGCAAGCTAACTGGTGCAAAAATTCTAACCAGATGATGGAAAAAGTGGTTGTCAAACTGAGAGCTCTTGAGAGATTTTCTTTGTCCAAGAGAACTGTATATAATCCAGTAAATAGCCTTCCCTGGAATCGATTGAGCCTATCTTAAGAAAGCTGTTACTTGTTATTCCAATACTATTTTGCCAAGCACTGTTTTAACATACACAGGAAAATTCCAGTGTATAATATTCCCCCTTTACTGGCAGGCATGTAAAATGTTTGAAAAAAAGAGAGACAAAGAGCCCAAAAGCAATAAATGACACTTTGGAGGGGGGAAAGAAGCTTATAAAACTGCATTATTTTCCCAAGATTTTTATATTAAAAAAAAGGTGATTAAAATAGTTTCAAAAAACTTATGCTTGTTTTGCTGAGATTTCCCTTGAAATGATGATGTTTTTTCCCCACTTGTCCTTGAAGCCCTGTAGCATTTACTTCAGCTCCTTCAGAATAGCCTGCATTACTCAGTACTGAAACAAGTTATTTTCAGGTCAGATTTTCAGGTGAAGCATCAGTGAATCATTAAGAACAAGGAACAGTTTATGGTGTTAGTATTTCTTCATCTCCAAAAGCTTTCTAGCTTAATTAAAATGCCCATTTTCAAAAATAACACTTATTTACCAATAGTAATTTACCAAATACCTCTGATAGACCAAATAAAACAATTTTCTCAGTTGCTGAGATAAAATTATGGAGCCAAACCTGCAGACTGCATAAATAAATCCGCCTCTTTCTAGGCCCAGGGAATAGCACTAATGTACACCAACTGATAACTGGGCTCGCATCTAAAGTTCAAAGAAAATTTCCTTAGCAAAGAAACACATGAATGAAGTCTACTGTGAAATAACACAGTTGGTATAAAGTTTCACCACGAAATCTATTCTCAGGCTTTTGCCATACATGCCCAAGTTGCCTTGTCCGTAGTTGGGTACTCTCTTCATTCACCTCAGTCTTTGGGGTGATTGCCACCTGAGTCTTGTTTTGCCTGCGTCCTTGGTATCCTCGCTATAAAAGTTTTTATAAGGAAATTTTATGCAGAATTCTACCCTTTCTAACTTGATTCACTTCAAGAGTACAGAGGACTCCTGTGAAGCAAAGCAACTTCATTCAAAGGAAAAAAAAGAGAAAATAAGCTGGGGAAAAGATTGGTGCTTCTTTAAAAAAAATCAGAGAAGGAATTTCCGTGGAGGGACCTTGAGAAGCCATCTGGTCTGTTAGCAGTGCACCCTGTCACTGCAGCCAGGTTCTTGTTCAACCTGTTTTTAGAAACCTGCAATAATGGTATTTCCACACACTTGGTACATACTATTGCAGCGCTTTACAGTCTTACTGCTAGAAAGCATTTCTCCAAACCACTTAATGCCTTGGTATAACTTAGGCCCAGTGGACATGAAAAAAAATTATAGTTTCCTTTTACGTATTTTAAGAATACATTAACTAATGTAGCTGCCTCTTCTTTGGAGTTAACACTCCCACTTGCTCCAGTCTTCCTTTGCAGTCAGACTGTCTCTTAGTGATCTTCACCATGCCTCAACTGCAAAATCCTCTCTTCAGAGCTTTGTGTCTGTGCTGACATGCATTTCTTATCATCCTCAGCTTCTTTTCTGCTCTACTGCTGTTTGGCCAGTCCCTGTCTTTGCACAGCTGCACCTTTGTAATTTAGGAAATAATGGAGCTGCACTAATCGGTGATAAAACATGTCTTCATATTTCCTGATCTTCATTGCAGTGATCAAGCACACTGACCTCTGGACAGAGAATATGCCAAAGAGCGTTGTATGGGAGTGTGCATTGCTTCTCTGCCCACCTTGCTGTGCCTTCAGACTTTGTGTTCCTCCTTCATGTTCCTGCTACAAATATTGTCACCTTCTGTGAGTTTCAGCTGTTTTAAGGGATAAGAAGTTCATGTCAGCCTCAGGTTACCTCTCCTGTGACATCTTCATTACAAATCCATCTGCCCTAACAGGGTTAGTAACTAGTTTTACAGCTTACTTTTCTTTTTGAGCATTGGAGAACGATTTTGCACTAATATCAGGCAACCTTCTATCCTGTTTCTGTCTGACTGCGAAGTTTCCACTAAGAAATTGAGATGATTCACTTAACAAATTCTCAGAATGGCCTACTAGTTATCCCATAATCTGGAGGAATACCTTCTTTCTGAACTCCAAAGATGTCTTAGCAGTCATTACCCATGCCTTTTAAGAAAGAGAAAGGATAAAACTGTCCTCAGATGTGATTGTACTCTGATTAACCCAGAACTAAATGACTGTGAAACAGCTCAGGACAAATATGAGGAAAGCGCTTGTTTCAATGTCTACATTTAAGTAGGTATCCCCAGTTCTTCCATTTTTCAGAAAACTTACTTTGAAACTGTTTGGCTTACGAAGAGAAGAAGAATCTGTTTCATAGCTTAACTAGTGTATTGCTAGTGAAACTTTACGGACTCAGGCATTTTCAATTCCACAGCCTATGCTGAAGAAAAATTAGGAACACCTGTGAAAGAAGAGAATTCAATATGTTGCCACATCATCTGACTTTTTCTGGAAAGCTTGTTTTTTGCCAAGCTTGTTTTCCTTTGAATTTTGAGCATGAAAACCTTAGTTTCAAGGCTTTCACCACTTCACTGACAAAAGCGGTTTTTTCCCATTGTTTTTAGATTTTCCTCACTTTTATTCCATAGTGTCGCTTTGTGCTTGATGGCTTTCTGTTAAAGCCTCATATTTTTATTCTCTTGAGTTAACTAGCCAACTGCTTCTAGGAAAGAATGAATAATTGTTGTGAAAATCTGGGGATATTAGGCATGCTCTAATTTTTGGTCTGCGGCCAAGTGGTTATTTGGCTTCTTGCCTTTGGACTGATTTTGTTTTAGTCTTCTGCCAACTTACATTTTATATTTACCAGACAGAGGAAGAGTCACAGGCCACTTTGAATAGGTGCAAAAGTTGGATGGAAGAACCTTCCATTACAATTACCAGGATAGCTCAGGTACACTCCTTGCCACCATAAATGCCTACACCTGAGAGGGAAGAAACCCTACCCCATTTTGTAGGTGAAGACCTGAAATCCAGGACAAAGAAATCAAATCCCTGATATCCTGCAGGACTTTACATAAGCAATGAGATGTCATTTCCATGTCTGTAGTGTCAATGCGCCATGGCATAATTTCCATTTGACATGGAGTGTATCTGAATCCTTGCATATCCTTTCACAATCTAAAACTAGTATGTCCAATATTGCACTTTAATTTTCCAAGGTACACAGCAGTAGCTGTTACAGATGCAATGGAAACCCCTGGCTGCTGGGGACTGCAATCTCTTGTCTGGAGCACCCAAAACTCCAAGACCATGCCCAAGTTTGCTAAACAAACACTTTTCCAGTGGGCTTGTTGTAAAAAGTTGGGTTTTTGTTTTTGTTTTTTTTTTAATCTCAGAAGTCAATCTTCCTTTTGTTTGTTTTTTTTTTTTAAATCTTTTTGGCTTTGGATATTTTTAGTATATTTAGGTATATTTCAGCGGATATTTCCTTCAAACCACCTGGCTTCCTACATGTTTCTGCAGATTTTGATATGTTTTCCCCAAACATTTATATTTTGTTTACTTTTTTCCTTCCTTTCTATTTTTTTTGTATTAAGTTCATATGTCATTGAAAATCTTATCTATGGATTTGTGGTACAATACAGTGAGCACTATATTTTAAAGAAAATATTTTCATTATAGCATATCTTTTATCATTGAATTGTAAATATTCTTGAGCTTGTTTACAGTATTCTTTCATACCACTCTTTTATCATTTGAGTTTTTGAAAATCATGCTATAAAACATTCACTCTGTTATCCTTGGCTGAAGCTGAATCAGTTCAGTTGGTATTCTCTCATAATGCTGACTTAGCTTTGCACTTGCTTGGGATATCCAACAGTAGAAAATAGGAGCATGTATTCATATGCGATCTAAAGGAGTAGGGAAAATAATAAGGACTATAAGGAAAAGAATAGGCAGTAGTCCAAAAACATCACTGAATATAGGCTCGGTACACCTATTGCTTGAGTGCCACCTTCAGTTCTGGTTTACCCCACTTTAAAAAAAAATGCCCCTTTTTTAAAGGCAAAGAAGAAAATTGTTGATGGATGTGCAAGACAAATTCTGTAATGAAAGAGCAAAAATAGATTTCCATGGAGAGATGGCATTATGGAGATTTTTAAAAAGTCACAAGTGACAAAGAGGAATAAAATAAAATGCTGAACCTTAACTTTTACTGTGGAAAAACCAAACTAAATTTTCAGACAGGGGTTTTGAAATTAATTGAAAGAAGTCGATTGTCTCTCAGACAACTCATATTTAGATTATTGAACTCATTACAGAAGGTGTGGAAGCCAAAGGTGTTTGGTGGGTTCAGAGCGTGATATGACAAGTACATGGATGTTGCTATCAGGTGTAATGGAAGCCTCTAGCTTTGGAACTATGGTATTCTCTTACTCATTTTTCCATAAAAATTTTCTTCTTGTCACTGATAGGCAAACTTGCTTTAAGGGACTCAACCCACCATTTTCTTGATCAATTCCCAGCTGACATTATTCCACATTGTACAAAACAAACAAAAGTTCCCCTGAAATCACTCAGAAAGGGTGAAAATATTGCTAACATATTTTTTCTATCATTTTCCTTTGCTTTTAAAAAGAGTAGTAAGACCCTTTATCACTTAGATGTGTGTTTCCTCGATCTGTAGGGATGCCATCAGAAAGGCCAAATTATGCTTTCAATTTCACCAACATAAATCTGGGCAAATTCTCTAAGCTGTAGCACCTCTTCCATTTTACACTCTGCAGCTAATCTACAAATATGTGAAGCTTTCTAGACCTAGGTCCTTGCTTAAGTAATGGAAGGCTCAGAAGGAGGCTGGTGATTTTTCAGAAGCAGTAAGAACCACACTGTCTTTCCTTAGTATTGTAAACAAGTTCCTAGAAGAAAAATGAAAAGCATTTTTCTATAGCTTGATTTAAGTTTACAGTTAGCTGGGAGAAAAATGTAATCGAAAGCCAGTATTTGCTTGGGGTTTACTTTCTGTTTTGGCCAAAAGAACAAATTCCTCTAGCTGTTTGTGAGAATTCTGATCTGTTTTCACATGCTTCTCACTGAGGAAAGCAGCCACAAAAGCCAATTGTTATTCATAATTTTTTCTAGGGGGGTATCCAAAGTACAGCTAAGACTAGGCATCTAGCAAGACCAAGTGTTAGGCAGTGTACAAAGAGCAGCAAGCAGGGTTTCCTTGCCCAAAAGGAATCAGAATATATTTGCATAAGTACTTTAGAAGCCTTTAGTTTTCCATTTCATTCCTCTGGCTTTCGGTCACATTTATAGCACCATTTTATAAACCTTTCAGACTTGTTCTGTGTCACTTGATCTAAAGGTATGTTGAGACAACTCTCACAATGTGTATGAATGACAGCAAGGTGGCTTTGCAACTGAAGTGGCAAAGTGGCAGCCATGTTCTTTTTGTTTCTATGTATTTAATGGGTATAAATATAACGACAAGTTAATTTTAAAAAAGTAAAGATACTTTATGGTGATAACGCCCAGCATTGCAGTGATGTAATTTTCATTCCCAAGAAGTTATTACTGAAAAACAATGACCAATGTAGTGCAGAAAACCTGGTAATTTTAGAAAGTATTATTTTTGATTTTTCTCTTTCTTCCAAGTCCATTATGAAGGCTCACTTAATAATAAATTCCACAGGTTTCTACTGTTTTAACCAGTTTCCTTGATACAAGACAAAGGGGTATACCTCTTTCTGACAAATTTCATCCCCTCAGAGACTTGGGGATGGAGTTTTCTTCTTTGAACACAGTTAAATTATGGTACCACACCACCTTCAGCCACTCAGAGAAACTGAACCTACTTGTGAGTTTGGCAATGCCTAGAGATTCCCAGGATACGGTGGTACCAGCATCACTGATGCTTTCCTATCTTTTACTCAGGAAATTATTAGCACAATAATCAGGAATTTTTTTATATGTTCACAACTTTTAATGTGATAGTATTTTTGAAGACCACGACACATGAGATACTTATTCAGGGGAGGAAACCTGTCCATGTCCTCCAGTGAGCTAATGGAGCTTTCTAATTTCCACAAAGGCTGCCAAATGTCTCCCAAAATTATCCAAATCATTAATACTGATAACACTTACCTTCTCAGGTTACCAGTTCTGCTTATAGTGTCCCCACCAGCCATCTCCAGGCTTGCTGCAGCTCACTGCTTCTGTCTCTTTGCATATTCATCCTTTGTGTGATTCTTAGCCTCAGTGTTGGCAGTTTTAGCAGTTTCATTACAACAGCTGTTACATTTGATATGTTTTTCCTAAAAGCCTCAGCTGGCAAAATCTAGGGAGTCCATATAATCTCTGCTTTCAGTTGTCAGGAAGAGAATATTTGTACCCCTTATGTTTGCAGAGAAAAATGTGGAAACAACAAGCAAGTGAACCTGAAAAGCTCAGAAACCACAAGATGACTAAAAAGGGTCTTAATAAAACAAGCAAGCAAACAAACAAACAAACAAACAAACTTATTACTTTTAAAACAATATCATCGGAAGTTTTTTCCAGTCCTCCCTCATGGTTTTGGTATCTAGTATACTTAGAGCAGATGCTGAGTACAATTCTTTGTAATTATGCTAACCAAAAAAATTGAATAGAATAAAAATCCCTTCCTCCCTTAGTGCACTGTACATTTTCTTCATCTGATGCACTTTGAGTCAGTCAGTAACATTGCAGAAAATACTGCCTAAACATAAACATATTTACAGTTATTAGCTGACCTAGCTTTTTAGAAGAGTAGAAGAAAATGGCTGTATTGTTTGTTGTTATTTACAAATTGCCAAATAGCCAAATGAATAAAAAATAAGTTTTAGAGAACCAAACAAAGATGTCCAAGGATTTAAAAGCAAAAAAAAACTACATGCCAAAGGTCAAAAGGTTTGGCAACCCTTGCATCCAATATTAAACAAATTTTGATTAATTTTTTTGTCTGTTACTTTCTCTTATATAGATAGTAAGCAATGCTGCTGACATTAAAAAGTCCTGACATAACAGTGCAATTTTTCAAGAGAGGCTAACTTCAAAAGACTTGCTGGGAGATGATGAAAGGATGCAGTAAACTTACAGGGAATCAACTTCCAAATTCATCATTCAAATAAAATAATAACTGGCTCTGCAGCTCTCTTTTGAGCATGAATCACTGTGCTCAACTGCTTCACAGTTATCCCAGATAGAGAGGTAGTGCTGCATGGGGCCCCTTCATGGTTCTGCAGGTCTTGCACAAGGTAAAGAAAGGGCTTCAGCAGCATCTGGTATCAGTTTCTCTTTTGCTGTGGCAAACCGCTGGTGATATAATCAGCTCTCCATGCCATTTGTTTTTTTTCCTTTGTAGTCCTTGCAAGAGGTTTCTCTCTCAGATTTTTGATTTACTGTTGGGTTATTTCTTTGTAGTTTTGTGATAGTTCCTGACAAATGGTCAAGCTTTGAAGATCGTTCTCCAGAAATGGTTTCTTGGGTTAGGGGAAACAGAGAGACCAAAGTTCTGATGACTATGGGTCAACCCAAAAGAAGAATGATATGGCATTAGATACAGGGGGATGCAAAATTTCACCAGAACCTGAGGCCTTATGTATCTGCTGTGCGCACCATGAGGAAGGGCACAACGTAAATTCCAGGTATCATCATTTTGTCAGCCAGGACAAAGGCTTTGGCTCCTCTTTTCTGGATCCCTCAAGAAAACAAAGTGGATCAAGGTTTTGAAAGCTGATTTCTCTTATAACAGTGTACTTTGTTGCTTTTTCAGAGGTCTCAGGATCTCGCAGGTTCCCTTCACTTATGTATATGAACGTGTGAGTTCATCTGCAAATAAAGTCTGTGTACCCGTGTTTTGATAAAAGTTTCTTCTTCCTGGGCTGGACCCATGATCAATATATGGCTCTTGCTTTTTTTACTTCCTTTAATTTAATGTTTTGGAGAAAAGGTGCTGACAGACACCACCACAGTACAGTACTTTTATTAACAGTAAATACTGTTAATGAAAGTTTGTTCTTAGATCTGGAAGACCATGTGGAAATGGTGTACTGTGTTCATTACATTACCCTCCATTTGGCCAGGAAAGGATCATCTTGTACAGCTGCTTGGAAGCTATCTCAGATGGCATCAGTAATAGTCTTAATGATGCCTGAAGGCCTTTTCTAGCAGTCCCTGTTTCAAAGATGCCATTGTCCTCCAACAGAGACCTGTCAAAAAATCCCATCTTCTGCTCAAAGAAATACTACCAGGCCCTTTACCTTATACTTATCTTCCCTTTTCCTTCAATAAAGAAGGAAGAAAAAAGAAAATGCCTATAGAGTCTATTTCATAACCATACAACTACTGAAGATCTAGAGGAATTGCCACACAGCAGGCTTCAATAAAATAAGAGGTGGTTTTTTGGACAATGCAGACTCAGCCAGCAGAGAGTTAAAATGATAAACACAGAGGACAGCAGAATTAGTGGCCACTGAACAATCTCCAGTTCAGAAAGCTGCGTGATTAACAAGTGGATCAGATGGAGCCTCCCTAAGACTCAACATCACTGTTCTACTCCTTCATTCTTCTGCTTTGGCCAGGGCTGTAAAGAAATGCTGAATGTTTACACAGTACTTCGTATTCTTTCTGCATGAGGGTCCTGCTTTCTATGCTTTCACACATTTTTTTCTTGGGTACAAACTTGGATTGTGATTTTTTAAGTGGGATGTTTCAGAGAAAGTAGTCCACTGAATCACTTAAGAGTCCTTTCAAAACCTCTATCTAAATGTTTAGGAGTTAAAGACACTTATAAAAAATGTCTTGTAGTTGAAGACTTGGTCTGCTAATCAAAGGTTTCACGGGTTCAAGTTAATGCACGTCTAGGCCTAGTATTCAGACACAGGCTCTAAAATAGTTTCCACTGGCTACTATGTTAAGCCATTCATATTGCAGGAAGACAAGAGATGTTTTTTCTTCTTGGGCAAGTGGTTGCTGCAACATCATCAAACTCAGAAGCAGATGTTGCTAGAAGTAGTTCAGCCCCACTACTCCCAAACCACTCCTCAGAGGTGCCTGCCCAGTGCTGTATGCCAGCCTGCAAACAAGGAAGAAGCCATTCATCTCCTTTTTGACTGCTGGAGGGCAAGTTAAAGTTAGCTGCTTCCCCTAGGAAGGACACTTGTCCTCCTGGCCTGGGGATTGTAGGTTGGGAATACAATAGCAAGGGTACAGAAAACTTGTGGACCTATTCATTCATATGAGAGCTCATGGTAGGAATTTATACACTGAAAGGACTGCTATCTTTGCAGGGCTTCTTTTTAATGGAGTAATTTAATTTCCAGTGTCCACAGCTGCCTGGAATGCAGTTATACTTTGATTTTGTCTGTAGGAATGCTGAGGATTTATATAGCACACTCAGCAAGAGTAAGGGAATGACATTGCTTTGATCTTGTTCTTGAGTTTTGTGTTTGGTTTTTTTTTTCATTTTAGAGTAGGTGATAACATGGAAGACTGTATATCCTACATTAAGAGAGGCAGTCACTTTCCTTGGTTTTATTTTCACATTATATCTTCTTCAGTTCCAGTAGATGACCAAAATTGTTTTGTTTCCCTTTGTTGTATGATCAGTTGATCAATGTAAAATCATGAAATCCCTTTTCAGAGAACAAAAGGTAGCCTGTTTCCCACTGATAATATAGCTGTTTTAGCACCTGTAAATCTGTTTTGCATTTAGTGGAAAACTTTATTCCATGCTGATAACAGAATCAGAAAATGGGCTCTGACGGCATGTTGTGATTTTACAGTATCCAGGGGTAAAACTTGAGCTAATTATGAGCATATGGCTTTCAAGAGTCATACTTTTATATTTAACTCCATAAATCTTGCTAAGTGAAATCCAAACCTATGCCTACAGCATTTGCTAATCATTAGGTTATTAACTGTTTTTGCTTCTTGATTCATACAAGCTGGGAGTGTTTGGGGGTTTGTTTTTAAAGTAAGGGCTGCAAAAAAAATAGGAAGTACTTTCTTTTCCCCCTGTAACTTCACAGGAGGTGTTTCTGCTGAACTACTGAAGCTAAGAAACCTGTTGCCCTTCTAAACAAAGGCCTCTGTAGAAGAGTTTTTCAGCACTGCAATTTAAATGGTGTCTAGTTTCAGCCCAGAATACTAAGGTCATAATTTTAGGCCATAGATGGCTCTCCCAGATGTCTTTGGTCAGCTTAATCACAGTTTGCCTGAAGGTTGTGCTTTCAGGTAATCCATCAAGGCATAATTGTAAATCAAAACCTTCTTCCAGCTCAATAAGTAGCATATTTTTAGTTTGTGTTAAGACTGACATTGGACAGTAACTTACACTGATTTAGAATATTAAGCAATATTACTGGTTACTCTCATTTGTTACAAATACTTTTAGCAAGAATGATTTGATAATTGCTATAAAAATGTTTGTTGTGGAGTTTTTTAAACCATAATTTAAACTCAGATAGGAATTACTATATGGTTTTTTAAAACTTTACTAAACACTAATACTTATTGTTTAAACTACCCACTTCTTTGCTCCGCTCTAGACAGAGATATCATATCTAGGCCTGATGTTTCCATCAGGGTGGACCTCAGATGCAGTGTTTTGATTAACCAAGAGTGCAAGACTTATAGTTGTTTACAGGAGGCCAAATCCTGAAGTGGGATGGAAGTATATCTCTGAAGGGAATGGAGGAGTTGTCAGCATCCCCAGGTAGTCCTCCACCCTTGCTCATGTTCAAGCAGGCTTGCAAGGCAAAGGGGGAGGGGAAAACGTCTAACATGTGGAAAACCACAGAAATAGTGAGATACCAGTAGATTGTCCTGTGAGAGTACGCAGTCTCAACCTCAGTTGTTTGTACTTTGGGGATCCGTTGTAACTTTTGTCTTCTGATGAAAGCAGCTGTGATTTTTGGCCTGAAAAGGAAAAATCACTTTGTGGGCACCTGAACCCAACATGAGAATTAAAAGTGCCAAACATTCAATCCAGCAAAGTAATGACCCCTCGTTGTTCATGTCAAGAGTAAGAAACACTGTATCTACTTGAAACACCATTTTAAGTTGTTGGGTAGCAATTGCAGAAACTGGAACTTGGCCAGGATGTAAGTACAGCAGGCTTGTGACACATGCCAGGAGCGCTGTAATGCCCAGCTATGCTATGACCTTGTTTTTGTGCCTTGCTCAAAAAGGAAGCAGCAGTCTGTGGTGTGTGCCATTGTCACTTTCAGAACAATATCAAGTGAGTGTGTTGAATCGATGGCGTGACTCTTTATGTACATACATACATTGAGAACCTTTAATAAATTAATGTAACAAGCACAGGGAGAGTTGCAGCTCCAAGACTTCAAATTCATTTCAAACTATATTTACAGTATACACTATCAACAGCTTCCCTACCAAAGGCATAAACCATATCTGAGGGGTAGACTAAATACACCTCTTTCCACGGGACGTGAGTCTCCCCTTTGGATTTCTCAGCTATGATGCTGAGGGACAGAGGCTTAGCTGGTGTAACTCAGCACAGCTCCAGGGAAGCACTGGATTTCTATTAGCTGGCTCCCAGGATAAAGACCAGAGCTAAGGATAGAAGATGAAAGGTAAACCCTGTAAAAACATTTTCTGAAACATCTTGTGAATTAGATTTAATAACACTATAACATCCAAGTTCCAATGAACACAAAAATCTTTTTGCTGGAGATTAAAGTGACAGTTTAAAAACCCAACAAGATACAGAAATACAAACTTCTGATAAATTAAATTATCCATTAATAGGCTAATTAATTGCAATGTTTGTTTAATCTCCAAATTCCATCATGAGCTGGAGGAGTGCTGAGCTTTTATAGATTGTGGCAGTGCAAAACACATTCCATATCCAAGAAAATCTTGCCAAAATCCCTTGCAATGCAACTTTTTTCCTTTTCTTTCTTTCTTTCTCTCTCTCTTTCTTTTTCTTCCTTCCTTCTTTTCTTCCTTCCTTCCTTTCTTTCTTTCGTTCTTTCTTCCTTCCTTCCCCTCTTTCTTTCTCTTTCTCTCTTTCTTTCTTTCTTTTTTTTCTCTCTCTCTTTGTTTCTCTCTTTGTTTCTTCCTCTCTTTCTTTCTTCCTGCCTTCCTTCCTTCCTTTCTTTCTTCCTTCCTTCCTTCCTTTCTTTCTTTCTTTTTTTTTCCCCCTTCTAATCCTTTTTTTGCTCTGGGTGTTCATGGTAACAGTAACAGCTGCTGAACATGGCTTCAGGCTGTCTGACTCCCTTGGGAGAATTTATGTGTTTTTCTACTTCCTTTCCTTATTAGGAGGCAGGAATCTGCGACACCTATTAGAACAAGTATGCGTAAAGGGTAATGACTGTGCAATTTATTAGTGGTCTGTTCTCCTTCAAGCAAGCCATCAAGCATAAGCACAGTTTGTGCCAGGGATCACAACTAAGTACAATTTTACCGTGCAGTAGGTGGGCAGCAGTAGAGTTTCACTACAGGGAGAAGTGTGGCTGGGGAAGTTAAATGCTGGTCTGCTTAAATAAACATCTTAATTGACTTTCAGTGAAGAGAGGAGAGATGGTGTTGTTAAATGTTTATCTTGAATCCCCAGGTAAGAAAGGCAAGTATCAGAGAATCAGATCACGTAATTTTGTGCCAAAGTAGTTAAATTCTACGAGCAGAACTTCATGAGCACTTCTCAGAAGGTGATGTGCCTGCAGAAGGCTGTCCAGTGTAGTGAGATAATGGGAGCTCAGTGTGTTCTGATACACAGTATAGGCATCCTGAGGTATTTCAATCATGTTACTCTTGTTTAACAAAATTCTTTTGAAAAATTAAAGGTAAGACTTGTGGTCTAGAAGCTAATCGCAAGCAACAATGACCAGTGTTTTAAAAGAGTGTCGAAGTCAGCAGATTTCACCTCACTTTTGAAAATGAGGAACCTTGATTTATATTCCTTATGCTAGAGTACTTCAATGCAAGGGGTTTCCTCTGTCCAAGTTGGGACAGTTCATGTCTGTTCTTTATCCTGGTCCCATCTCTAATGCCACTTCTGGCCACTGAAGAAGATGAGAATCCTGAATTTATTTAAATATGACTTGGCCTGAGTATTTGTAAGTATACTGCAGTCCCTTGCACAAACAGATAATTTTATTGGATAATGCTCTGGCTCTATCATCTAACAGAAATGCAGGAGAAGGAAATAAAAAACAGAGATCTACATCTGCATCTCCAAGAACTGGATCAATCATCTGATAGAAATATTAGCAAAAGCAATCAACTTCAATGGCAAGATTCAGTGTAACCAGTATCAATCTGTATTCCAATAAATGTCAGACCCATTTTACATTACTATAGACTAAGAGGTAAAAGAGTTGCCTGAACTGCTGCCATATAAACAAGAGCAGACTCAAGCACAGTGACTCTACCAAGTGCCAGACATCAGTGAGAACACCAGGACGCTGCTCATATTTTATTGGATTAGAATATTCTAACAGCAATTCTGTACTAATTAATATAATAATATTTCAATATGCCTTGAGTATTTAATCACCTCCTGTTAATAAGCAGCTGGGACAACTGGCAGCAAGTGACAAAATCTCAAGCTAAGCAGATCTCTTTTTTCATCACAACATCTTTCTAGTTTGCTGTCATGCAGTCCATGTACTGGCAAAATGAGAACAGTAATGACAATAACACCTGAAAATTCAAATTTATTAAACTTTTTCCTTTCAACAGTAGCCCTGCTGAAAAGACAAAGACAGGCAATAGAGAAGGAAAGAGGGTCATGGAAAAGCAAGTGCTAATGCAAACTGAGCAAATATAGCACAGGATTTTGCCAATTTTTGGAGATTGTTCATACAACTATAACAATCATCAGGATCAGCATCTGTTCAGGCATTCTCACTGATTAAATCTTGATCTTGGAGCTGAAGATAGGGCAGCAGGGATAATATAATTGTTTGATCTATCTAATTAAGAGTTTGGATGTCTCAAGATAGGTAAAGCAGTCAGATGCCATAGACATGAATAAAAATGCATGCAATGCAATAACAAGAATAGCAGTTCTTTCTGGTAGTTGAGTGGAAGGAAACGACTCAGTCCCACCAATGCTTCATCCATAGGACGGCTGTATTACTGGATTGTATTCAGAGCACTGCAGCAAGACATAGCTAACTCTGCATTTGCAGGAGCAGTAAGGCTTAGAGTGCACTCACTCTGCATTACCTCTCCACCAGCCCTTGCACGTCTCTGCACAGCGTCACTTTTGGACAGGCTGTGCACTGTGGGATATGTAGGTCCAGATACCATATTACTTATATCAGGGAAAACCTATGTGTGCCCTCTCCTTTCCTTCAACTCTGCTGCATAGGGTGCCTTGCCATATGGCAAAATCTGGCACAGGCAATGTGTGGGTTGCTTTCTTGGTGTTGCCAGAATATCCCATTTTCTTATGTACCACTTCAGACATCACAACTGTGTGTGTTTTCTTAGCACTATATAGCTATTACAGTTAAGCGCGATAAATATCAAAACACCTTTTCATTCCTGAGGGGATGAATGATGGTGGAAGGAAAAGAATGTGGCGGTTTAGTAATATAATAAGTAATAACCTGCACAGACCTGGTTGGTTGAGGGTTCAGCAACCAAATCCGTTTATTAGAAACAACACCTTTTATATGCACTTTGAAAGTACACGTCACAACACGTGATTCTACCAACCAATCACCACAGAGTACTCCACTGCCCATGTGTGCTGGAGTGCATGGGGGACTTCATTTCCCAGGATGCTCCTCGGGCATCCCTACTGAAACACGAATCCCACATCCCCCCTGTTTATTATTATTGTGATGAATTACAGAATAGTGCATATTATAGAGCAGTACATTTTTAAACCTTTCGAACCTTTTTTAACAATTACCATTGTATCACAATGACACAGCTCACTGCTTTACCCTGGTTCTTTAACAAGTAGATGTATTTGAACTTTTCTTCTAAACTTTTGAATTTGTTTGACATAAACTTGAACTCTTATTTTTTAATGGTTTGTATGTAACTGGAATGAACAACAACTTTATTAATCGGAGGGGTTTTTGTGTAACTGGGTGAAACCTTGACCTCTATTTTTCTAGGGGTCTGTGTATAACAGGGGTAATTCAAACTTATATCAACGAAAGGGTTTTTGGGGGGATAAATGTTGTGTACTGAGTTTTTCCTAATGTGACCATGTAATGTGACCACCATAATGTGGCTGAGGTACTGCTGTCTTGTAAGTGCAGCCTTTTTAAGGTTTATTGGGTTTAAAGTGCTTATACACTCACATATAATCCTATATCCACACAATTCTCTCTCATTCACTTATAGACATTCATGCAGACAGCCGTCTCACTCTCTCTTCTCATGCATACTTATAATTCTTATTAGGTTTCTGTATTTTAGCCACAGAGGTCAGTCTCAGCAATAGTCATCAGTTATGTGTCTTTGTCCGTAGTCTCTTCGGTTGTCACCTCTGGCTCTTGCTCCTGCTGTGAAGGTGGTACACCTTCACATAAGGTTTGACACACCTGGAAGGAATCCATTTTAATTCTTTGCCTGTAGATATGCAAGCATATGTTTTTGCAGCATGTCCTTTAGGGTACGGTGTGCTCTCTCCACTACCGCCTGCCCCGTAGGTGAGTGTGGTATGCCTGTGGAGTGAGAAATTCCCCAGTCCGTTAGAAAGGTTTTGACTTTTGCTGAAATATAAGCTGGACCATTGCCAGTCTTTTTCTTTTTGGGGATTCCTAATGTTGCAAAACAGTTAAGCCAGTGCCTTATGACACCTTTTGCCTTTTCCCCAGTATGTGCAGTGGCAGTTATATATCTGGAACGCGTGTCGACTGTAACATGGACGTATTTTAGTCAACCAAACTCAGTTATATATGTGATGTCTGTCTGCCACATCTCATTGGCTATCAGTCCGCTGGGGTTAACTCCTTCCTGGGATGGCATTGGAGTAATTTGTTGGGAGTCTGGACATGACATGATTATGTCTCGAGCTTGGTTGATGGTGATCTGAAATTGTCTCTTTAGAGAACATGTTTTCTGATAGAAAAAGGAATGAGATAATTTAGCTTGCTCCAGAATTCTAGGCGCTGTGACAATCAGAGCGGCAGCATCAGCTCTTTGGTTACCTTCTGCTATGGGCCCTGGCATTTCTGTATGCGAAAGAACATGCATTACACAGAAGTCAAATTTTCTATGGTTAACAAAAAAACATACAGTACGTATCTCAGCAAATAAGTGGGGACTAGTAACATCTCAAAGAAAGGAAGCCTCGAGATGTGAGACTAAACTTGCTGCATAACACGAATCTGTGGCAATGTTAATTGACTGATTACAAAACAGTTCAAAGGCAATACGAATAGCTGCGAGTTCTAGGACCTGTACTGAACCATGACTTATGGTTTGTACCTCCTTTTCCCATTGTCCTGTGGCAGGGTTTACCCATGTCAGTGCAGCTTTTTGGGACCTCCCAGATGCATCAATAAAAACCATGAGGCCTTTTACTGGTTGGTGTTGGCATCTGCGTGTGGCTTTCAAGGGTAGGTTACCCATTTCTGCCCAAAATCTGTGCTTAGGATAATGAATTGAAATGTCACCATGATAGCCTGCCAAGGCTGTCTGGAATCCAGCATCTTCTACTAGTAACCAGTCGAGGTTGTCCTTCATCACTGGGATGTAGATGGTTTCAGGGTCCAGTCCATCCAGCTCCTGTAGATGTCCTCTGCCTTTAATGACAAGCTTAACAAACATTTCATTAATTGTTCACACAGTCTTTGGTGGTGAGTGGGACAGAAACAGCCACTCCAGGATCCTCAGTGGATCCGATTCAGCCTGGTCCCACTGAAACAAAACTGCAAATGGCTGGAACCTGCTATGAACAAGTGCAAGGCAAATGTGAAGTTCAGGATTTTGCCTTCTGCCTTGTCTGCTCTCAATCACCTGAGAACATGTCTTTAATGCTTGCTTTGCCTCTGTAGTTAAGGATTGAATGGAGGTCAGGTATGGATCACCTTTGAGCAGCTCGAAAAGAGGATGAAGCTCCTCTGTAGTTAAGCGTAAGATAGGCCTTAACCAGTTAATAGCCCTTAAAAGTCTCTGTAAGTCATTCAAAATTAAAGTGTCTTTTACCTTGACTGTCAGTGGCTGGGGTGCAATTTCTTGCTGCGTGATCCTCCATCCAAGATAGGCCCAGGATTGAGATCGTTGGATCTTCTCTGGAGCAACCTGCAACCCTGCTTCTTGGACAGCACTAGTCAGAGCAGTTATAACAGATTGCAACTGTGGTTACTAAGATGTTATCCATGTAATGGTAAATAATAGCTGAAGGGTGAAGTTTTCTGACAGGGTGGATAGCCTTAGCCACAACAGTCTGACAAATTATTGGACTATTATGCATCTCCTGGGGCAAAAAGACCCAGTGGTACCCCTGCATAGGCTCTGTGTAGTTTAAAGGAGGGACTGAGAAAGCAAAACATGGGGCATTATCAGAGTGTAGGAAAATGGTGAAGAAACAGTCCTTTAGGTCAATTACCATTAACGGCCATCCTGCTGGAAGCATAGCAAGTTGTAATGCCCTCATAGGGGAGTCCTAGTTGTAATGCCCTCATAGGTTCTATGACTGAATTCACTGCTCTAAGATCTTGCAGCATACACCATCTACCACTCTTTTTTGGAACACAGAACACCGGGGTGTTCCACTGACTGGAGGTTGGCACTATATGTCCTGCATTTAGTAGCTCTTGGACTAAGTCTCTCAGGTAAACGAGCCATTCCTTTTTCAAGGGCCATTGATCGACTCGTATGGGGTCATGGGTTTTCCATGTCAGTTCAATTTATCCTTGGAACGGATGGTCAACGGCCCTCACTGAAAATCCTGAGCAACCCTCGTCGCAATTTGCATGACAGTGCCAAACTGGGATAGGAGCAACAAAGAGTGCTATCTTGGCAAACTGCCCCTCTGGCCCCAACACTGTAGGCACCTGTGCACTCTGCCTAGGCCTCTGCATACCTCCAACCCCTTGGATAGTTGAAGCAGGAAATACAGTGGGTCAGTCAGCTGGTCACTCAGTGTCTTTTATGATAGAGACATCCATGCCTGTGTCTACTAATCCCTTAAATCTGCATCCGTCTATGTGACCAGTCATTATAGGTTGTGCCGCAGAGATAACCCTTGTCCAAAATATTTGAGGCTCTCCTGTGCTCCCGAAAGCCCCTGAGCCCCTTTCCCCCTCCCCAGGTGGTGATGCACTATAGAAGGGGCAAGTCGTTGTCCCTCAGGTATATAGCAGGGAGGCACTGGTGTCCATGCCATGATTTGTATTTTACCTTAGGAGTCAGAATCAATCACTCTGGGTAAGACAAACAAACCCATCCTAGTGGTCGATGAACATCCAATTAAAAGGACATGGATTTCCAGGCCTAAGGGTCCCCAAACTCCTGTGGGAATCAACACTACGGCAGTGGAATTTATGTTTACTGGTTGATCTGAGGCCAGGTCCAGGCCTGCACTTCCTGCCGTGGTGGCGAGTAAGTCACTAACCAGTTTTCTTGGGCACCATTTATTTGATGGACCGGGGTGCGCGGCTTCGCACTCCGCTTCCAGTTTCCTGATGGGAAGGGTTTTACCTCAAGTCAACTCAAGTCCAACCTTCACTAGACCACCGCTTCCCTTTATGACACTTTTGGCATACTGCCAAAGGGGGTTTCCTAGGACAGTTCTTATAGAAATGATTGGCAGCCCCACATCGGTAGCAGCTGCCCTTCCCTTTTCCTCTGTCCTGTATTCTCAGCTGGGCACTTAAGGCTGTTGCTAGAGAGGCAGTATGATGTTCAACTGATCCGACATCCTAACATGCTCGGACCATCTCAGCAATCGTGCAGCTTTCCCTTTCAGGGATGGTCTGCAAGGCTCGCCGACAATCCTGGTTAGCATTTTCATAAGCAAGCTGCCTGAAAAACAACTCTCTAGCATTTTCATTTTCTATCTACCTGTTTAATGAACCCTGCAACCGATTGAGAAATTGTAAGAATGACTCTCTCAGTCCCTATAGGACCTTTGCAAAGGATAAGTTACTATCCCTGTCTGTGTTAGGAAGCCTTGTTACTGCCTTTAAAGCCATTTTGCGATTACCTCGTAAGTCTCTCGAGGGTAACCAACCTGGGATTCGGGTGCTGTGTAGGCTCCCTCCCCCATCAAATGATTACAAGTCACACCTGCCTGCAAGCCACTTGGATCATTTGCATAACCGTGCAATTCTCCCGGAAGTCAGTAAGCCAGATCTGTACTGGGTTGTTGTTAAAATCATCTTTTACAACATCTTCTAATCTTGCAGGGTAAAAACATATGTAGTACTCAGTGTCTCGAAATACGAGAACATATGAGACGAGGAAATGCCGCTTTCTTTAACAATCTGCCTCAACTCCTTAGTTACGTCATAAGGCAGACTCTGGAACTGAGGATTTTGCCGTGGCCGGTAAATGACTGGACGTGCATTTATAACCTTCCAATCTCCCCTCCATATCGCTTCCTCTCGACACCTTTCCCACCGGCTTACTGATGTACCCGCTCGCACACACTTGTCCTCACCCAGAGGAACCACAGTGGATTCCTCTCCTGCATCTTCCGATGCCTCACCACCCGCTGTACCAACACATTCAGCTCCTGGTAGAGGCATGCCAGAAGATGGCTGCTGTGATGAAAGAGGCAAACCGTCCTTGTTCACACGGTTAGGACAAGATGGCTGCAGGGCTGGAAGAGATGGCCCGAGTTCTGGTCCCCTGACCGTGCAAGATGGCAGCGCCCATGCAGCGATCTGCTCGCCACATGGCCGTGACTCATCAGTGACCGAAGGGGGTGAGTTGTCTGGGATCCCCTCCCCCACGCCACAGTGGGAATTCAAAAACTGCTCCTCTGTAACAGCTCCACAGTTTGAATTTCGTGCCCCATCACCACAGCCCGCGTGTGCACGAAAACTCAGGCTAGAGCCATAACTTACATTGTTCCCCTCCTGTTCCTTCTCACAAAAAGTCCAACCCGAGTCCATTACTAAGTCCTCTCACCTATTTTCCTCCCGGGTTGCCCATGGTTCCCCCTGACTCCCATCTCTAATCCTGATCTCTGGGGAATGCCTGAGCCTAGCAGTGCTAGTGGGGGTGCAGGAAAATGGATGTTTGCCTCTACGGAGGGATTTTGCTTTCTCTGAGCGATTTGCAGAGCATTCGTAACTTGTGTCCAGGTGGGCAAGCATTTAAAGGCTTCCACATCACCGAACATTCTCTCATTTTTCTCCCGGTCCTTTGCCAGGTGGTTATATTTAAGGCTCCAACCATGGGAAGCCCTGGTGCAATTACTCTTATCCATTGCAACAGTTCAGTCACAGTAGCTTGTGTTATCTCTGTGGGATATTGTCTTAATAGACATACATCTTCTGCATATTTGTCTATCTCCCTGGAACTTAGACTTCCCATGCCGGCTTCCTACCTTGAGTTCTCTGTTGCCTTCTTTCCATGGCATCCCTTGTTGCATGCAATTTCAGTTTTCAGAGCTCTTTTCCGCAGTCCCGCTGCATTGCATCTTTCATCCGCCTTCTGTGCTGGTCTCCCGACACCCGAATTTTTTCTTCAGAGAGCGTTGCTTTAGCTTTTAAAACAAGCTAGCCCCAAACACTACTGCAATTACCCTGATACAGGGCAGTCCCCATTCACCCCTGGTACAGGGGAGGTCCCTGTTTGGGCACCATGCGTGGCGGTTTATTAATATAATAAGTAATAAACCCACACGGACCCAGTTGGTTGAGGGTTCAGCAAACAAATCCGTTTATTAGAAACAAACAACACCTTTTATATGCACTTTGAAAGTACACATCAACCAATCACCACAGAGTACTCTAGTGCCCATGTGTGCTGCAGTGCATAGGGGACTTCATTTCCCAGGATGCTCCTTAGGCATCCCTCCTGAAACACGAATTCCACAAAAGAAGGTCAGCGAGTGATCTTGAGCTTTCACCAGTGCAAATGAGGGCAAGGTGCAACCCTTTTTCTCTCTGTTGGAGAGTGTTTTTCTTTCTCTGGGTGACTTTCCCACAGAGAGGTACATATTGTCTCAGTCACTCAGGTACATCCTGACAGCCACACTGCTGTCATTTGCAAGCTCTTTGTAAGTATCCTACACCAATCCAGCCACCAGTATCAATCAAGTTTCTTGAGCAAGTACTTCTCTCCCAATTAATATCAGCAGCAGCTCTATCAAAATATGGATAGCTGATAGTGAATGACTATAAAACTCACCCCTCTATTAAAAATATCCAGAGCAAAATAAATACTAAAAATATCCAACCAAACCCACAGAATCTAGACAGAGGCTGTCTTAACCATCATTGGAGGCCCTTTCCTGCCAGCGTCAGCCAGGGGGAGCTAATGCTGGTTTTGTGCCTTTCTGTCTTCCATGTGTCAGAGGGATTGAGTTCTGGCAGACAGACACCAGCAGGGACCAAGACAAGCAATCTCAATCTTTCTGGTCACCAAACTGTCAGGATGATAAAAATTTTTGATCACTCTTGGCTTTAACTGGATCTGAAGTGGTGATATGAAGTTGTAAAGGCTTGTACCCCATTACCAGATTGCTAAGCCATTCAGTGTGTCAAGTGAGCTCTAATCTTACCAAGTAAGACCATCTTTAAAAATGCACTTGGTATCTGTCTCCTAACAAATTCTGTATACGCACAATATATACAACAGTAAAATATGTGTTTATATAAAATATTACATTTTGCATTGATATTTATATTCAAGCAAATGCAATTTTAAATATAAAGACTACACGTGTAATGTAAGTGTATGGTACATTGACAAGATTTATGTAAACACTATACTACTACAACAAATGTACAGATGTTCTTAGTGTATGTTAGACATTCTAAGATTAGCAGTTAACAGCGTCATTGCTATTGTGCTTAGGTGGAAAAAGGTATGAGCAGGTGAGTTAATAACCTTCTACAGTCCCAGTCTGTGACAACAGGAGATCAAAAAACAAGAGAATAAAGAAACTTCCCATTCAAACTGTGAAAAATCCCAGCATTGGTGCAGGACCATGACACACACTGACTTCAAATAACTTTATGATTAATTTTTGCCCTCAGATGAACATGCATTTCTTACATTTAACTCTTCTCTGGTAGTTCCACCTTTCCAAAGGACATCCAAAATAATCTGGGTTGTTCTCCCTGCCTGACTTTGTCTGTATGGACAAAAGAGCAGGGTGGTTATGCAGGATGCGAATAGAAAATATGGTGACCTGGATAGCAAGCTGTCTATGGCGTAGAGTAAAATGAAGATCAGAATTAACTGTGGTGTTAGAAATTCTGACTGCCAGTCTTGCAAGTTCTAAAAACCCAACCAACCTGTTCAGCTAACCTTCTCAGATGTACTGGATTGGTCTCTAAATTTCAGCTCAGTTCCTGTCCAATTTTGTTCAAACAATCACTTCAGTGGGTTTTATTATATATATGTCAGAGCAAAACACTCCTAGTTCAAATATTCCCACAGACTGCACATTCCTGGCAGACACTGCAGTCCTTTTGTACCCTGGGCATCAAAGGATGGACTTCTGTATGTCTCTAGATCCCTTTGCCTATTTGCAGTCTGCCTTCCAGAGCTCTGTACACTAGGAGAGCTTTCTAGCAGTTGCTTTTTTTCAGTGCAGGAAGCCACACTTCCACTGTGGAATTGTGGGGGGAAGGAGAGATGAGTCCAGGATTTTGTCTAAGTGCAACTGTATGAAGGTGAACATTCCACTGGGCAAAGATGGCCCAAACCACAGAGAAGTTTTGACCCCTACCATGAACTCAAGAGAAGCTGTGCGCTTCTGACAGATGATTCCTGTTTTCCCCTTGTGACTAAATACAATATTTATATCCTCTTAACATTTTTTTCCCCAGAACAATTACTTCTTCCTATAATTAAAATCCCTGTGGTCATTTGGCAGCTCTTACATTAGCCAGAGAAATGTTTATGCGCTCTATTAAGTATTAACAAGACAGAGCTACAAGCCAAAGCACACTGATTTAAGAGGGTACCTAATTTTCATATTTACATGTTTCCTTTTTTGTGCAGTGAAAATACAGGTATTAGAATGAGACTGATTTCCTTGTTATTAGCCTTTTGAACACCATGTTTCATACTTTGATAAAATTGGCAGGTGATGACTGAGAAAGCCAGCTTCCTCCATGAGCACTCTTGGCTCTACCTTCTGCCTTTCAGTGGCAGCATATGTGGGATGGAGAGGATCAAAAGCCAGAGAAGTTAACTATATAAACAGTTCAGGTGGTAACTGGCTTCATTAGTTGGCAGGATATTTTAAGACTATTGATAATATTTAATTAAGCAGACATGGTCTTATTTCACCAGGCAGACATTACTAATGCTGAAGCCTTTTTATAGCATACATTTAATTTAGCCACCCTCCTTCAGTGATTGAAGTCATGTAGAGTCTGGTTCTCATTTATGCTTAGTCTCTATATGAATACTAACTTTCTAGCCATAAACAGTCAGTGGGCTTTCTGCAGGCATCAGAGGGCATGTGATCCTTTTGGAGGGATTTGGAATCTATAAATAAAACAGCATTAGAGAGTCTGTACGTTTACTCTGCAATAAAAGATGAAGAAACAGAAATATGCTGTCTCTTTATCCTTACCCTTTTTGCCTTTTAAGAAGGGAGATAAAAATGTGCAACCTAGTGCACCACACAAGACATCTCTCAAAAAATATTTGATATTCAGAGCTGGAAGAGTATTTTCACCTCAAACTGACTATGACAGCCAAACAATTCTTTAGAGCACTTCAGGCTGTTGTTTTAAAAATAAAGATGGTGTTTCAGTTCTTTAGAACAAAATAATTTTGTTGCAAATGTAAACTCTTCTCATGCATACTTCCCTATAACATCATTTTCTGGCCAACAGACATTGTAGTGTCCATTCTGATACTGAAATACTAAAAAAAGTTTAGCCACCAAGATATTTTTCTGGAATTGTATGTTTCAAAACAGTCTTTGCTTTAAAAACTAAAGTTTCTTGTATTATTAGCAATGCAATAATTTTTAGAAAATATTTGGCAGCTGCTCATGAAAAGTCACTCTTTCCAAAGTTTTTTCTCCAAAATACTTTAATACGCATAGGACGCAGTCTAATTACTTTCAGCATTTACACATTAGAATGGAATGACTCTGAAGAAGCTGTCTTTTGCCTTGGGTAAAGTACCTAATATTAAGACTCTTAAGCAGTTTCTACCACGTTTAACCCTTTAATAAATTACCTTAAATGCTACTTTTAAGGTTTTAAAAGCTTTTTAAAAATCAAAGCACTGACTGAAGTTAGAGCTGTATGATTAGGCAATTAGAAACTTCATTTGGGGACAATAGGATTTGCTTTCAGTTCAATTCATTTCAATACTTTCTAAATCTGCACTGTAGGGCCCTGAACTGGTTTCATCTCCCCATATTTCCCCTCTCTGATGCCCAGCCCCTGCACTGGGTTATAGAAGAGGATTTAGAAAAAGCCAAGGGAAAAACAAGCACTCTGAGAAAAGGAAATTAGGATGCTTTTGCTGCTGTGCTGAAAAGTGTCTGCAGTTAACCTTACAAACATTAGCAAACCTTTGCATCTTTTTTTACTGAAGATTAACAGTAAAACTTACAGGCTGCGTGGACTCTAGTGTGGGTTGTAAGTCTCATAACTATTTTCCTGCTTTTTCTCCTGAGGAGACATTTCTGCAGCGTTATTCCTGTGGAGTTAAGATAAGCTGGAATGCCAGAACAAGTCTGGTGTATTTATCAGTCAGTGAAAACTTTGTCTCAAATGAAATGCTAATTCAGAAGCACATCAATCACAGGCAATATTTATTCAGAGCAGTTAGTGCACCATTGAAATGCAGTTAAAGAGACACTGTTCATTATTACCACCTGTGTTATGTACCATGTTATGAATAGACTACTTTTATAAAGATGTTCTAGGGTTGTGCTCTACCTATATATTGTTTCTGAAGGTGAAGACAGCTCAGAATTAAGGTAAAGGCTTGCATTTATCAGTGTTTATCATCCTAATGGTCAGCCTCATTAGTATCCCAAAGTCCTAAGTGCATTGATCTTGCAAGGGGGCCTTATTTTCCCTTGCCTCTCTTACCTGTGGGAAGATAGGACAGGGTCAGGATTTACTGTGAGATCCTATGTGGCAAGTTCACTGCTGGTCAGTACTGTGGTTCATGCTCATTCAAGCATGGCTGGGTGACAAGATTTATATCCTCCAAAGAGCCACTACCTCCAGGGCTGAGGAGTTCTGAGTACCCCAGAATTTCAGATTTGCTTCATCAGCCCAGCTCCTAAATGGTGGGGCAAGGCTGTAGCCTTTTTCTGATTTTTTAATCACCTGGTGAAATCCGTCAGTAGGGTTTAAATTCTCTTAGTCATGAAAAATGGCCCAAATGATCTAACTAGAAAATTTTCATTTCCTTTGACAACTGACAGGTACAATCTGGTTTGAGGGGCTGCTAATAAGGCAATGCAGTAAAATGTATCCCTACTGCTACATGATGTTCTCCAGAAAGTTTGTTCCTGGTAGACAGCATCCTCTGGAAGACACCCATAAAGTGTCTTCTATGTACTTGAAAAAGTACAGTTTCTTTTTCTCTGTTTGCCTTTCTTTTACCTGTTGATCCATTATCTCAGTTCTGCATCTGACTTATTTACTGACCCTTCAAATGCCAAAGTACTCAGTGAAACAACAAATTCAGTTACCCAAAGGATTTCTTCCCAGCAGATTGCAAATATTTTTTCTCATCTTTCCTTCTTCCTCAGCTGATGGACAGAACGTAAGTTACACAGACAGTAGATTTTCACATACGAACATAAAATGCAATGAGGGGTTTGTGCAGTCCTTAGAGAATCTGTTCAAGTAATAATATCACAGAATCACAGCATCAGAGAATCACAGAATATGCTGAGTTGGAAGGGACCCACAAGGATCACTGAGTTCAACCCTTAGCCCTGCACAGGACTGTCCCCCAGAGTCACACTATGTGCCTGAGAGTATCATCCGAATGATTCTTGAACTCTGTCAGGCTTGGTGTTGTGACCACTTCCCTGGGGAGCCTGTTCCAGTGCTCAGCCACCATCTGGATGAAGAACCTCCTTCTGATATCCAGCCTAAACCTCCCCTGTCACAGCTTCAGGCCATTCCCTTGGGTCCTGTCACCGGTCACCACAGAGAAGAGATCAGTGCCTGCCCCTCCTCTTCCCCTCACAAGGAAGTTGTAGGCTGCAACGAGGAGGAGACTCCCCTCAGTCTCCTCTTCTCCAGGCTGAACAGACCAAGTGACCTCAGCTGCTCCTCATACAGCTTCCCCTCAAGGCCCTTCACCATCTTTGTTGCCCTCCTTTGGACGCTCTCTGATAGCTTAATATCTTTCTTATATTGTGGTGAGCAAAACTGCACACAAGAGTCAAGGTGAATTTAAAAGAAAAATAATATCCCTCTTGTCTGTCTACGGACTACAGAGGCTTTCCTTCCTATAATAGCCAGGGAAGGAGAGAGTCTGGGGCTCCATTCATTGTGCACAGTGGGACTCTTCTTGCAGTGCTTCTCAGGGCAGTTTAAAAAATCAGCTCTTAATTACCCAGAGCAAATAAAGTGCTAAAGATGGAAAATGGAGAACCTGAAGGGCCATGAATAAAACCAGTCCCTGTTAGGAAACCAGCCTGATCAGGCTCTAATCAGTGAGGAACCAACCGTGCTGCCAGGGCCTAAAATATTTAAATCTTTGTGACAGACAAGACATAAGCTGTGTGAGTCTGTATTTCAGGCTGCTGTCAAGGATTACTGTTTGTCTTTGTGAGAAGAATGATCTGAGAGAGTGGAAGAAGAGGTGAGGCAGCATTAGAGTTATTAATTATTGTACTTTGTGCAGCCTTCATCTCCTTTCTTAGAAAATCATAATTCAGAGACAGGCAAGAGGGTTGTGCTGCCAACCTTTATCCAGTTGTGCAGCTCAAAGATGCCTGCCAGCCTTCCCACACCCCTGCAAGTCCTGATGAGGAGAAAAATCCAAATCTGTGCCAAGCAAAGGGCTACAGTAAGATCACAAGAGCAAGCTTACTAAAATCAGAAAGACACAGCCAAATTCAAATATCACTTAACTCTTCTGAAATCTAGCCATGCTTATCTCTGCTCTCCAGTAAAAACTGAAACTACTCTGGTTCCTTTTTCTTTCTCAGAGCCAGTACCCTTCCTGTTTCTCAAACTTTCCCTGCTTGGCATTGTCTTCAGACCTCACCAGGAGGCCTTGGTGGTGCTTTTTGTAAAACAGAGCTTTTTAGCAGAGGAACCTCTCATCTGTAAGAGATAATGCATTATCTTTCCCTGAAAAGGAAAATTCTCAGAAAGATAGCTGAGGAAGCAAGTCGCTTTTTTACCCTAAGCAACAAGTAATTGTTTCCAGCATTTGAATCTAAAATAACTCTTCTTTGGCTCACATTTCCAATAGAAATTAGTCATTTCTATGCTAATTTTTAAAAAGTGGTAGCTGAAACTGTATCTGGAGCTGTAGGTCAGACACCAATCTGAGTTTGCATAGACAAATATTGGATAATTTTGCAAAAAAGGCAGATCAAGGTATACTTCACGGCCTACTAGGAAATATATTTTAAAATTTGGTCATTATTTTCTTATTTTTACAGTGCAATTTGGATATGACTGTATTGGTACTAACTCATGGATTTGAACTGTGGTAATAATAATAATTAACCACACAGTGCTGGGAAGTAGATGCAGGGAAAAAGAAATTCTTACTTTTTGAGTTGTGCTGTATTTTGCAAAATTTATCCATTTTTAATTTCCTATTTGAAAAGAAAGAACCCCAAAGGAAAGCAAAATATAGGTCAGGAACGCACTTTGACAATAGAAGAACATTTTTTCTTTTGGCTAAGAGCATGGTGCTACCATCTCAAATGCATCATGAAGTCACACTGTGAAACCCCCTCTGCTACTTTCGGGAAAGAAAAACCATGCTTATGCTACAAATTATTTTTATGGTAGAGCATGTGCTGTAGTCCATGCCCAGGATTTACAAATACTGAGCAGTCCAAGCTGAAATTCTTTGCAGCCGTAAATCTAACGTGCCCCTGGAGTGAATCATATTTACTGCATGCTTACAGCAGCCAGAGGTGCTTGGGCCCATGGAAAACACTGTGTCATTGTACAAAACACCTTGCAGAGACAGAATAGGAGGAAGAATCTGCTTCTTGGAGATATAAACCAAAATAAAAAGGAGTAATAAAGAGTGAAGGAGGAATATATGTGGAATAAGCACTATGGGAAGCACTGAAAGGGAGCACAGGAAGCAGCCATGCTGAATAAGGAAGAAAGCGTCCATGGGGATACAAGTACTGATTAGTCCTGCACAAATTTCTTGCTGCAATGGTTATTGCCAGCTGTTCCACACAAGTTTTCCCAAATATCAAACAAACACAAGCAGTCTGGTGTGAAGTAGCACTACTTAAAGGTGAAGAATGCCTTATGTTTCTTTGGACTGGAGTGAGTTAGAGAGGGGTGGAACAAGCTGGGTCCTAATTTCTTCTGTGTTGTCCAAACACTGTTGGACAGTAGCCAGAGCAAGATTAGCATATCCATCTCATGCAGGCCAACTGGAGAGGATCAATGTGCTTTTAAAGATCTGACACAGATGTCTGAAAATAACAGGCAGAACAGTATTTGTTTGGGTCTTTGCCCTAATATTTTGTCTCCCTTTCTAGGAGACATTCCCTAATGTTCTTGTCTCCACTTCCCTGTGTTGTGAAATGACTGTAGAAATGCTACACATAAAATGCTTAGTGACCAAGTCACTTATATAATGGCTTCAGAGCAAAAGGAGCCTTGTCAGTGATGTAGACTTCAGCTCCCAAGTGTAGTAGCACAGAAATCACTGTAGTGGCTTAAAACCAAACACACAGCTAGAGAGCCATGGTCAAAATGACCATGGTCAAAATGGCTTGTGTTGGTTCAAGTGCAATCAGGCAAGCACTGAATGGCCACATAGTCCTCTTCCCATGCAAGAGCAAGACTATGGCAAGCCTCTGGCATCTGGGAGAAAAGGCAATGCAAAAACAGAGGACCAAAGCAGCAGTGGGAAACTGGAGGGCAGGGGCCTGAGAGCAACCAGATGGCAGATGCCATTGAACATCAGAGAGTTACCACTTAGTAAAATTTATTATATCACAAATAGTATGAGAATTAGCCCTAGAGTACTGCTGCCTAAGAATCAGCGTTCATAGTTTTCACATGGGTACTTAAGATACATGCCTAATACACAGCTTTTTCCTTTGCATTTGAACAATTACCTTGGTTTTTTGTATCCGAACCTAGGAGCTGATTTTCTTCCTCTCCTATTGAACATGTAGATAGTATTGGCCAGAAAAACTGTGACTGCTGGTTCCATTTCAGACTGATGTTCACATTAACAGAAAGTTCTGGAGGGACATAAGATATATATTCAAAATACATCACATAGCCCTGGACTGCAGATTCCTAATCAGTGGGGAAAGAAATACACCTTTTGACTAGATCTCTCATTTGCCCAGGCTTTGAGTTCCTCCTTTAGGAAAATTTGATCCAATGAGAGGCAGATGAGACTAAACTTGAGAGAACAACCCAAGCCCAATAGTGGGCCTTGGCCATCTGTGGCATGGCCTTTCTCAAGGAAATAGCTGACTTGAAAGGTAGAAAGAAGAGATGGCTGAAAATAAACACATTGTGGGTGAGAGCAGCCTGCTGAGGCTTTCCATTGCCATGGAAAATGCTTATGATGTAGAGATATGGATGCATGTACACAGGAGAATTGGGCATGGCCAAGATGGCAAGATATCCTGAGGAAAGAAGGCCCCTGATATGTCAAAGGGTGCAGGAAGCCCATGTGTAAAAACAGTATAGTGCACCACTACTGATAACAATGGCCACTGTGCATAAAATAAAGCCAAAAATAGCCTCCACTTAATTATTTTCTGTGGGCAGTTGCTTGACACTCAGCACCACAATGAACATCAGGATATTCCCAAGTGCCTCCTCCCCAGAGGACTAGTTTGGGAAACACCAGACTACTTAATTTTAACCAGCTTTCTAGGTAACATATTTAGGTGACATATGAAACACAGTTGGACAGTTTGGGGCAAATATTGGAACCCAGGGTCCTTCGTAGAGTATTCTTTTACTGAATCAAGCAGAACTTAGCCTACTTACAAGGGATAATAGGGACAACAGATCCTGTGGAATAGGGAGCTGGAAGTGTTCTCCAGACCCTAGAGAGCAGCTGTTTTCTTTTTACTGTAAAGAACTGTCCCTGTAATTATTATGGCTACATGCAAGGTTTATTTCCCTGGGTAAAACAGGACTGAATGTCATGCCTTTAAGTTTAAATCTGTTTATAGGTTTAAACAGATAAGCAAAAAGGATTATTCTCATGAGTAAATACTATAGGCATGATTTTCAAGGTTCCAACTCAGAAAGCCATCCTTCATCGTAGCATAGGTTGAGTGACATGCATGTGCTAAATTGGAAAAACTGTAGACTATAGTTTCAGGCTTCACCTAATTAGAGCTTGACTGAATCAGGACTGGAAAAAAACTCCTCTTGCCTAGATAACAAAGCCTCTATCTTATTTATAAAAATGCCAATGACAGCAACTTTTTATTAAATTTATATGGTAATATTCCCCAAGATCCCTCCATGAGTTACAGATAAAGAAGGTCATACTCTTTTGTCTTTCAGATAGCTTTAAAATGAGCAGATACTGCTCAGTTATGTTTTTGATAAATGTATTTTGTTTTATTTCCTGCTATCCATGAAACTCAGCAAAACTCTATGTGTTTATTGCATGTTAAGGCAGGGTATGCATATGTATAATATATGTTTATATATTAATGGCCAAAATTTATTGGCCTATTTTATATGAAAATAAGAATTCTGCTGTTTCACAGGTTTCACAGAATATTCTGAGTTGGAAGGAACCCACAAGGATCATCAAGTACAACTCTCAAGTGAATGGCCTGTGCTTATCAGTTTATATTTCACTTCTGACATCACATACCATTGTCTTCCCCTTTTTCCCCTGTCTCTTTAAAACTTTCATTATTTTATTTCTTTTTACATCCTCTCCCTAACCTCTCCATGTACCTCTATTACCTATGCACTCTTCATTCTTAAGTCTTCCCTTTTTTCCTTTTCGCATCCTTCATTACTGCATTATACAAGAAGTGTATATGTGTTTCTGTGTGTCTGCATAGTTTTTTGTTAGGAAACTCATAAATATATGAAATCTTTTCCTTGTTGTCCTTGCATAATACCATGTGTATTCTGCAAACACTTAACCCGAGTCCTGGTTTTCAGCCATGCAAGTCTCTCGTCTGCTGTGACTAGTCACTGAGATTACATAGAATATGGAAACCACAAGCAGTTGCAGTCACAATCATTGTTCAGATATTGACATTGATGGCTGAATCAGCCTAGTTTGTAGGAGTACAGCATTGCAGTCTTGAGCAGCACAGGAGGTAAGGCAAGACAATGCAAGAAGGCATAAGAAGACACATTTACAATGGCAAAATATAGCTCTGGATGACTATGTTAAAGAGTCCCATATATTAGTCAGTGCAGCAACAGCAAATAAAGCAGTGTACTTGAGGTGGCACCCACTTGCTAAATTTCCTGGGAAATAAACTGTGGTTTCTTTCTACACTTCTCCCTTCTCCCTCGTGCTGCTGGTTTCAAATGTTTGCTCAAGAGGCACCTTCAAGAAAATAAATAGGCTGTAAATCCAGAGTTGTAACACTAAAGTCTCCATCTCCTGGAAATGGGCACCGGAACAGGCTTTCCAGGGAAGTGGTCACAGCACTAAGCCTCTCTGTGTTCAAGAACCTTTTGAACAATGCTCTCAGGCACATTGTGTCATTCTTGGGGTGTGCTGTGCAGGGCCAGGAATTAGACTCAATGATTCTGATAGGTCCCTTCCAAATCAGCATATTCCATGATTCTATGACCTTCCAGCTTTCTCAGATAAGAAAAAGATTTATAATGGGGAATTTCTCAAGTTTGGCCAGACATTGAGTAGAATATCTGGGTAAGTATTATGGAAAATATATGCTCTGAATCTTGAGAGGAGGAGTTGGAGATTGAGAAAGATTCTGTCCTTAAAACTAATTCACATATAGCGTCACACCCAGATCAAAAGCCTTACATATTAATAGTGTCACCCCATATTTTGGATTTTGTCCTTTCATGAAAACTACACCTGAGCTTCTAATGTAATTTCTTTCCAATTCTTTAATGCTCAGATGATATTTCTTGGGTATTATCAGCAGTTTTACCACCAGCTCAAAGTGAAGAGAGACATTAGTTCAAAAGGTCTTTCTTTCTGTCTTTAGAAAGGAGAGCACACTAGTATATGTAATTGTATACAGATGTTCTCTTTTAGGATCTCTATGTTTCACTGTGTGCTTCTGAGCCCCTTTCATTCAGTTTTGCACTTGTTTCTGAAGAGTTTTCCTCCTAGAGTGCAGTTTTCTTCCTTGGGAAAGAAAGCCTCTCCTGGTGTTTCAAGAATTGGTAGGAAGCCCTTAGGGCCCTGGCTCACAGAATATGTATGTTCAGGCACTGTAAAACTTCAGTCTGTAGCTTACAAATATTTCGAAAGACAGAAGAAAAAAAAATGAAGAAAATAACAACGATCATTTAATAAGTTTGCTTTAGAAAAGGTTCCATAGGTAGTATTTGCTACTGAAATGCTAGTACTAACTTTTAAACCAAATAGTGTTACTTTTCTCCCTACTCTTCATTGGAAACTCAAGATTCACTTAAACTACTCAACTGTTATTAAATGTTACTAAAACTCTTGTTATAGGGGAAAAAAATTACGGATTTCACCACAAAATTGAAACCTCCAAAACCACACCAGCCTAGGGAAAGCTAAATAGCCTTCTGGCTAAGCCAAAAGACTTCTAGAGAGAGAACAGAGATTTTGATTTTTAGCTGGCAGCCATGAGAAGAGTTACGTTCTAAACCAAAAATTACTCTGCTTTCACTTTACAAGAAAATAGCCAGCCCAATTGCTTTGATTTATGCTGAGAAAACATATGGACAGTGTCCCGGGACTTTAACAAGAAACAAAAAATTCAACTCAAAACCTGAAGGCAGACTTGCTTGTAGACATTCCTGTTTCCTGCCTCCGGCAACTCCCAAAAACAAAGCAGATATTCATCCCCATTGGCGGCCACATTCCATCCCCACTGGCAGCCACATTTCCTTGCTTCCCATTGGGTGCATCTCCAGCCACCCAGCACTGCATCTGGGCCCTCACCTGCTCTGGATGAGCCCCTGCCTGACTGGGAAGGGATGCACTACCCCTCTCAATGGCCCCAGTGGAAACACCCCAAAATGCCCCAAAACTGTGCTGGTCCCTCAGGATCCTTTGGGGGGGTAGGAGGGGTTGTTGGAGAAGGGCTGGGCTCAGTTTGAAAAGTGTCAGGGAGGAACCTGGTAGCAGGAAGACACCTGAGCATCAGTGGAGAGGGGAAACAAGCTGGGAATTGGCTGGGATGGGAAAGATGTTGATTCTGTTTCTGTGTTCTGTGGGACTTGGGCCATATGTACATCCTCCTCTATCCACTGTGGGATGAGCTTCCCTTCCTCTCAGATGCTGTTTGCTCAGCTTTCCAGGGGCAGGGCATATCTCTTTGTTGTGTGATTCTGCCTGGTTACCTCCATAGCTCTCTCTTGCCACCCATCTTCTTTCTTCCTCTATGTGTTTTGGCATTTCCTAAAGCCCTGCATGCTGTGCAGGGCCATAGCGTGTCCCTTCTTGCCCCTGCTTTGTATGCCAGCCCAACAAGACTAGGGTTATGCTGGGACCCCAGGCATCTGGCACAGTGCAGTGTGTCATAAACACACAGGCAACAACAATAATGCAATTTGCCCAAAATTTGCAGTACCTGCTGAATCAGGATTTCACAGGAATCCTTACCAGGAATCAGCTTAATCATTGAATGAAAAGAAGAAAAGAGAAAGGAAGAAGAAGCAGCTGGCTGATCATTTGGGAAGGATGAGTCAAAAATGAACACACTAATGCTCAGCGTGTTGTGCTGCAGCAGAGTAGACTTCTTGCTTCCACGGAACCCAGAGCTTCTCAGTTTCCCCTGTCCTTCTATGGCTTTCATTTAAGGAGTTTGGATACGGTGTGCAGGATAAATGTTGAGACTGTTACGACAAATTCCCGCATTCTGCATCTCTTAAGGACTACATTTTCCTCCTGAGGTTCTGTGTTGATGGCTGTATCCATCACTAACAGCACAGTATCATTCTGGATCTTTTGGCTTCAGCGCTATAGATCTTTCATTTCCAATTGAAATAAATACCACGTGTTATCTTTGTTCTCAGTAATAACCTTTTCTTGAGATAAGTCTACTCCATTTTAACTAAATACAGACCTGAAAGGCTTTGTTCAGATTTGTTTCTTTTCACAGATGTTTTTGGCCAAGTTCACATCTGAGAACAAGTTCAGACTGAAATTCAAGTTTCACGGAAGTGACTGCTGTCATAGATATAATCTCAAAGTAGTTATCGTCTCAAAATTTCAGGTTCTTCCAAATCCCTTCTGAAGTATTAAGCATTTGACCAAGGCATCAGATTGGGATTATTGCTTTGTATTTGCTCTAAAGGCATAGTCTTTATTTATTTCACATTGAGCACCATTAGTGTCAAATAACCCTATTTTGGCATGATCATAAATCCCAGTTCTAGAGTGCAACAACAATTCAGTCAAAAGTCTGGAGTAAGTTTTTTTAGTGTGGGCAAGCAGTTGCTACTCCTTCCCTCTCCCATCTTTCAATTTCATTCTCGTAAATGTTTCCATTCTAGCAGAACTTTTTCCCAGAAAAAATCAGCCTCATAGCAGACACTCAACATTTCAACTTTAATTGTTTGGCAAAGTGATAAGCAACTGAAAGTAGTATTTCTAATGGGAAAAAGTGTTGCAAAGCAGTCTTTGTACCACTTGTTATTTTAATCTGTTTGTCTAGTTGTGATATTGTCAAGGCATATATTACTAGAACATTTAGGACACTGGCTAAATGTCAATTACTTCTCCAGACTTACTGCAAAGATTTAGCAAAATAAAAAGTGAAAGTTCCCTCATGCTATTTGGCATCACAGGTAAAGCATCTCATTAAAGTGGGGGTGGAGGAGGCCTCTGAAAAACTCAATAATTCTCAAGAATTCCGAATCGTTGACCTGAAATGTTTTATTTTTTTTTCTAAATGTAGAGGTATTTTCAGTTTTCTTCAATTTTTACACTGACTTTTTAAAAGAGTTGGATAATATTGTGCTTAATGGTGTTACAGTTACATGCTGGAACTAGAAATAATTGAGACTCCTCCCTGTGACTGTAATCTGGATTTCCTGGCTGTGCATCTGAATTTATACATCATTATTAACGTCTTTGTTTCATGCCAAAGTACATTTGCTGTTTTATAAAGCATGAAAATGGGCAGTGCCTGGCCTAAAGAAAGGTCAACATAAACAATAGATACGTTAATGGATTGATGGAAAAAGTACTCGAAGGAGAAACAAAGTTTTATTGGCTGCCAGATGTAATTAGAGAAGAAACATAAGAAAGACAAATATAGATTTTAGTGGGCTAGGACCACTCAGAGCTAGGTATCCAGTAGAGCTGGCTACACTTAGCTCTACACCAGATCAAGAGAGATCAATTCGGATGGCATGTGAGGCAGGGGAGAAGTAACAATAGGATAGAGCGGTGGCAGATCAGTCCCAAGCGAGAAAATTGGGAGTCTGTGGCCTCACAAAAGAAATCTGAAGAGTGAAAGGCATAAGAAGGCTGAGTGGCAGCTGGGGCCATAAAAGAACACTGGTGAACCGCTGCACATGATGCTCAGAGAGTAGTTTAAGTTACAGAACAACGCCAACAGAAGGATTCATGGGAAGATAGTATGTATGGATATATTTAAGCCAGAAGTTAGATGGAGCTTTCTCACCCTGGTGGCACAAGGCTCTGAGACAATCTTCTGTTGGAAAACAAGGACAGATGGCTACAGGGTTATGGGATGGAGCCTGGCCAGGTTATGAGAGAAGTGATATGATTTAGACCCCAGGAAGGAGGAGCCAGCATCAATGGAATCCCACCCTAGATCATATTCCTTTGTGGCAGCCTCTGGGAAGGACCCTTGAAGGACAAGGGTTATTGTACACAAAATGTAACTTCTATTTCACATATTATATGAGATACAGGGGATAATTACACCCAAATTCCTCCTAATAGTTTCCTACCTATGTGCAAAGGATACAATTCAGCAGTTCATTTCCTAGTCCCAGCAAGTTTCTAATATTATTAGAAAGACCTAGCATTTTTCATGAACTCTGATTGCCATTGTCTCAGTTTGCATGAACCAAATGTCTAGTAATAGTTTGCTGAACTTGAGGGATGTGAGCTGAGGTGATCTCTTAAGAAGACCCTGGATGCCCCATCCACACTAGTCCTGTTCTGCCCACTAGCGCATAGTAAGATTCAGGAATTAAATCAATAGATTCTTCTTTCCCTTTTACCTTTTTGGCCATTGTTGGAAGAACCTAAACTTTCACAGGATATTTAAACTTTGATTTTAGATATTTCTTCCTTGCATGATGCAAGAAAAATTGTACACCACACCTTCCTCCATATTAACCAGGGATAGTTAGTAAAAATCTCTCATTCCATTAGTGGAGGGGAATGAATCTTCTGTTTTCAGATATTTCTCTTAAAATTTAATTTGCTGAAATTAAATTTTTCTTTTAATGCCCTTGGAAGTCAAATAAATTAGCTGCACTCACAGCATATACTTTCTGCCTTGTTATTGGCAAAATGTTATCACATCAGCAGAACACAATATGCTTGAAGCTGCCCAGTCCTCTGAAAAACCTTCTCACAGTTATCATAACATGCAGTCAGCATACATGAACAAAGAGTAAGGAAAGCTAAGTCTGAAGCAACTCCAGTATTGTGGTTAGAGAACATATATAAATATCTCTTCTATCATATATTGCCCTTGCCTTTACAAAGACACTTATCCTTTAAAACCTCTGGCCAAATAAAATATCCAAAGATTAGTTTTTCTTAACTACTGCTTTTGCCAGTGAAGATGGATGTAGGTCTTCTTCTCAGTCACTGAGTAAATCTTGTGAGCTGAATCCCTTCCTTTTAGCTAGCAAAGGGCACAGCAAGGCATTACTGACTTTCTCATTCTGTCTCACACATACTTTCTCTCTCTCTCTCTGTCTCTCTTTGTCTGCCCACATATATTTGTTTATATAGGTATATGGATGGTTTGTTTTCAGCTTTTTAAGTAATTTTAACACTACAGAGTGAATCATAGTCACAAATTTTAAACACATTTTTCAAAGGAGAAAGTAATGTCAGGGCTATTGAATAACCTGTCCTACCAAGATGACAGCCCAGGTTATCAACCTTGTCCCACTGAAGTCAAAACAGAGCAACAGTAGGAGGACTTCTTGAAATGGATGCAGCCTTGTACTGCCAGACATTTTATATTTTAAAGAAGCTTAATTTACAGGCATATTGCTAATTTTCTCGGGTCTGACAATGAAATGATGAATGGCATTGATTCAGCAAGTGGTGGAGATAAAAGGAGTAAATGTCTTTGGGTCTGGGTCTTGAAGTTCATCAAAGACATCTGTTTGGTGTTGTTGCTTTTAATGTGAAAAGGGCACAATAACACACCTAAAGGTACAGTTGCAAAGACATTCATACAAATAAACAGTGGTTCCCACTGGGATAAACTGAGAAACTCTTTTCTTTGCCTTAGAAATAATCATTGCCTCATCATTGACACATATCCACAGACATGTATGCTAATTCTCATTTGCACCTCCCATCCTCAGTCATGCTAATACATGTCCATGGAAAGACTGCTCCAGTGTTCTGTGCCACTGAGAACAGGAGACAGCGTGGGAGAGGAGCCACTTGGTGAATGTGACCTTAATCACAAGGCTGTGCAGCATCTCTCATCTGAATCATCTTTGCCTTTTAAAAAGCATTGGGCAATGCTTTGGGACACAATGACCTGCAGGGACACTGTTTGAACTGATCTGCTTATGTGCATGGGATGGAGGAAGGGACAAGTTTTACAATGGTCAAGCCCATTAAAAAAAACAAAGCAAAGCAAAGCAAAACCAACAGCCTACCATTCCACTGCAAAATATGCTAGAGGATTTCAGGACTTGGGTTGCTGAAGGCCCTCAAATTCTGCTCCAGTCATAAATAAGTGAACAAGTTAAGCTCTTCGTGGTTTTGTCTGATCCCAGCCATGTCTAGTCTTAATCTATCTCAATCACTAGCTACCTTTTAAAAATAACATTTTGTGGTTCCAAAACATCTTTAGTTAATCCTTCCTTAGTTTGGAAAGGAATTATATTTGGAAGGATGCACATATCCATGTGGCTTTGACAGATACTCCCTTTACTGTTCTCTCCATCATAAATTTTCTTGAAAAATAGTATAAAATGCTCCAGGATCAGGCTACTGAACACTGGATTCTAAACAATACGTTCTTTTTCCCAGGGGAACCTTGAGCTTGTAGTAGACAAAAAAATTTAAATTCTTGAAAATATGCCAAATTGATACATGAATGTTCTTGAATCTTTTCCATACTCAAAGTCAGAGGCATCAGTGCTGCTTACCACACACAAAGCTAAGGAAGGAGATATAAAAATTTTATAATATTTTGAAGATCACACCCACAAATGTGTCTGGAAAATGTGTGACATTTCACATGGACTTGTAGCTCTCTCCGAAGAACAAGAACTTGGCTTTAAATTACTGAATGTAAAGCAAATAGTTTCTAAGATTAGTTTCCAATTCATGGGTAATTGAAAGAAAGTCTTTTACATGGTTCATTTCAGGACAACTTTTGCACTCTTTTCTCAAGTGTAATATTAACTTTAATTTCTCATTCTCCTCTCAAATTAGAGTAATCTGTGCGACTGCAAGTCTTGAGAAATCTCGTCTCTGATTCTCTTTCTGTACTTCTTAATCAAACATTTCTTGCTTTCCACTTCACCTTTTAGATACTTTGCTGAAATTTTTAACCAATCACATTATCCAAAACAGTGTATTTTTAAGCACATTTCTAAAAAAACTTTTCTGCAGAAAACATATATGTTGCTTAAGCCTTTTTCAAGTTCTTAAAAAAGGCTTGCATGACATGTAGGTTCTGGGTAGATTTTCTAAGTAGAGAAAAAACTTAAGGCTGAATGCAACAATATCATTCTAGTCTTTTGTGGATAGGCTTCATTTATGTTATAGCCAATAATGTGTATGCCCTTATCAAATAAGTACTTTCCAGTGGGGGCACTATGGTCAGTGCACTAAACATAAAAGCTATTAAGACATACTGTCATTTTATAATTATTGGATTTTGTGGTAAAGACTTTATCACGTGATTTTTGCAACCAGTTCTTTGATTCGTACCTTCAGATTGCATTTGTGCTGGAATTGGATTGTTCAAGGGAACGTCTGCTTGATCATGTGGATATGTGCTGATGAAGAATGAACGCACACATCTGAGGCCACAAAAAACAGCACATAAATTTGTGGACAAGCAAAACGGAGAGTGCAATTGTAGAAGCCAGATCAAAACCATCTACAAAACAGTTTGGAAAAATTAATCTCTAAATATTGAGAGATTTCATCTCTATATTTTTTTTGAAAAGCAAATTATAGTGGCCTACAGATGCAAACACATAGGCATAAATTCAAAGAGCACAAAACCAAGGCTGTGCTGTGCTGCCTGTGCAATTTAAAACAATTCAGTATTAAATTCCAGAATATATGCAATTTCTCAAAACATGAAAACCTCAGGGACAAAAGTAAAATAATTCTCAAATTGGTTCTTGTTTGTAAATCAATTTTCAATTCTCTTGTTTCCACTGAACAACTGGAACTGAAAAGCAATAAACCCAAGGAACTGCTATCATAAGGGATTTTGGAGTGTCTCTGTTAGCATCTGCTAACTGGGTGGAGGGAAGGAAGAATGATATCAGCAATTTCTAAAGTTGTTTGCCATTTCTCATATTATTCAAATCAAGTTAGTGGAATCATCCTCGAGAATTATATTACACGTGGTGCATGCCAGATACTTTGGGTCAGTTCCTCAGAGACTTGTGATTTATGCAGCCAGCCATTGCCTATGACACCATAAGGTCTTGCTGTCCCTACTCACAGCAACCAGTACAGAGAGTCACATCAACAGCACTGCAACTAGCTGCAGCAAGGGGTACAACCCTCACAGCTAACAATAGTGAAAGGATGTTTCAGTGAACAGGTACTGTGATGTATTAATTTAAATGAATATCCTTAAATATCCATATTTCTGTGTAAGTAGATTTATTTAACTGTTTTTTAAAAATTGATTTTCTTTAATGAATTAAGATGAGCATCTGGGGCTTCCACATGAGTATGACTTGCAGCCAGATGCTGGTACTGCTGCAGTAAATCTGAAGTAAATGCTACTTTAAACAATCTGCAGCTAAAGTCCAAAATCAGGGGTACTATTTGTTTCAACATCTTCGTTATCCCAATGACTGGCATTTTTCAGGCATCAGGCTGCTACCCACAGATAAGATTAGAACCAAGTTTAGTCCAAAGTCTGCATATATTCGTTATTTTCAGTTTTTACAGTGTATGGGAAGTTATTGTGCAGCCTTTGGATAAGTCAGATTTAGACAAAGATACAGAGACCTGTTAACCAAAGACTGGCAAATCATTTCATCTCAACCAACAGCCTCCCTAGTGACAACATACTGACCGCTTTTAGCAACCAAATGGTTTTTCACAGTGGGGTTCAGGCAGTAATTTTTTCTAAGGAACCTGATTGTATTTTGACTTGTTACAAACCATTCATCTTTGAGTTTAAACTGCCACATACAGGAAGGGACATTTAGAAAACATTTCCAGCTGGAACACAGCTGCAGTAAGATAAAATGCCATATTTTAATTATGTTCAGTTTAATCAGCTGCTGAAATTACAGGTGGAAGCACATGGGTAGAATGAGCAGATTGCTCCCAAGGAGAGAAGATGTGAGAGAAGTAAAGCCTGATACATCATGTCCTTAGCGTCAAGCTCAAAAATCCCATTTTTTGCTACTTTTAACACTTACAGCAAATCCTGTTGAAAAATGCCTTGAAGCTTCAACATTACTGGGTCCAAAAATTTGCAGTAGAGGAAGAGAGGACACTTACTTTGTTTAACTTCACAAACAGGAGGAGAACTAGAGGCTGTGTGGAGACAGGACTTGGAGATCGGTAAATGCTATCTGTCTCCATTTTACGTGTTGGTGGATAAATTCCTGTCATTGGTGCAAACCGCTGCCCTTAAATCTGGTTACGTTAGATTTTGTGAGTATTGCAGCTCAACACATGCTGTGGCACATGTCCTGTAATGAAATCAGTTTCTAAGGGCTGATGAATTTTGCTCTGAGCGAGGTGTGACATTAGCAGGGCTACTCACTGCCCTCCTGAATATTGCTTTGCTATAAGGTTAATTTCACATTACTCCTCTGTTACGATCTGGTTTTTAAAATTATTAGAAATGCCTCTACCCAAATAAAGGTGCAAACGAGACTAGATGCCAAAGTCAATAGTGTGGGTTTTACTTAATGGTAAATGTGAGATAGAGAAAAAGAGATAGAGAGAAATAGGAAAAGGACGGGTGGGGTGGGAAGGGAAGTGGCAGAGAGAGATTAAAACAGAAAATGTATCACCACTCCGTGTAACCTGGTGGCGTCCCATCGGTCCAGTTCTTCTGGTCTTCTTGGTGGTGAGGGTTTCCCAAAAAACAGAGTCCAATGGATTAATATATGTTCAGGACATGTCCGGCACCTCTCCTTGCAGGAGGTGGGAAGTTTTGCAGTCTCTTGTAACAGACTTTGGATTTGTTGCCTCACTTGAATCACGTGCAGTCTTCTGGTGGTGGAAGGCCTCAGGAATGAATTAGGGGGGTGCTTTGGGGGTCTTTGATGGTTTATGACCCCTTCTCAGCTGCTTCTCATGTGAATGTCCCTTGTGTACGTGGTCCTCCCAGGGGGGCAAAGGTGATTTGGTGTAGAGAGATTTCACCACCACACACCCAAAACCCTTCTCCCCCACCAACCCCTGAGCCCAGCTAGGGCTCGTTCTTAACACAGATACGTTCTTCTTTCCTGAGCCTTGTTTACTTCTCCTCAAACTTGAGATGATTAGACAATGGTCTTACCTCAAGTCCCCAGCCACAGTCCAAATTCCAGTCAGGAGGCATTGGGGGGGGTGGTGCTTTGGTAGCTGCAGACAGATTGTTGCTTCCTTGCAGTTTGACACAAAGTCTTTCTATGATTTTGACAATGTTTAAGACATTAATAACATTCAGTCTATCACATCCACTCCCTCCAATGTGCTGTTATATGTCAAGCATCAGTGACTATCAAGATCTCGATGTTTGCTGTCTTTGCATTGGATTAGTTCTAAAGAAAAAAAAAAAAGGAGTGATTTGAAAAACACAAACAGTAAAAGTCAAGAAAATTTTCACAGACATTTTTTAAAAATATTGTCATCAAAGCACAAAAGCATGGAGCAGTGGAGGTTAGGTACCAGGCAACATTCCTTCAGATATGCACACAGTGATGTAGCATGTGATTCTAATTTTCTGCCACCTGATTCTGAAATTTAAAGGTAGGCAGCCAAGCTGATATTTTCCAGAAGTCAGTTGAACCAATAAGGTCACTGCATTACTCACTCTGCTGCTGTTTTTGCCAAACATCAAGAAACCAGAGCTGTTTAGGTGTCCACGTGATCTTTCATAGAGCCACGGAAATTCGGCATCTCTTGAATGGATAGTGCCAAAGAAGGTTGTCTCTTTTCTGGGCTGAACAGCCCCAGCTTGAGAGAAGTCAGTCTTGGAGAGACTGTCCTATGCTGACATTTGAGCTCAAGAACTGGCAAGCTGTCAGGACCCATGCTACCCAACCACCCAAACTTCACTTAGCATACCAGCAAGGGCCAACAGCATCTTTGAGACGGGCTCACACAGCTACAAAGAAAGAAGCATCTCTGTTGAGGAATGGGTAGAAACAGGAGGAGAAGGCATAGCAACCTCAAGAAGGTAACCAAGAACAGGGAAATGCCAATATGGAAGCAACAAGGCCAGTAGGCCATGGGAGAGAGGCGAGACCTAGGGTAGGTCAGGGACACTGGAGCTCCTAGGCTGTGACATGTGTCTGTATCCTGATCTACTCCTGTGCAGTTCTGCATCTGGATGGTGGGTTGCTGGTGACAACGGTGTTGCAGGGCTGCTCACACGACTGGTGTAGCAGTGGTTGGTCTGGGTCAGAAAAAAAAGGCAGAAACTTCTCGGTGTTACATTGTTCTTCTCCACTCTTATCAACTGTATTATTATCCACAATCCTTGTGTATCTTTTAAGAGTGAATGGGCTAGTTCAGGGAGAGGGGTTGCACGTGACAGGAATTTGTGAGGATTTGTGGCAGAGTTTAAAATGTTCTTAATTTATATGATATCAGGAATTACAAGGTAAAGCTACACCCGTCATGGGCATCCTTTTAGTCCTGCATGAACTTGGCTTGTTATTATGAGCAAATCAAGTCTCCAGACACCCACATATATCTGTGCTTAGTTATTTGTGGAGCACACTGAAGAACACAGATACTACACAACCCACTGGGCACCATATGCATGTATACAGTATATGGTATGCCCTATAGATGGATAAAGTAAATATAAAACCACATTTGTGCAGGGTGTACACAGTGCCCATGTAACTGAATATCAAGCTGAGTTCAAAGAGCCTCTGGGGATTATACCTGTTTGTAGAGGGATATAAACGTTTCTTTCCCAACTTAAGTCTGTCCACAGATTCCCATTGAGACTTTTCTCATGATTTTATATTCTGATCATAAAATTGTCATTTTTTTAATGTGCTCTTGAAAAAAAAATCAAAATGATACTGTGAAAAAGAATCTAGACTTGGAAAATAATTTAAACATTAAAACTGTTCCAACTCTTGCACTGAGCTGCCTCTTTCCCACTTATTCATGTAACCTTTCTCCTACTTACAGCAGTTTTAAACGAAAACAAAAATGTTACATTAGGAAGTTATGTACCCTACAATTGTGGATAATAATTTCTTTTTCTTTTGGATGTCTGGTTACAAAATAGCTCCATTACGGAAGGTGTCTGCTGAAGCAAATACCATAAAATATACTCTACATTCTCAAAGTAGTTTGTATAGAGATTATTAGGTGATTATGATCATGGTGACACGAACTTTTAAGAGAAATATTTGAGGTCTGCCTCACAGAGGACCTATTATATCCCAACATTACCACATCATGTTCCTTATCAGACCTTTCAGGGCAACTCAGGACACCAGCCTTGGAGAGGAAGCAGTTGCTTTGTATCCATAGGTACAATATCATGTAGCTCTTACATTATGCATCAAAGCATAAGAAATATACTAATTTTTATTAGTAGATAGATTAGCTCAACAGGAATTTTGTGCACTAATAATATCACTTATCCTGGTGCAAAGTTTCTGAACCCTGGAATGAAATGATGAACAAGTCCTCCTGGCTTTGCTTTATATATGTGTGTCTTGCTCTGAATTTATGGACTGGCCTGGAGAAATGGTATCTGTGTGCTGGTGCCCAGTAGGATCTCATCCACTTTAACACCTGTGGAAATTCCCCAGTTCCACAGATTGCAATAATAGATCAACACAGCAATACCGACTTTGCATGTAAAGCCCAGAGATTATGTATTCCACTTCCAAATGTTAATTTCACCCAATTCTCAGTATTCTGGGACACAGAAGAGTGAAGATATGTATGGCAGAGCTGAACACAAGTGCTTACCCTTTCCTAATGCCAATTTTCTCGTCTTGTCCTTCTCCTCCTACTTTCCACCCAGCCTAGACTAAATTCAAGATAAGTGAAGATAAGTGCAGAGAGAGTCAATCTACTTTCTTGTGCAGTATCTAACAAGAAATTTCTGTGTAGTGTTGTTACAGAATAAATACCCATGCTAGTGAGCAGTAAGGCCTTCTGCCTCTCTAAGGAAAAGTTTAGAGAGCAGAAGATGATGAGGACACATGGTGCCTTTTCCCACCTCGGTAGTCACAGAAGCTCTGAAGGGCTAAAACCACAGAAATTTTGGGGCTTGGAGTTTAGTCTTTTGCATCTTTCCATGTCCTTATATTAAGATCTGTTCAAAAGTTGAAAAAGAATTACAATTCTGAAGAAAATATCCTATTTTCCCTAAATTATTTTTGTACTAGCACATCTCAGGAACTCTGTGTACTTTCCATTGACTGGTAATGAGCCTGTTTGCTTCCTGTGTAAAGATAGTGTGCCTTGATTTGGGTTTTTTTGTTGTCTGAGGCTGGTGTGATATATGAAATTAAGTCCAGACAAGCCACATTTGAATTAGAGCAAGCCCATATGTATAGGGAGGCTTTCCCATATGTCTGGGTTCCCCTGCGTGAGGGTTCAAGTCACATACACAACCCTGGGGAATACTATCAGACTGACATTCCTACAATACCTGCCAAACTCCTCACAAACTGAAAACATAGGGCTTCTAACTTTCTTGGTGTCTCTTGCAGAGCACTCAATCAGCATAGAAAACAGATGAATTTAAGGCAACCCAGTATCTTGCTGGGAACAGCACCTTGCTATAGGTCTGGGTCCTCTGAAAGCTGGTGGGAGAGACAGGACAAGTGTCACAACAAATGAGAACTTTAAAACAAAATTAAATTAAGACAAACCTGATGACAAGCAATTTTGCTGAAAGCTTTAATGTTGCTGGGAAGCTGTCCTCTTGTATTACAGCACAGACCTATACATTACAACTACTAGAAAATTCTACTTGGCAGAACAGAGAGGTTTTCATGGATTTTTTTTTTTTTTACACATTACCCTTGGTGGTACTGTATCAAATTGAATGGCTCACCTTATGGCAAAAAATCTCTACCTTGTATCTAGTCTGAATCTACTCTGTTTCAGTTTAAAACCATCGCCCCTTAACATATACGCTGCAGGTGCGCTGCTAAAGTGCCAGTCCCTCTCTTTCTTATCAGCCCCCTTCCAGTAACGAAAGGCCACAATAAGGTCTCCCTGGAGCCTTCACTTTTCCAGGCTGAACAACTGTAATTCTCTCAGCCTTTCCTCATAGGAAAGTCAATAGCGTGTATAATAAAAGTTGTCTTTTCAGAAGTTAATGCTTGGAAACAGGTCTCCAACTGTAAGCAGTGATAAATCCGTAAACTACAATCCATGCGTGCATTTCCAGAGCTCACAATTATGCTCCATATACCTTAAATTGCCTTTAAATGTTATAAAATGCAACTGAAAATGTATGAAAAGTATTAAAAATGTGGGAGTTTCATACCTTTCATAACTTTAAAGCTACGTGCCATTAAATGCAAAGTAATATTAAATAAACAACACATTTAGGCGAGCTTTTGAATGGCTTCCTGCCACTGCTGTGTCCTTCAGCTAGTAAGGCTGCTCACCAAAAGGCAGCAGAAGCAGCACAGGGACAGACCTACAGGCACATATCTCATTTCCTATGCTGAAGATCCAGAAAAGAACACTGTGCTATCAGTACTGTGCATCTACTAATTTGTGATTTATCTTCTGTGAAATGACTGTTCAAATAAAAAAAGCATGTAAAAGAGGCTAAGTGGCAGTAATGGGAGATTTTAAATATCAGCAATCAACTGGTGTATTAGGAGGAGGAAATAAACTGGAGGTTGGTGATGCCTGGTTTTTGACTTAATACAGAATACGCATTAAGTGTAAAAGGTTGGAATAAAGCCTAGACCGCAGACAAGGGAGAAGAAGGTTTAGGAATAGTCAGATGGTTGGGAAGACGAAGAAGACATTTTTCCACATCTAATTTTTGTGACACTCTGCTGTGAAAGCACAAATGGATGGCACAGCTTCCTAATACAATAAGAATTAAAAGTACCCAAATGAGGGAATTTTACCCCATTCACAGCCAGAAAAGGTCATCACTGATATTTGATAAAAGAACAAACTCCTTCTTTCCTTCCCACTTGAATGCAATGTATCCATTGGATTTTCCTTTCTGACAATCAGTCTTACTCTCTTATGCAATTTTCCTGATCCAGATTTCAATATTACATGTTATGCAGCAAGAAGATGTGGCATGGAAATGCCCCACTGGATAATTTCTTACAGAAGTACAGTATTTTACAGACATAATAAAGAGAGCGGAATGGGATCAAAGTCAGACATATATTAATTATAGCATGGCTGCCTAAATGAGAATAAATGTAGGGAGAGTTGTCCAGTTGTTGGAGCTGGCATTTAATTCTTTAGGAACTATGGACTGTATATATGATTTTTCCTTAGTCCTACTTTTGACTTTAAATTTATGTATTAACTCTATGTCCCTGTTTACTTGCTCAGACAGGATGACTGTTAATCACTTTGTAAATCATTTCACATTATTCAAATAGTTTTGCTATTATTCAAATTAGTGCATAGACACTTAATGTTCAATGAAAACTGGCTGCACAATAAATCACCGCTTCCCCGCAAACATACTGCTTCCCACAAGAACAAGGAGTGACACAGTGCACACTTACATGCTCAAAAGCCTGAGCAACACTGAAATTCAGAAGGCTCACACAGGACTGAGTAAACCAAAAAGACTCTTTCAATCCTAATTTTTCTGCCCTGTATTTCCTGTATTTTCTTTAAGTCATTGAAAGTAAGCTGTTTCATGAGCTGTTTCACAGCTCACTATGCGTAATTATGAGAATTTTAGCCCCGGTAGCATTGCCCTCAATAAACAACACAGAAATTCAGAGTCACAAAACAGTTTGGATTGGAGGGCACCTTTGAAGATCATCTAGTCCAACTCCCCTGTCATGGGCAGAAACACTTTCTGCTAGACCAGATTGCTCAGAGCTCCATCCAACCCAGCCTTGAACACTGCCAGGAATGAGGAATCCACAACTTCTCTGGACAAGCTGTTCCAGTGTCTTACCACCCTCATCATAAAAAATGTCTTCCTTATGTCCAATCTAAATCTACCTTCTCTTTAGTTTAAAAGACCATTCCACTGTCATATACACATACCTGTCACTTAGAGGCCCTATTAAAACATCTTTCTCAACTGTGAGACATTGGCAGATTCAGGCTGAACAACCCAGCTCCCAGACTTTTCTCACTGGAGACGTGTTCCCTCTGTCTAATCATTTCTGTCACTCTCCTCTGGATTCAACAGGTCCATCCATGTCTTCCCTGTACTCTGGACTCCAGAGATGGATGCAGTATTCCTGATGAGTTCTCATGAGAGCAGAGTACCATGGCAGAGTCACCTTCCTTGACCTGCTGGCCATATGTCTTTTGGTGCAGCCTGAGATGCTGTTGGCTTTCTGGGTTGCAAATGCACATTTCTGGGTTATGTTCAATTTTTGTCCACCAGTATCTCCAAGTTCTTCTCTGCAGGGCTGCTCTCAATCCCTTCATCCCTCAGTCTGTGTTGATGCTGGGGATTGCCCTGCGCCCAGCAGAACATTGAATTTGACCTTGTTGAACTTCATGAGGTTCACATGGGCCCACTCCTCAAGTCTGTCAATGTCGCCCTGGATGATATCCCTCCCTACAGTGAATCACGTGTACTACTCAGTTTGGTGTCATCCACAAACTTGCAGAAGGCACCTTCATCAAGGTGCCCAATCCTACTGTCTGTGTCATTGATAAAAACATTAAATAGTATTTGTCTCAGCACAGACCCTTCAAAGACTGATTTCCACTTGGACACTGAGCCATTGTCTATGACTCTTTGGACACAATCATCCAACCAGAACCTTATCTATCTAACAATCCATCTGTCAAACCCATATATCTCCAATTAAGCAGCAAAAATGTTGGGGAGAGCTGTATCAAAGGGCTTACAAAAGAATAGATGGATGACATCATCAAGAGTCTAGGTATGAAGTAGATGGCACAGAGCTGACATGGCTTAAGTTGGAAGGGGCCTTAATGATCATCTAGTTCCAACTCACCTGGCCAAGGGCAGGGACAGCTTTCACTGGACTAGGTTGCTTAGAGCCTCCTCTAGCCTGGCTTTGAAGATGTCCAGGAATTGGACATCCACAACTTCTCTGGGCAACCTGTGTTCCAGTGCCTCACCATCCTCACAGCAAAGAATTTCTTCCTAACATCTAATCTAAACCTACTCTTTTCAGTTTGAAGCCATTGCCTCTTGTGCTCACTACATGTTTTGTAAAAGTCTATCTATATCTTTCTTTTAGGCTTCCTTCAGGGTCTGGAAGGCAACAATTAGGTTGCCTCAAAGCCTTCTTGTGAAGGAGCAAGATTCAGGATGGGAACAGTTCCAGGCGTGGAGAAAAACATACAGCAATTGACAGGACTTTATTATATGGACCTTACAGTTATTATACGGACTTTACTGTTATTATGTGGTTTCATTGTATCCACACTACAAAGCGCACAGCCTGGGCATGCTCGGGCTCGCCAGGAGTTTGCCTGCTCCCTGCTCCCCGGCTCCCTTCTCTGACAGGCTGAAGAAGCTGCAGAGAGGAGACAGTTACCATTTGCCCTTTCCCTCCCCCTTTTGCCTGTGTCCCTACCCTGATTTGTTCCCCCATTTGTCTGTCTCATGCTCCACCCCACATCCTGGCCCTTTCCCCACCTAAAACTTCTAAAACCGTGACACACCTCAATAAAGGATCACATTTTGCACCTCTACCTTGTCCCCAAACCCATCTGTGCTGTGTCATGGCCCCATTCCCCTCCCCCCTCGGACCGTGGCACCTTCTCCTTTCCAGGCTGAGCAATCTCAATTCTCAAAGTCTTTTCTCAGAGCAGAGGTGCTCCATCCTTCTAATCATCTTGCTGGCCCTCCTCTGGAATTGCTCCAAAAGGTCAATGTCCTTCCTGTGCCGAGGACTACAGAGCTGGATGCAGTACACCACGTGGTGACTCTTGAGAGTGGAGTAGAGGGTCAGAATTGCTCCCTTGACTTCTTGGCCATGCATATTCAGCACAGGATATAACTGGCTTTCTGGTCTGTGAGCACACATTGCCAGCTCGTGTCCAGCCTCTCATCCACCAGCACTCCCAAGTCTTTCTCAGTAGGGCTGCTCTCAAGCAGTTCATCCTCCCCGCCTGTACTGATGCCAGGGGTTGCCCAGACTCAGGTGCAGCACCTTGCACTTGGTCTTGTTAGACCCCCATGAGATTCCCACAGGCCCACTCCTTGAGTTTATCCAAGCCTCTCTGGATGGCATCCCATCCTTCAGGTGTGTCAACTGCACAGTTCAGCATGGTATCACTTGCAAATTTGCTGAAGGTGCACTTAAATCCTTTGCCTACGTCATTAATGAAGACATTAAATAACACAGTTCCAGTACACACCCCTGAGGGACACCACTGATATCCATTGGGACTCTGAGCCATTGACCACTACCCTCTGGATGCAACCATCCAACCATTTTCTTATCCGTTGAACGGTCCACACCCATCGAATTTATCTCTCTCCGGTCCAGAGAGAAGGATGTTGTGGGGGACCATGTCAAAAACTTTACAGAAGTCCAGATAAATGACATCTGTAGCCCTTTCCTTGTCCACTGATGTTGTCACTCCATCATAGAAGGCCACTAGGTTGGTCAGGCAGGACTGGTCATTGGTGAAGCTGTGTTGGCTGTCTTGAATCACCTCCCCATCCTCCCTGGCAACAGATGTCATGAGGTCTATGCTGCATGGGCTTGTTTATAGGTTGAGGTATCTGGCTGCTTGGACTATAGATTTCTAAGCCCACTAGTAGTAGCTGCAGGCATCAGTGCTGTGGATACAAAGTACAGATAATATTGCTTAAAACACATGGCAGTCTATGGGAAGGAAGGAGATCAGCTGGGTGATGTGCAGAAGCTTGAAAAGTGCTTTTGTTGGAATTAAGTGCATGTGCAACAGTTAAGAGAAGACTTGTTCTTGGCAAGGCAATCAGCCTAGCTTTTTATTTTCTCAGGACTGATTAAATGAAAATAGTGAGTATATCTTACTGTACTTACCTTTACCACTCCCAGTACTGCAAGGCATAGTCTGTGATTTGGCTCAAAAGTTTGCTTGCTGATGTCACTTGAATGATTTATAAGCTGAAGGTAAAGCAAATCATTGACTCTATTCTTGTTTTTCTTTCTTTGCAATAGTGGCTGGATTTCCCAGCTATGACCTGAACCAAAGCATCTTTGTCAGCCTCTTTGAATCCTCAAGTCTGCTCTTTGTGTTTCTCTTCTGTTGCTTCTCTCTAGTAAGGTATTTTCCATGATGCTTTCTGTAGCTGCTTATTCATTTTAATAATTTCTTAAAAATCAGCCAAACCTGAGAATACTTGATTTTACCATTGGTAAACAATCTTGGGTCTGGCTTCACAAGTATTATCCTTCCGAGCTGATTCACTCTATGTTCATAACAAAGGAATTGAACACAGTTTCTTATGCTAGTTACATCTGCACTAACACTGTTAGCAGATATTAAATGTCAATGTTAATCACTTAGAGTCTAATCCACAAACTCAGTGTAGCCCCTGTGGATGACATCTTGTACAAGGCTATATTTTATGGCTTCTCCCTGGAGACCTCTCAGGTTAGGCAAAAAAAACCATTGTTGATGTTTAATAGCTTAGACATTATTGTGGAGCTTGTAAAACCTCAACCCTGCTGTTATGTGGGTTCTTCAGCAACTGTACAATCAGCAAGTTATAGCTGCAAAATGTTTTCCTCAGTAAAGGGAGTCGTAATCTAAAATAAATATTTTAAACAAATATTAAGAAGGACTTATGCCTGCAGATGTTCACTTGTGTCATTGCAACAGTAAAATTACTTTAACTGAAGGTTTTTTGGCTGACTACTTATAGCTATACAAATGACAAAGTGAAAATAGTGACTTTTGATAGATATGTTCACTTTAATAATTTGAAAACTGCTCATTCTTGCGTAGCTCAGAGCTGTAGCATGTCAGCAAAGGAAAAGCATTTCAGTGTTAACCGTGCCCCTTGTGATGCTACAGATAGTTACTGTGAGTGGAGTACTGCTGACCCTTTTGCAATTAGTGGTGATCATGACTTTGACCATAGGGTATGCGCACAAAATTGTTATTAGATTACAAAGAATTAATTTCTGCCTCAGAACATGCTCCTTTCTGCTCTTAACCAAAAACAGGAGTAACTATAGAAATGCACCATATTTTAGTAGTGCTCTGCAAAGGAAACAACTGGCTTTGGTCTGGCAAACTTTCTCTCTGTAGAAATAGAGATGACAGTTTTTTATCACAACTGCATGGTTTACATATTAATGCAATCTACCAACACAGTAGGAAGATCTGTACTGAAGCAAAAGTAAACTGACATAATATTTGTTAATTTGATCCAAACCCAACATTAAATACACCTTACCCCCAGCAAAATGTGATTGCCAAAGCACTAGAAAATAGTTAAGATGGGGGGCACTAGAAATAAGCACTTTTATGTAGTATGTCCCTGTCTGTATAGGATTATGTGCATATTCCATGTAGATACACTTTTTGAATAGTACAGGGCAGAAAGAAAAGTCACGTATGAATATAAAATTTACATGAACAAATATATGTACATTTATACATGTTGTATACATATATGCACACATACATATACACACATATGCCAAAATCACTCCAATTTTCATAAGAATGCATAATGCTGAAACATGGCCAGCAGAATACAGCGGAAAATAGGGTAAGGCTGCAGAAAGATTGCCCCAGTAAATGCTAAGTACTACACTCTGACTTAGACAGCCAGAGTAATTCTGTTGTGTGTAGTTACAGGTGTGTTCATTGACACTCAGTGGTGGGTTTGTAACTGATGACTGAATGCTTAATTTAAACTGGCAATCTGAAAGAAACAGATGAAAGTAGAGATGCATCTGAGCTCCTTGAAGTCTGCTGCAGAGCATGAGCTTTATGTTTTACAAAATGCTCACCGATGTGACTTAGCAGATATTTCTTCTAAATAGACTCAACGTGGAAACCAATGTTTTGATGACTATTAAAGTCTCAGACACTGAAATCCTCAAAAAAGAGGCAAATTGCTTGATTCCTCACAATTCCACTGTCGTGGGAAAGCATGTATAGAAAGAAAATGAAAAAGCCAACATGGCTCGGTAATACAGCCCAGCTCAGTAATACAGGCTGTATATGATACAACACCATCTCAGGAAGACACAAGACTGCAAATAAAATCACTGGAAGCAGCATGAAGCAGCTATCCAGCAGGACTGGGTTAGCAGAGAAAAAAAAAATCATCAGTACATTTAACTGTAATTTCTTCATATTATTTTTTTCTGACGGCTTCCACTAAAAAGACAAAAATATAATAGTGTTGCCGTATAAGTAGATCTACATGTGTCCTTCATCAGAGCATAGTACCGGCATCGCATTTAATACAGAGAAAATGAAGGTTAGGAGCAAACTCCTGGCCCAAGTAAAGTCAGTGGGAGCTTTGCCATGGCCTTTAGAGGACCAGCTTGTTACCACAGGTATTCAGCCTGGGTCAGTATAACCCATTCTTATTTACGGACTTTATTTGTGAGCACATTCTTTCTTTAGTAGTTAGAGTGTGTTGAAAATACTGACCTTCTGAGCTAAAGAAAAACGAAAGAAGGAAGAGGAAAAAAAAGAAGTAAAGTGATTTGTGTGCTTGATAAAAGTGTTTCTCTGCAATAACACAGCATGTGGTCAAGAATTACACAGGTTGCATTTGCCACTTTATATCTCCTGCCAGATGAATACAATTCAGGGCCTGTTACCCCTGCCTGCAGTACTGTTTCATAGTTATGAAGTCATGACAGCTGTGATTGCTGGTGTGGAGAATAAAGTCTGTGGAAAAAGCCTGGATAGCTTCCCACTGTACGCCAGCCAAAAATAAGTTAGCTGGAATTAAAACAGAAGAGGAGAAAGCTGGTAGGGGGAGAAAAGCGAGGAAACCAATCGACATTTTATATTGGGGCACAAGCTGATGCAAAGAGACTCCAGGACAGATCCTGGCTCCATTCCCATCCCAGCAGGATCCTTGAACTGATAAAAAGTCTGAGGTGTAACCAAGAACCCATTTTGGCGAAGTGCGCACTACCTCATGGAAATTGGTCCTTCCCATTTCCTGCCTCCCCGGAGATTCGCAAGTCATTTGAATTAATTTCATTCCCAGCTTAACAATAACTGTTCAAATACACCACCTCAGACCTTGCACCTGAGGAAACATTGTGATCTATAAACTCACAATGTCCCACTTGAATGTGGGGAGCAGGTGCTAATCAATAGTGTGTTGCTGACACTTAAACAAGGGGTCTCCATAGGCATAGTCTCCCATAGCTGTGACAAACACCATACCTCCCTCCCCCTGCAGGTTCAGGGCTGTATGCATTTGCAAAGCAGGATCTGATTTTCTCTTCCTTCATCTACCATCTGTGGAAAAATCTTCTCATATCACCAAAGCAACAATGTTTTGCAAATGAATATTAATGGAAAATGTTTCAGTTATGTTTGTAAAAAACAACGCCAGGGTATCCGGAACAGTATAATGATCAGTACATACAGTTTGGTTCTGCATGTTGCTGTGTAAGTACCAGGGAGAAGAATGCCAATATTTTTTCTCTTTTGCAACCCTGTAACTGATACTTGCTACAACAAGAGATTTATCATGGGAGTGAGATGTGTGTTCTTCAGAATGCCGTAGAGGAATCTTGCAGAGAGGCTGTTTCTTCTAGGGATCACAATGAAATGCCTAGAGAGGGTGATGTGTTGGATACACAGAGATGAAAGTTGATTGCAGACCTTTTATGGGCCATGAAGAACCTCTCTGATGCATCTGCATCTCTGACAGATCTAGGTTGACATTATATTTGAATATTTTAATTCAATCAGGTTATGTTGATTGCAATGGCATTTGACAGGATCTTCCCACTCACACCAGGAGGCAGCAAGTACAGTGATGCAAGATACATGGCAAAAGCTCCTGAGAAAAAGGTTTAGTTAAGAAAGAACAAAAGGAGGACTAAAAAGAGGACCAGCTGTTACATTTTAAATTCAACTAAGATGTCCGTGACCGTAATCAAAGGTAGGGATGTACTTCTGCCTGATATGTGGAGGAGAGCATTAACTCATTCTCACAAGGACAATTTACAGGGGCTTAACATTATGCTGATGACCTATTTCACTTGCATGATTCAGAAACTGTCTTTTGCCTCAAACCTCTGCAAGACAGTGATCAAGTTCACTAGCACATACTGGTGACAACAGCAGTGATGATTTTTTTCTTTTTGTTGCTCCAGTTTATGTGGTCAGAACTCCTCTTTGCCTTATTTAGAAATAAACTTTTATATTATGAAAGTATCTACTATGTTAAACACAGAAGCAGACTCAGACTGTTTGACTTTTCTAATCTTTATTTGTTTATGATTTTAAAATATTTAAAGCCAGAAAAAAAAATAGATTAGAAAATTAAACACTGTGAAAGCCACATACAAGGGAAAGATTAGAGAAATAAGCATTCCCCTTCTGTATGTCCTCCCTCAGCGATTACATCATCACTATAGCACCTCCTTCTTGCAAGTCCATCAGCTTTTGGGAAATAGCTAGCAGCCACCAAAATACAAGTAAACAGATTAATGGGTAATTTTAAATACTTGTTAAAAGCTTGTTCTTCAATGCCACATAAAACTAGGGGCTCATTCAGGGCTAAAGGACATGTAAGAAAACAAGAACTGTTTGCACTTTGAAATTGGCTGTAGACAGGACAACTAAGAGTCAGTAGCAAAGCTGGAGAAATATCTCCAAGGGTAAAGCTTAACTCATTCTGTAGCTGTAACTGCACAACAACAAGTAATGCTAGAGACAAAGCCAACCTTTACTGTGTCAGGAAGCTGACAGATATTTCCACTCCCAAATCTGCCATCTAAACAATGTATTAAATATAAATACCTAAATCTCTTTTCCTTGCTGTTTTCCTTCACTTTTTTTTTTTTCATTTGCATTTGGTTTCTCCCTCTATCTTATCTTGAGCTTTTGGAAGAGAAACAAAGTCTCTGAAGTAAAAATACTTTCCCGTCTCATCCAGAGGACAGCACCAGGGCTGCATTTGATCAGCGCTCGACACCTAAGTCAGCAGCCTAAAGCCAGAGTGTGATTGTTTCCAGCTCTGGACAAAGCTCTCAACCATCAGAGTTGGTCACTGTTCCCAGGTTAGTCCCTGCTATAAATGGCATAGCATAGGAGGAGAACAAAGAATTGAATTGAAGTGAAAGGAATTGAAGCAGTGGATTTTAAGACAATGAACACATGCAGCCTTATTTCAAAATGAACACCAGCACACTTGAGCAATTGGATGGGGAAAGGCAAGAAAGTAACATAACGAGGAGTATTCAGATGGTAGAAGTAGAATTGCATTACCCTGACACTGCATCTACAGGCTGAGATGTTTTATTTATTTGCAATTATGCTGATTCCCAGTCTGCTAGATCAGACTAAGAGAAAAGCTAGAACATCACTTGCTCTGCAACCTCTTTCTGTTAATCACAGAGACGTCCTTGGACTATTTTTCATTTTAAAGATTGTTAGTAGTCTGAATATCTTTGATTTATGTGAGACTACTGCTTGCTTCTCTGAACCCTTAGGATTACAGCAGAAGGAAGTTGGGTTGTACAAAGGTATTTTTCCCTAAGGCAGTTGACAGGGCATCAGGGTTGAATGAAGACGAGGAAGGATAGACTTGGTGCTTGTCAAGCCCACAGGGCAGCACTTTGTTTTTTCCTGTCTTAAGGGTTTTGTTCTGTATCATGGCTTCTCCTCTGCTTCTGGGACTGGCATTTTCAGAGGCAATTTCTGTACAGGCACTGTAAATAGAAGTGGATGTGATTGTTTGCTGTATGGGACATGATCCATTTGTATTTGCTTAAATTACAAATCATAGGCAGGCTTCCTTTCCCTTCCTGTTTTCCCATTGATCTTGCTTTTGTGCATTGTATTTGCTGTGCATTGCACAGCTGCCTTAGCTTTAGTCTGGAGTCTGCAGCTGATCAGTGTGTCCTTTCCCCTGCTTGATCTTGGTTAGGATTTGGTTGAACTAATTAATGCAGCCAAAGTCAACAGGTGGGCACAAAGGGTAATATAAACCTCATGTATTTTCCCTATATGCTGTTTTCTACCCATATACAAAAGCATTAGATCTCCATCTCCCTTGTTACGCATTATGTTCTGTGGGCCTGGAGTCTCTGGTATTTGTGAATGACTGTACACAAAGAAACACTGGGTAAGATCAATGCTGACCTCTTCTCATGAACACGAGTTCTCAAATTCTCATGTTTCACATAATCTATAATCCCTTGAAATAGTAATCCAGGGAAGACCAATTAAATAAAAAGCAAAAATGCTGCCTTTTTTTTTTCTGAGGAGAAAAGAAATTAAATTAACGAAACAATTTTCCCATTCCTTGTCCACCAGAAGAAGTCTCCAAACTGAGTAGGTTTCTATTTTGAGCAAGAAATACCCACACTTACTTATTAATTGTTTTGGAAAGTCTAGGCAAATTTTCTCCACTTTTGTTACCCAACACTATGAAGGATGACTGGAGCAGAGGACAGGTCACAAGCTGTTGTGATTGACAATTTCTGTGTCATTTTACTTACACAACCAAACAAAAGAAATGCCAAAACACTGAAAAACAGTACGATGTCAACAAGCAGAGCTGGATCTCCATTTGCTCTGTTTCTATATAGGCTACTGGTTTTATGTATGTTTGTCCACAAGTACAGGGCAGGTCAATGTACTGTCATTATCAATGTCCATGTGACTCTCACTTCAAGAGTCATGACATAAAACCCCTTTAAAAATCATGCTTCCCTTCTGTGCAAAACACCAGTTCACTGAAGGACGACTTCAGTCTTTTCCTTTAAAACTGCTAGACAGCAGAGAAGAAAAAGATCCCTGCAGTGTGCTGTGAGCTGTATGAGCTGTATACTGTACTCATTAGTGACTTCATCCTGTGAGCTGCCTTCTCTGGCCGACATCCAGGAAAACACAAAGTATATGTTTAATTTTCAGCATGTGTGTAGAGTCATTAATTTCAAGCACATTCTTACATGCCTTTCTCATGGCTTCTTTTCATTCTGTTATTGAATATAAAAGGCAGCAGTGGCTTTTAGGGGTTGAGAGTGTTCTGGAGGGGACTTAAATGAAAGTACTGAAGGCTCCTCACTGTATATAAGAATAGCAAGATAGTAATATTTTTCTGATTGACATGATGTTCCTACCTTGAATACTGTATTTTGTTTAAGCTTTGTCGGGCAACATTCTATCTGTTTGAATGCATGCTGACTCACGCTACCAAACTGGGCCATGTGCAGAGAAGGCAAAAACTAACTGGTGTATTTTCAGCAAGTGATGTATACTGTTCTTGCTTGAGCCAGATTATGTAGCTGTCCGGCAGCTGTTAAAGTTATAGCAGTGATATACTAATATAGTCTAGCTCAATTTATACCCTGACATGCACGTGTATACCTCCAGGCCTACATCTCCCTTGTCCCCACTGGGTATGGATCCATCAGGAAGGAAAAGCCTTCCTGAGGCTGAATTGTTTATTTTGAGACCTTCCTCTGCAACAGTCTTGGTGAGGAGCTCTGAAGACATTGTTTCCCACCCCATGTCTCTTCCTGCACATTACCTTCTGGTAAGTCATGTGGGGAGACATGCAGAGTAAACTCCTGGCTTCAGTGAAGTGGCAAAAGACAGGCAGAATTAAACTTTATCATATTTTCATGCTTTCTTCACGGTCATTACAAAATGACAAGTCTCTCCTCTGTATGCCTCTTTCTCAAGCTGATACAAGTACATTATTATGCCTACTCAACCTATGAAAGAATCAGCAGAAACACTTTAGCACCATGGCCATACACCAGTGTGGTGGCAGAAGAAAAATTTAAAATTGAGTAGGTGTGGAATAATGGGCTTGAGCCCAAACCATTAGACAGTGTCATTTCTTTTGGGATCTGACAGAGACTTCGGTAGAGATAAGTGACTAAAATTGCACAGGCTGCATCGCCTCATCTTCATTTACAAAAGCTGACTGTTGTCCCTGTTGCAAACCTTTTGTGGGTAATGCAGGTGGGGACTGCCCAACTCCCAGCAGCTTTTGTGCTTGGAAGCCCAGGGAGCTGCCATGTAGCAATGCTCATGCTGGCAGCTTCTGGGCATGAGAAAGGCTTCAGAACCTGGGCAGGTGTGTTCAGGGACTGGCCTCTTCGGAAAAGTTGCTCTGTGCTACTATACTCACCGTCAGTCCTCTTTGAGCGTTGCAAAGTATGGCAAGTGTAAATTAAACCATCTGTTTCCTTTCCCAAAAAATAAATCTAGATTTGCCTTGGGGATTTGAAAAACTTTCAGTGTAGGGCTGAATTTATCAAAATGCTGTGTTCCCACTGCCAGAAAATGTCCTGGTATTGCAGAGGAAGCAATATGTGAGCATAACGTTCAAGTTCTGAGTCTGAAGTTTTTAACCAACATTATTTGTTTCATATATGGCATATACATATGTTTCAAAGTAGCCTCACCTACAATGTTCTGTATATAAAAGTCCATTGCACTCAACTGGGAAAAAAATGGTGATATACTGTATGTGCCTGGCATCTTTTGAAAGCTCTCTGGAGAAAAAAATAGGCATTGAGATTTACTAAAATCTGAGTCCTTTTTGAAGAGGCCAACTTTACTAATGATACAGCCTGAAAAACAGAGGCTGTCCCTTCTGGCATATGTGTATCATGTGAAAGCCAGTAATTTTTTATTATCTTGGTATTCCTAGAAACAACATTAAGCTGAAACACAGATTCAGCTAACATAAGCATCAAGTATATACTCAAACCTTTTAATGCTAGAACAATAAGCTAGATTATTACACTGATTATTGATAATATGAGGGTTGTTCTGGAATTTAGTCATAACTACATAAAATTATTGGTTTTCTGTCATAATTGTTGGCTACACAATTACAAGGGACCAGTAATAAGTTTGCAAGTAATTAGTGACAAAGATTTCCTTTGTTGTATATAAATGTAGTAAAGCCTCAGGCTAATTTTACCAGCATGTTCATATGATATCACTTCCTGAAAACACATGAAAGTTAAAAAAATAAGTATATACACAAAGCAGAGGCTGTACAAGTCCTGCAGAAAATAAGTGACCTCAAGAAATATTCTGGGTTTCTACCCCAGAAACCTGTTTTAACATTGAGGTCACTGCAAGAATTCAAGTAAAAACCCTGTTTCTATATTGCTGCAAGGCTAGAGAACATTTCTTTTGCAATGACTAGCCTGCTCAGAGGATCATAATTCAACGGCAATATTTTCTGAGTCACTCTACTGATTTGGCGAGACTTTTTTCCCCCATTTTTCCACACTGTCTCTTTGGTGATATTAGGTCGAAGCCAACTGCATTCAACCTCTGCTCTAAATTACCAGTAGGCAAATCTGAATCACTTCAGCTGATTTTATAGGTTATCTACTGAGCTTACAGGCTTCACTCTGAATTTATCCCAGCAAAGCCAGGTGCAGAGTTTGGCCAGTTTTATATTTGTAAGAAAATGTAATTAAGCATGTTTATCCTAGAAAATATTACTATACTGTAAAAAAGATGGCAAAGACATTTAAACTGCTCCTTTAAATCCACAAAGCCTTTTTATCATGTCCTAAAATCTGTTCTAACCTTTTTCTTATCCAGATACACCACAAATTTTCTAAAGGATTTCTAAACTCTGGGTGACTTAGGCTTGTGATTGAACTGAAAAGCTTTTTTTAAATTTTTTTTTCTGGTAGAAATATCTCATATCTAGTCTTTGGCCAACAAGCGTCTATTTTCCTTGGATGGAAATGCCACTAAATTGCTTTTTGCATGGGAAACTCATTTTATTCTTGCATCTTTGTGCAGAATAGTGTCAAATTTCCTGTAAACCCTTGAGCTATTCAGAAGAATGTAAGAACCAGCCCTGATCCAACCTCAAAATCAGTGATTCCATTGAAACTAGCTACAGTGAACTTATTTGTTATTTCCATTTCTTCTCTACTCTCTGGATTTGGCTAGCAACAGAGCTTCTGTAGTGCTGTGAAGAATGTTGAGGTCAAAAAAACGCAGATGAGATTTTCCATCAGTTCGCCTTTAAGTATATGGTCTTTTCATGAATGCTACTGGCTAAAATGAACTAGAGTAAAGGTGTGAAAACTCCCAACTTTTAAGTGTGACTCCCTGTTAACTATGAGATCCTAGTTTTTCTTCACATGGGTCATAAAAGTATTATTTTTAAATATTTCCCATGAAAACAAAATGCTGAATGCTTTCTGTCAAAGCACTAGCGATAAGGTAAAATGTTGTGGCATTTTTGGGTCATTCAGGCATTCTTCTAATGAGGGTTACAAAATTGAGACATTTTTGTGACACTTTTGATAAAGAAAATGAGAATGATACTGGTGTTTGCTCTAAGGAAATCTCTTTTCAGATTAATAGCTGAATATTTAACTTCAAATTTAAACACTATGAAGATAATATTTCCCCTCTGGACATACAATACAGGTCTGTAAACTACAAGGGGTCTGTAGAATGGTATCAAGAAACTGTTGTTCCAGAGATTTGATGTACCAGGTAGCCTGGGACACATTTTAGCAACATACCATGTGCATCTTCAGTTTCTTGTAGATCTCTTAATACAGAGCCATGACGTAATACAGCAAAACCATGCTTCTCAACCTGGGTACTTTTTTATCCTCATTGTCTGAGCTATACTTCCTCTTTCTGTCCAGAAAGGAAAATATAGCATAATATATTACAATACAATAAAATAAATGTAGACAACACTATATACAAAGAAGGCCCCACTCTAATGTGTCACTCTGAGCACTCACTATTGTAATTGCACAGGTCTACAAAAAATACTGGAAGCAGTTTCACAGAAAATGACATTAGGAATTCATTACCAGCATGAGTGGAAGTATACTAAATCATGCTCAACATAGACACAATTACTATGTTTGTCAAGATGTGGCAAAAACATATTTTGAGTAAAGGAACAGTTCTGACAGATGCACCAATTTTCTGACATAAAGCACATCTTCTCCTAAGGACATTGACCAGAAAAGTGCTGCCAGTCAGAGCTTGCACCGTGACATCACACCTGTACCCTGAGTGACACAGTTATTTTGGTATATGTTCGTGATGGTGAGCATCACAGAAGGAAATTTTTCATACTCTTTTACAGACCTCAATGGTTGCTGAGTAGTGCAGAATTTAAAACAGTCAAATGATCATAAAAGCAGTAGATCCCAGAAATACAGTATCTCAAAATTGTTACGGTTGGAAGGGACCTCTGGAGATAATCCAGTCCAAACCCTCTGCAAAAGCAGGGTCAACTAAAGCAGGTTATGTAGGAATGTGTCCACGTGGGTTTTGAATATCACTAGAGAGGGAGACTCCATGACCTCTCTCGGCAGCATGTTCCAGTGCTCTACCATCCTCACTGTAAAGAAGTTTCTTCTCATGTTGAGATGGAACTTCCTGTCATTTTGTTTATGTCTGTTACTCTTTGTTCTGTCACTGAACACCGCTGAAAAGAGCCTGGCACCATCCTCTTGACATCCACCTTTGAGATATTTGTATGCATTAATGAGATTCCCTCTCAGTCTTGTCTTCTCCAGACTAAACAGGCCCAGCTCCTGCAGTCTCTCCTCATAGGAGAGACATTTCAGACCCCAAACCATTTTTGTGGCCCTCCACTGGACCTCCTCCAGTAGCTCCTTGTCTTTCTTGTACTGAGAAGCCCAGAACTGGACACAGTACTCAGGATGTGGCCTCACTAGGGCTGTCAGTAAACTTGTTCAGGGTACATTCCATCCATTCATCCACATCATTGATTAAACAAGTTGAATAAGGCTGGACCCAGTATTGATTCCTGTGGAATGCCACTGACTGTAGACCTCCAGCTGGATTTTACTTGTCTGATCACAACCCTCTGAGTTCTGTCATTCAGGCAGTTCTTGATCCACTTCACTGTCCATTCATCTAACTCACATTCCCTGACCTTACCTACAAGGATGTTATGGGAGTCAGTGTCCAAAGCCTTGCTGAAGTCAAGGTAGACAACATTCACTACTTTCCCCTCATCGACCCATCCTGCCATGTCAACCAGATATACGACCATGTTCATGACTCTGTTTTATTTCTTTAAATCTCTGTAGATATGAATTTTAAAATAGGAATAAATTAAATATTCATACAATTTATTCACTGCTTTCCTGGATATATTGGAAGGTGTTGTGCAATGCCAAAATCAGGTCTCTTTTGGGCTCACAAATAAATGAGTATCCTTGCCATTAAGATTCCTGCACACTGATAGCCAGGATGTGTAGGATATCAAGCCTTGCCAGTTTGCTTCACAGCCAGTTATGCAGTCAGATGCTTTCCGGGGGGTTCTGCAGCTGAAGCACAGGCTTTGCTCTTCAGAAACTTGACCTAGTGCTCAATTAAAGTCACATGCAGTTGTCAAACTGGTATTCATATGCTAGCTCTCAAGTGAGTTCTCACTTCTTATATTCTTCTGCATTTCTTTCTGCAGCACTTTCCCAGCGGCTGAGAGCAGAGCCCCTGATGTGTCCAGCAAAGGGCTGGATAGGAGGGTGCCGCAGTTAGCTCAGCAGCCAGGGCACAGCGCCAGAGTACCTGCACCAGCCCCACGCCAGTGTGTGCAACTACTGTTTTCCATTACAGTTGGTGCAGCAATGCTGGGCTCTGGCATTCCAGTGGAGATTGGTACCTATATTAAATTAAACACACATGCACAAAAAATGAAAGTTAAATAACTTAGAGGGTCTGAGCAAAACCAACACAAGCCAGCCATCTCTGCTCTCTGCTGTCTGTGCTGGGGAAGAAACACCATGAGCATCAACAACAGAGAACTGGTTAGTGTTACAGTACTTGGCCAGCACAGTAGGGTCAGGAAACTTCTTGCTCTAGCTCCCCAATGCACTGGAGGCTGCTCAGGCTGCCTGTCTGATTTCTCAGAGAGAAACAAGAGTTAAGTATTAGGAACTACATTTTAGGAACTTTCACAAATGAATAGAAAGAGTATTAATTACGATGCTTATTTGTACTGTATCAAGTATCACAGTGGCTTCTTGAAACTTTAAAACCCTTACTATCAAACGTTACCGGAGCAACAAGAGTTGAAGGATGTTTAGGGTTTGCCACCAGCTGCTGTTCTATTGAATTTCTATTCGAAATTGCTTTGGTTTCCAGCTTTCTAAAGTCTACAAAAAACCCCACCCCTCAAAAAAAACAGCATCTGAACAGGAGGATTTACAAACATGGTGAATGTTTTCTACCAATTCTGAAAGGGCTTTGAGTAGAGACTTCTGGAGTACTACTTTAATTTTTTAAATTTTTTTAAAATGTTTTGTTGGTGTGAAGAAAAAAAAGAGACAGAAAATTAAAGTGAATTTGTCCCCTTTGGCTGAAATATTGCAGTGAATGCTGGTGTTCACTTGACTAATCTTCCATAACAAACATTATTAATGTTGTATGCTTTATTTAAGTATATTAAAGAGCATAAGCCTAGACAGCTTTTTACGCATGATGAGTAATAATACCAGAACTGTAGGTTTTTCTATGAAAAAAACCCTTCTCCTTTTTATGCAAAGACAAAAATACAAGATAAAATAAAATATACGATAAATTAGCAAGGAAGAGGTCATTATGGAAGAAAGATTGGCTAACACTTTGAGAAATTCTGCTGTCATCCCAGGTGAATCAAGTTTACAGGTCACTCGATGGAAGCATATGATCAAAGCAATTTTAGTCTTGCACACTTTCTACTATCTCTCTAGGCTTGCAAATGAACTGGAAGGCTTTGGAATATAATTAGATGTCCTGAACATTTTTAGGAAAACCAGGACTTTTGAACTGTTGTCACAGGACATTCTAGTTCATTTGTCCAAGTAACATTTTTTTGAAGTCTAACTGAATAAAAAAAATAAAATCCGTTGTAGATCTTAGCCAAATGTAGCCGCTTAGAAACCTATCCATAACTATTCCACACCACTATTAATAATTTTTATATGAAATCTTGTCAATTACCAGGTATGCAAGAACCACAGTACAGCTGCCAGGAGAAGTACAGGACTTGCTGCAGCTATAAAAGCAGCCTGGACACATTCAAATACAAAATTGCAGTGTTGAACCTTTCAAAAATTGAGTCAAACCACCCTGTAGAGGGTGGAAACACTTCTAGCACTAGACTCATATAGAGCTCAGGGGCAAGAGAGGCTTTGTCTGACCAAAGACCTTCTGCATCTGCATTTGCTGGTTGGAAAAACGGAATCCCCTGAGCATTTTAAGTGCATCAACCAATTTTGTATTTTATCTATGATCTAATGAGTAGTTTGGACCTGCTGCTTCCAAAGTATTATTCTGCAAGGTGCTATATTTTTTGACCTAACGATGAATATTGCACGCATAAGGCCAGACAAAGACCCTCTTGGTTGTCTCACATGCTGACTGCAGAAACTACATCCTAGAAGCTCTACAAATCTTATCATTCCTTTCAGTGAGGGAAATTAGATAAGTACATCAAGAACAAATCAATCCAAGGGGAGGACTGGACTATTTGCCAGGGATAGTAGAGGGTGCATATTCCTCATTTCACCTCATTTTGGGGTGATCAACTGGAGCCAGATCCCCCTGTTACAGCTACGTACAACTTGGCAGACAAGTAACTCTGAAACCTCCTCTGCCTGCAGCATGGAAGAGGGATGTGTCTTACCAGCTAGAAGGGTCTTCAGAGACGGTGGTGGAGAGAAATGTAAGCAACATGCCTTCTCACAGCCTCCCTGCTCTCATCACTCTTTCTAGTCTCATGGGCCACTATCCAGTGCATGTCTGTCTGCTGCTTAACAAGCTCTAGCTGTGGTTTCCAGGTAGATAAACAATTATGCTAATTAACAGGTTGAAGGAAAATGTGATGTTGTTTCTGTGGAATGTTCTGAGAGACTGGAAACACTTAACTGCAAAAATGACATGTGGTGAAATAACCAATAATTTGCTTAAGAAACCCACATCTGGTATGCTTGCTAGAAACAGGGGTTAATAGTCTGTCAGGGGCAGGCAGTGGCAGTGAGTAGCCCTAGGATAAACAAAAAAGCCTTAACAGCAGGAAATGGGCTTGTTCTTCTAGCATAAGCATTTACATTGGCTGCTGGCCAGCAAGAGATATAAAAGGAGTTGTTTAGTTTACACTTGGAAAAAAAAATAAAGAGAGACGGAAACAAACAGACTTTTGCATTTTGTGTATCTGTGAAAAAAAAATAAAAGCCACCAAATACAGCTAAAAATGGCAATAATATATATGCTGCACAGTCTTGGAAGAAGTCATAGATTCAGCTCAAGATTTCAGTCATAGAAAGGGAGAGGCATTATTGAACTTATATTTGTATTATTGAAATAACTGTCAGAGAATTGCATGCATGACTTTAAGGGATACTCATGCAGAAAAGGGGGAAGGGCAAGAGAAGACAGAATCACAGAATCAATTAGGTTGGAAAAGACCTCTGAGATCATCAAGTTCAACATGTATGACCCAACACCACCTTGTCAACTAGATCATGGCACTGAGTGCCACATCCACCACTTCCCTGGGCAGCCCATTCCAATGCCCAATCACCCTTTCTGTGAACAAACTCTTCCTAATGTCCAACCTAAACCTCCCCTGGCACAGCTTAAGACTGTGTCCTCCTGTTCTATTTCTTATTTCCTGGGAGAAGAGACCAATACCCACCTGGCTACAGCCTCCTTTTAGGGAGTTGTAGAGAGTGATGAGGTCTCCCCTGAGCCTCCTCTTCTCCATGCTAAACAGTCCTAGATCCCTCAGCCACTCCTGATAGGACTTGTGCTCCAGATTGTTCACCAGCTTTGCTGCCCTTCTCTGGACACTCTCCAACACCTCAATATCCTTCCTGAACTGAGGGGTCCAGAACTGGACACAGCACTCGAGGTGAAGCCTCACCAGTGCTGAGTACAGGGGAAGAATCACTTCCCTGGTCCTGCTGGCCAACACTGTTCCTGATCCAGGCCAGGATACCATTGGCCTTCTTGGCCACCTGGGCACACTGCTGGCTCATGTTCAGCTTCCTGTCAATCCAAACTCCCAGGTTCCTCTCTGCCTGGCTGCTCTCCAGCCACTCTGTGCCCAGCCTGTAGCGCTGCAGGGGGTTGTTGTGGCCAAAGTGCAGGACCCGGCACTTGGCCTTGTTGAACCTCATCCTGTTGGATTCAGCCCATCTATCCAGCCTGTCCAGGTCCCTCTGCAGAGCCCTCCTGCCTTCCAGCAGACTGACACTCCCCTCCAGCTTGGTGTCATCTGCAAACTTACTAATGGTAGACTTGATCCCCTTATCCAGATCATCAATAAATATTTAAACAGGACTGGGCCCAAAGTGATTCCTTGGGGACACCACTACTGACTGGCTGCCAACTAGATGCAACACCATTCATCACCACTATGACAAATGAGGAAACTTGGTTAACTGATGTAGTTTGAGATTCTGAATGTTTTTTTAATAAAAAGATTGATCCTGAGGTTTGTTTTGAGAATGGAAATACGACTTGATAAGAAGGAAGGCATTTGCATTTAACAACACAGTAGTTGATAAAGGATATGGTGTGCAATGTAGTAACCCACACTTGGGTTGGCGTAGCATTGCCACAGCACTTAAAAGCTCAAAAGAGAAAGCCACATTTTAAGATGGGATGAAATGTAAATAATGTATTCATTTGACAAGATTCAGATGAAGTGCTCTGTGTGTGGCAAGCTGAATCTGTATTTATAGCAGTTAAAGAAACACACGAGATTCTCTGGATACACTGAAGACCATGAATAATACGCTGTTGGTTCCTAATTTTGTTTTAAATAAACAGACAATGTTCTACCTTAGTTGGTGTTTTTCTGCAGAAATGGTGCAACCCTTGCAAAGATTGCTGCTACATCTGAGTTGTAATTTTCACGCAAGAAAGCATGACACCTCAGCAGATGTTAGAGGCTTTCTGTTGCATGTTGGACTGCTTGACATCTCAAGCTAAATTTTCTTTCATAATCACTCTCAAAGATATATATTATCCCTTGTCAAAATAAAGAGTTGTGGCTCTTTCCAGACTAGAGAAATACAGTAAGTGCACATTACCACCATAGCATCTAAGTTACTCTCTCTTTCACTACATTAGTGCATATTACAGTCTTGCAAATGACAGGCTTTCACAGCCTCATATTTTAGTGTCACGTCTTGTTCTATAATGACAGTGTGTTTTTTCTAGTGATCCTAGCACACAGCAATCAACGTGACCCCGCAGCTTTGCAACCTTTCTCAAAGCAGCAAGATCTCCAGGCCACATGTTGATACCTGAGGTGGGAAGCAACAGCAATGAAATGACTCAAAAGTCTCATCTGTCACCAAAACCAACTAGTATGGCTCAGCTAATATGGATGTAGGCAGCACTACCCATCTTCCACCATGTGATGTGTTCTGGTCTGAGGCTGAAGCCTCCAGTGCAAAAGTTGAATCAACTCTGGTGCTTTTTCAAGCTTTCAGTAGGCATCCAAGGCACTCAGCTGCAGAAGGAGTTTGTCCTCTAGCACTGCTCTCCTATGAAACAGCAGATCAGAGGAGCTTGCTCCTTGTAAACAAGAAATGTCAGGGAGAGGCCATCTCAGACAGTGGTGCTTCCATTTTTTCACCATGCTGTTCTTACACTAGGTTGTGACCACACAGCCCTCAGTGTGCAATATGCACCCATGGGCTCATATGTACCTGAGTTGTCTTTGAATCCTCACTTAAATAGCATGAGGAGACAATAAATGCAGCCTTCCAGGAACAGAAGGGGAGAAGAGAAACATGAAATCTATGCTTGATATTTTGTTCCTCTGTGTTCTGGTTCAGACATGTAAATAGAAGTGAGACAGTCCATTTTTGAAACCAAAACTACATCTTATTTGTGAATGTATAAATGCGGTAATTCCAATAAGGACAAAGATGCTAATGCTGAGAATTTCTGTTCACCAGAGACTGATATCCTGGATCTAAATGGCTAGCAACAACATGAAAGTGCAGATGACAAAAATAAAGTAAGTTTTAGGAATGGCAATTAGTTCTTAACTTTATTTTTTAACTTCAATAAGCTTTTCTTATATCGAATTCTGCTGAGTTGTGGATACTGTTTTGCCTTTTGCATATTCCCAGTCTGAGCACATCCATCATACTTTTACTCATAAGAAAAATTCTGTGTGATGGAGGGGGCAGAAAAAGAATGGAAAATGAACAGGAAAAATATGGAAAATGAACATTAGCATGGCAGCAAAGATCGATCATTAAAAATTGTAAAGCTAGCTGCACACTTTTCTCTGAAAGGATTAGTCAAGGAATTCACCACAGAAAAAAAAATACCAAATAGCTGTACCTGTCTTTATTTTTCATAGTACTTCCATCAGCCATCAAAGTGCCATCAAAATGGTGTTCTAGTATGATTTGGTAGATTTGCATAATTTCATATGATTTATGCATAACTTGGATAAATTATGAGTTAACTAATCTGTGAAACTTTTGGGAATCTACCACAAGCAGCCCCAGTGCTCGAGAAGGGAAGCAAAAACAGTCCTCATGCTTCACTAAAGACCTTTGGGGAGAGGACCACAAGGAGAGGCAAGGGCAGCATTTCTTTTCTCCTGTCAACCAGTGTGGGGGTGTTTTATTTAGGCTGGCATGCAGTGAAGGCAGAGAGTAGCAAGCAAGGACTCACTACCAGCCCATGGCACCCGCAAAGCTCATGGAGCTTATAGCCAGGCCCTCAACCTCTTAATGCTCACAGTGCCCATTTCTCCCCACCAGCCCTAGAGAGAAGCTAAGTTTTGATGTATGATGAGGTATTTAGTCTTAGGATCTAAACTGAAGTGTTTTAAATGTTTTCCCTTCTCTCCCAAAATGTCTTGGACTGCAGATAATATTTGGATCTAAATATGTGGTGTTCATATTTATAAACATCTAATACTTTCAATAACCTTTTCAGAAAGGTTATTTTCATTAATATTGAACCATGTCAAACACCATCTTCTAATCTTGACATTTAAAATTAATGTCCTTACATATGCGCAAAGTGTAATAGCATTTGTTAGAACACTCTACCTCTTTCTTCTCCAGAAGACTGGTTTTAAATTTTAATAATTTTTAAATGGTAGTCTTCCCCTTTATTTAGAGTTTACAGTATATATTTCTTGGTCCTGTTGAAACAGGACCAAGAGAAATAATTCATTATTCTACATTTTAATTAAAATATTGATAGCAGTATCAGACATATTCTGGTAAAGATAATACCACAAATTTTCTTTTTTATTTCTAAGTCAGTCAGGGCCATTCTGAAGTGGACATATTTGGAGAAATTATCAGGAACACAAAGAAGCTCAAATCAAAATCAGAAATCATCCCTCAACATGTTTAGGTTGGAAAGGCAGTCTTTACACATACCACATCCCTAGTATCCCATCTGAGTTTTGGCACATCTGGGCAGATCAGAGCTCTCTGACATCAGGATGTGACCCTGTGCAGAAAGAACCTCCTTTAGGGCTGGGGATAGTTCAGTCCATCAATCATCCCGCCTTGCCCTCTGTGCACTGTGACTGCTAACAGCTTTGCCAGGTATCCAGTCCTATGGTCAGTTATCTTCCTGAAAATGGGCTGAAACTCTTTGAAAGAGAATAAAACATCATGCTGCTATTCAGTCTAACCTGGGAAGTCAGTGAGGCCTTTCTTCCATGTCTGGGCAAAGATGAGCCTCACTGATGGGGGATCCCAAAGCTGATGAGGTATGCCCTCACACCTGCAGGGCTTGCTTTCTTTCTTGGCCATCTGCTTCCATCTATACTGCCATGACATTATTGAAACAGCAGTAAAGATTTGAATGCAGTAAAGAACGTGTTTTGTTTTGTTTTGTTTTGTTCTGTTTTCCCCCTGGAACTCCAAAAGTCATGAAAAATGCAGGTTTTGTGGGGGAGAGTGGGAAAGGGACTAAATCTCTTCCCAGAACTAATCTTTTCACTAGCCCCTTGCAGTTCAGACTAAGAGTAGCTGTTGAAAAGTGTAACTGTCTTTTCCATACGTGATTAAATATAGTCAAATATCAAGTGCTATCCTCAAGGGGTCATTTAAACATAATTTCTTTCCATTCTGCATATATGCACAGAGGGAGCTCAAGACCTTTCTCATCTGGTTTCTTCATCCTTAAAAAAACCAAAAGCGCACTGTACAGTATTTTCTAATTTGATAGTATCTTTATAGGATTTTAATATCCTCCTCCTCCTTGCCAGCTACAAATGCAGCTACAGTTATGAGCTGCAGCTGTTTGGAGCCTGTAAAGGTCTATCCACAGCCTGGAAATTTCCAATCAGTGGAAACACAGGACAGGCTCCAGCACTATTAGCAAAAGTTTCAATTTTTGCAGGCAAAACATTTGCTACCACAAGCAAAGTGCTGTCAAAACTGAACCTGCTTAAGCAAGCAGTCTAGCATTGAAAGAGTAGGGACAGCCAGCTGCCAGGGCGGAGTAGGGATCCTGGCAGTATTAAACACAGAAACTATGTTGTAAGCCAGGGAAAATCCCATCTGCAAAAACTGCTCTGAATGGCAATTGTAATGGTTGTCATGCAGCACGATGCACTTGACGAATATGAAGGATTTGGGTCGCTCATCCACTGAGCAGGCCTATTTCCTCCTTCTGTTCTTCTTGAGGCCAGGAAGGGTTTGCAATAGCAATGACAACAGACTTGGGAGAGTGTGACTGAGTCTTAAAAGATTCAGCCATTATCTTTTTTGTATCGCTTATAATATGCATAATACTTGCATAGAATTTGCATTACCACAGGTAATACAAGTCCCTGTGAGAAGTTTCAGTTGCTTTAAGAAACAACCTATATAAAAAACCCCAAGCTAACTGAACTGTGTGGTATAGCACACTCTTATTTTGTGATCCTGCTGCAGCTCAAATGTTTCTCACCATCCTTGACATGACAGTTACAGCATCTTCCCACATTCCCAAACCTGCACAGGAAAAAAAGCACTCTTCTTCCTGGTTCTAAATAAATAAATAAATAAAATCTAATCATCTTCAAGCTCACTTTTATCCTGGGGGTGGGTTTTTTTCTCTCTTGGCTGAGCTGTTCATTTCATGGAGCTTTATTACCCTATGCAAACCCTGCTCAACTTATTCAGCATGCTGGAAATGCTGGCAAAGGGATTAGCTGCTGAGGCTGGCACAATGAAACCTAGGGAAATACAGAAGTTTTAGCCACTTGCTCAGATGGCTAAAATGTTTATCAATCCCCAGGATTTAGCTTAGCCCACAACTGCTACCTCAATATGTTATTGACAGCACAGGGCAGTGCAGTAATACCAGTTGTGTCACTGTGGAGACAGATCCATCCTCCCTCACCTTGGCTGGTAGCATCTGTACACACACTGTTTCACTGAAGAATTTGAATACCTGTCTTCTGATGATGGCTTTCACTTCAGAGAGGAATCAGTTGGAAAAGGATTCAGGTAACACAAGATATGAAGACAAACGTGCAGCATGAGGATGAAGAATTCTCAACACTTCCTCAGGTTTGATGCACTTTCTATAGAATATAATCTATACCCACTCAAAGGGACAAAAGAGAAATTTTTTGGCTTTTTATTATGTCTGAAAAATACAAATTAATTTTAATTCCATAATACCATTCTGCAGTTATTGTTAAAGTTGAAAGAGAGATTATCGAGACAAAAATTCGCCATTCTGTAAGCCAAAGACCTCAGTCAATAGTATTTTACAATTAAATCTCTGCTTCTTCAATGTATGAGTGGTAATATCTCTGTCAAACAAGCTCTTTTTGCCCGAAGGTTCAGCATTAATCCTCCCTTAAGTCTCTTTTAAATGCAGGTAGCTCAGTGCCCTCATCCATAATAGCTTCGATAGTTGCTTGGCTTCACACAACAAACTGTGCCTGTATTTCTGCCCTTAACTGTTCTTTCATTAGCTGCTGATGTGCACATTAGACAGAACATGCGAGTGCAGACAGACTGGAAAAGTGGTTTGTAAAAGCATTTTGAGACAGTTGCTTTTAAGGGTCAAAACCACTAAATCATATGTTATAAAATGCTTTTTCAAATTACTAAAATCATTTAAATAAAGCAAGTTTAGGATATGGTTTTGGACACTTGTGAGCCAATACTTTTTGTTGATCATCATCTAAAAACAGGAGTACAAGCACACTGGCAGATCAGACATGAAGGCTTGTATCAAACTGACATTCCTTTAAGAGAAATCAGATGTTTTCTTTGGCAGAAAAGAAACAAAATATCTCCTTTAAACCATAACTAGATAGGTTTATCTGGGTTCTTAATATGAGTAAACTAAGGATTATGGGAATTTAGTTCCAAAACTATCATAAAAAACTTATCCTAATAAGAAAAGTAGCTGAAATAGATATCTAAAATAACAGCACATATCAACGCGCCATAATGAGACAAATTATTTTGATTTATACCTTTGATTTCTGCATCATTAGACACAGTGGAACATTAAAAAGGCTTTTCTGATTTCTATTGCCAATGAAATTGTTTAACAAAATTTATAAAACATTTAAAATATTTCTTTTAGCAATTGTTATCAGTTATTGCTCATGCATACTCTTGGAAGTTTATGAGAGTTACATGCCAGAGTGTTTTTGGAGGGAGAAAATTATTTTTCTGTTATTTATACATAATGTAATTTTTGTAAGAATAGAAAATAACGAATTTGGAATATAATCTGTTTAATGGTTGACGAAACAGCCTTTCGTCACTAGTTTCAGCCTAAGATCATCTTCCCCATTTTTTTTTTTCTGAGTAAAAAAGAAAAATTATGTAAACTAATGACAAAAGGTAGATATTTTGGTCAGAAGTATATTTTATTTTATTATCTATTGAGTGTTAGCAGATATATATGCATTTCAACTTCTGTATTTCAAGCCATCAACAAATCTCATTCAACCTATTATAACCCTGCCACATCTCTTGGAACTATCAGTAGATATACTGTTACAGGTTAGAAATCTGAGAGAGGGAATTTTTTCTTCCCCCTGCCCCCCACTGTAGGAAAGACGGAGTTTGAATGGAAAGGAGGGCGATTAGCGGTACAAAGGACCTACGGCAAAGCTGAATTCCTAGCTAATGGCCCATCAAGGTTGGAGTGGGGGGGAGGAGTTTTTGAGATTTTGGTAGCTGGCCCAGGCTCATGGGCGGGGGAGGGGGGGGGAAGGGGGGGGGAGGGTGGGGGATGGGGGTGGGAAGTTGCTGGCTGCCTCACACAGGACAGGTCAGTTTTGCTGGGTGCTCTCTCTCTGTAACAGAGATGGGGTCCATGTGCAGGCATTTTTAGAGAAAAAGCCTGGAAGCCAGGCTTTCTGGCTTCTCGCCCTGGTGAAGCCGGATCACTGGTCTCGGCTGGCTTTGCACACTGCCTCGTGACTCCAGCCGGAGCCTACTGTGTTTTCATCGGGGAGCTCTGTGCCCACTGAGGGAGAGAGAAGAGGAGCCTTGAGACACCGTCATCTGGGAACAACAGTGAGTTCCGTTGGGGGTGGACTGCTTTCCTTTTCCCCTTTTCTTCCATTGGGGGAAGGGTCCCCATTTTCTTTTCGGTCTCTCCCGCGACCCGAGACACCCCCAGAGCCCCTTCCCGCGCGGTGACCGCCAGAGCCCGACAGCGCCCCCTGCAGGCCAACACCGAGCACTGCAGGCTCTGCACCTCCAGCGATCCAACAGCGCCCCCTGCCGGCCGTGGTTGGAACTGCGCTAAAGGACAGAGAAGTATTCAGTCAGACTTTTTTTTTCTTTTGTTTGAAGGGGACTTTTTGGGTATAGGACTATTGTCTAGTTTTTTTGTGTTCTGTTACTGTTCTTGCCAACATACATGTATCTTTTAATAAAAGGCTGTTATTTCTTCTGTTTTTTCCACACTTCCTCGATTAAAGCCCCTTAATTTTGAATTCACAATTGCTGAGAGAGAGGAGTTTGGTCTGTCTCATAACTCATCCTCTTTAGCAAACTTTCCAGTCTCTTCAAATTTAACTAGTTAATCAAAAGCAGTCAAGATAGTATTGTGTGTAAAAAAAAATCTGAAATCATTTAAAAAGCTAACAGAATATGTGTACATTAATTTTCAGGGAAATTAGGATATAGGTTTTTTTCATAACTGAACTTTTAACAAGTGTATGAAAATAAAACAGTTCAGTTTCTAAGCTCAGCCCCTTGCAATTACTCCAGCTAGTCCCTCTCATTGCTTTCTCCAGCACTCTGCCTTTGGGGCCACATTTCTATGGTGCTCTACGCTGCAGCTGCGTTACGTGATCCTGCAGTGCACCAGTGCTATTGTGCAAACTCTGGCGCAGAGCTGGAACTCATGACTCCAGGGATGTTCCAGGTACCTCATACAAGGCACCTAATCTGTCTGTCCAAAGTGCCCGGAATAAGATAGCAGGAGGTACCTGGTTTCTCTTCCAATAGTTCCTCCTGGGATATGCTGGTGTGACCCCAGAGATATCCCCTAAGCTGGTGCAGTGGGCCAGTGAGATGAGAGGTCCTGATCCTGGCTTCAGGGCTTCATTTACACATCAGAGGCATAACCATAGTGTCATTGCATGGAACAGAAGCAATAGTGGCAGAGGTTCCTGAAGGATAGTTGAGAGGACAAGGGTGCTGAAGTTGATAATGTGCTCAGTGGCTGTGATCACAAGGTTCATGAGCCCTAACCATAAGATATGATGATTTCTCAGCATGCCACCAACCTGCAGCCTTCAAAACCTGCTGGATAATAGTTTTTTTCAGTGCTGGTCTCAAGATTGTCACAGTTCAGTGACGGCACCCAGAAGGCTTATCCCAAGTTCCCCCTCTCTTGGAGGAACTGCAAGAGAAGTGTTTTGCTGGTTTTGTTTTTGAGGATTACACTGGCTCCTCAGGCATCTCCACCATGTATGCAGTGGGATTTGAGCTGCATGGTGAATGTACTTCCTGTGTTCACTGCTCTGGTCCAGTGGGACAGCACAGACAGGGAAATACACATATATTTGTGATCTTTGGCAAGGGTTTCTGTGATTTTTAAATTGGTACAGTCATCACACTGTTTGGTGAGTTAACTCAAGAGATACTGCTCTTATTCAAAAAGTAATTGGAAAAGAAAAGCATTTAGAAAATTACTCCACTTGGCTGGATGGTGCTAGCTAACATCCTCTTCTTATAAATATGCCCTAGGTCAAAGTTGTTTCCCTAATGATAAGAGGCAACGTGTTGCTGCAACAGACATGAAAAAAGGAGCTCATCACTCTCCTGGAGCTGATGGTTACCGTACTATCCTCTCACACTGCTTAATATCTGCCCTATCCCTACAATGTCGCTGCTCACTGTCTGCAGAGCGTACAAGAAATCAGCAGCAAAAAAAGCACACAGTGCGGTCACGTAAACACATAAACACTTTCACTCACAGTAGTGCTCTCGTTATCTGGCCATCGGAGGCAGCTGAGGCTGAGAGAGGAGAGATGTTACAGGATCCTGTCTGGCTAGTGTGTTCACGGTCCACTCCAGCCAGGAATGACTTCCAGATGTTGGTGCACTTCAAATGTGCCTCAAGCCCACAGTCTGACCCCTTATCAATCACACTGGACAATATTGGCACTGAGCAGGAGAAGACGTGGATCATTCAGCCCAGAAGGTGTTGGTAGACTTGATCAGGGGAAGGGCAAGCTCTTCAGGGAAGTTGGCTGTGGAAAACCTCTATTTCTGCTGCATGAGAAAGGTTTCTTTTATTACAAAATTAACCATAAAAACGAAAAACAGAAACAAAAACACTCTAAAAGCCCATGAGGCTAGAAGAGTGTATGCGATCTACCTTGAAGCCCTTGTATGAATTCTGGCTTACATAGGTGCCTTTCTGAAAGAAACTGCTATTAGAAGGTTACCTGTTAAAGAAAGGAAGTGGTTGGGTCTTTTTGTGTTGGTTTGCTTCTTTATGATGGCTCAGTTGTCAGAGATAGAAAAGTCTGAATAGTTACTCATTTTGATTTTAAATGGCATGGCCCAGGTTACCTTAACTGCATGCCAAAGATTAGCTGAAGCAATGCTGAAATAATCAGAATCTGCACCACAAACAACTGTTTCTGTGTGCAGCCAACTCCTGTTAAGTATTATGTAGGATTTTCTGAAGAAATTATGTTCTTGAGGTCTTTCTGTTTGTGAACAACTTTTTAACACTAATGTCTAAAATAAACACTGGAACTAATTCACTGTAAGAAATGTTGCTTTCTTTCCAAGGTAGATCAGGCTCCACTTACTGAAGGAAATAATTTATTCTTCTAGTGACGATCTTTATTTTTTTCCCCCTTTTTAAAATGAACAGCATACAAAACCTTTTCCTTTTTTTTTCCTAATGTATTTCAAGACCTACTGTAATTTCAAGACCTCTCTATGCAATATTGCAAAGCATAAAGGATTACAGATTCCCTTCTTAATTCACATCTCCAGTGATGTTTTGGAGGGATTGATTTATAATTTTCTGGCAAGACATTTTTAATCATTTACTGTAGTCTTTTTATAACTGTATGGATATGAACCTATCTGCTCCAGAATGTGTGTCACATTGCAGCCCACACCTGCACGGACTCACAAAAATTACGCAGCTATACACTCAGCCAAGTCAATTCCTTTGTGGCAAATGTGTACCTATTTTGAAACTAAGACCAAAGTGTACAAGTATTTAGCAACCTAAAGTTGTAAATTGGACACCTTTTGGGTTTTTCAAAAGAACACAGGCATAAATCTCCCACTAGATGCTTATCTGCATCATTAAGCCCCTAAACTGCATTATAAACTTGTTGCTTAGCCTCTTTCTTTTTCCTCAGCAAATTACTTAGAAACCAGATGTGCCTTTACCTGAATGTATTATTTGCAAGTATACTTAGGTAGAATTATGTTCATGCTTCAAGCTATTTGGGAAATGTTGATTTAATCTACTCCCTTTTTGTTATTCATGTGGGCAGCCAGTCACCTAAATCACATTATCATTTCTGCCTTCTCACTGGTTGCCTAAATGTTTTTACTAGGAGAATTATGAGTATTGAAGGCAGTAAGAGGCAAAGCCCAGGTGATTTGCTGCTGATAGGAATTTGAAGATAATAGTTATCCCTGTTTAAATTCATTAAACTTGTAGTTGATCTAGGCATATTTGTGGCTTCCACCTCTTTACATCTAATATAAACTCTGTCACCACAAATCACAGTTACCGCATGCTTATCCACAGGAGTGTTTGCCAGACACTTTTCTTTTACTGTTGGTTGCTTCACCTGGCAGATGGTCCAATAAAGCATGCATTGACAAAGCTGGACTCTTAACATTAGTGCCTTATCCTGTGCTTTGGAATTAAAAGTAATATTTAGATGCGATACATACATTTAGGGGTTTAATGACAGACTTATGAGCCTACTAGTAACTCAGTGTTGAAGACTAGTGTGTGTTGTCTGGACATATGTGTACATTAATTCATTTTTATTACCAAATTGAATTTTAAATTGTGGTAATTTCTTACTTTTTAAAATTGATCAAGATAATAATAATGAACTAACATCCAGGTAACAGTAAGGCCCAAAGCAGTGTTGACACTTTGTGGTAAGAAAGGTAAATATTTACTTTATGAAAGACCTGCCAACCTCACAATTTCTGTGGAAACTTTAGATTTTAGTTAAGTAAGGAACAGACTTACTTTCACAAAAAGAGTGTTCTGACAACATTTTATTTTCATGGGCACTTTTCAGCAGAATTGCAGCATTCTATTTCACAGAGAAAAGGAATATGTTTGAAGAAGTGCTTGGAATGACTTGTCTCTTTTGATCAGATTGGAAGATAAGCACGTACATTTTTGTCTGTTCTGTAGTTTTTCCAAAGATTACATCTATTTTTCAAATGTTCCAGCCTTGGTGCATCATTAAGATAACAAGTACTCAGTCTCCACAGCATCACTCCCTGTGTCCTCTGGCACAATATTTCCCTGCAAATGCATCTGAAGCCTTGTTTCTCTGGATAAGGAGGCTAGGTCAAGAAGAAAGGTGCTGCTCTTTTTACGCATGTCTGTTGTAAAGAATTGTGCATCATTCAAGCATTTGTTTGCTCTTTACCAAAATTTGGGGGGTGAGTTGTCTGGGGACTTTTTTGTATTTTATGACTTTTACCTCCAGACACAGAATTACTGAATTCCCTTACAGAAGAGAATTGCCACGTTTGAACAGACGTGCTTAAGAAATTGAAAAAAAATACAGAATTCTGTTTTCTTATTCATTTGTGATTGTCTGGGTGAAAATGCCATCTCCTTTTTGACAGAATAACACCAACTTATAGAGAAAGCCAAGAGTGGTCATACAGAGTTAAAACAGAGCCACTAAGGCAGGTTAGGGGAGCAGAGGGGGATTTCACTTGTGCATATTCCTAATTTCCTGTTTCAAATGTGTTTTAGTACTTTAAAATTACCAGGCAGACCGATTCTGCAGACTGGTCAGTTCAGAGCCTCTCTGTAAATCAGCTCCTTCGTGACCACAGTAAAAAACCTCACTTCAGCCTAATTCAACAGAAGAAGGTTTGGCAAGTGCATGCACAGCCCCCTTGCCAAGGGTCTGTGGTTCTCATCAAATCAATCACCACCACTGCTGGCAACGTGAAGACGATCCCACTCACAAGTCAGCTGTGTTTCAGAAGTGCAAAATCTGGGCTGTATATTTAACTCAAGTGAGACGGGTCAGGTTGGAAGTGGAGTAGAAGAGCAGCATGACTTTCCACTGGTGCTTCTGCTGTGGTTTGGGGATTTAAAGAGGACTTCAATCTCTCACCCTCGCTGTGCCACAGTACAGACTCTAATGTTACCACTAGGAAAGGATAGGAAACATTTTTATGACTTTGGAGTGAGAGCAGAAAGGAAAAAAGAAACTCTGCAGTTCTATGTCTCTGCAAAGCACAGTATCTTCCAGTACTGGTACAAACCGTGGTTACCTTCATCATTCCTCACCAGCCCTGAGGAAGACCTTCCTGTTCCTGTAAAGCGGTGCTCTTGTCAGACTAGCCTGGCACATGAAAAAAGCTACATTTGGGCAAGCAGAATTGCAAATTTCATACTGCACTGGCTACTCAACGGTACCTTAGCTTACCAGCTTGTCAGACCTATGGTAAACGTGAGGTACATGATCCCTTCTTGCCTGAGGAGCAAAACACCACAAATCACAGAGGAGTAGAACAGGTAGCAGGGTACAAAATAGGCAGCTGTGTCCAGGAGCCTGCAGGCTGAGTGCAGAGTATCCTAAAGGCTTTTCTGTATTTATCTGCTAACACTAGGTCCCTTCAGTGTAGCTGCACACTGCACTGTGAAACATAACACAGCAGAAAAACAGAACACTAGCAATGCATATAGAAATGGTTTGGTTTGGTTTCCCTGTCTTTTCTTTACCTACCTCAGTTCAAATTAGATGATCTCTACAGCTATTGGCTTCATTCCATACCATACTACTGACCAGCTCCCAGGAGATTTAGGTTCCAAACCTCAAGTTATTTCCTTTAAATTTAAAATAAATTAAAGAGCCAGAAGAGGGAAAAGTGAGTGGTGGTCTCTTAGATAAAAAGCTGTCCACATTCCAAATTTCCCAAGAGGTTGTATTTTAATTAAAGAACAGCAGTTCTGGAGAGGAGAGGGGAGACACATGATGAAAGGCCTTCCCAAAGCCAGTACCTCAGTTCTTTTGCCTCTTTATGAATTTGCAATTGTAGAAAAGTCTCTGTTGCATGCTAACTGTCCTGACTAACACCTGCACAGTGGGTTTAGGTTTTTTCCCTCCAGAGCCTGGTTTTTGGAGAGTGATCAGGCTAGCTAAAAGGACAAAGCAACTGAGGAATAGAATTTTACAGAAATTTGGCAAAAAGGTGAGTGCATTCCTGCCAGGTTCCTCGCAAGTTGGATGTCTGCAACAGATGTAGGGTGAGCCTGGAAAGGCAGTTCAGCTCACTCTTTTCAGCCCTACTCAAAGGCACACTGGGATTTTTCCCAGGCTTTCTGCCCAAAGCCCTAACCCCATGAGACATCTCAAGAGTGATCTATGAAAGACACCCACTTTCCCTACTGAAGCACTGAGCAGCATGAAGGTGGAGGCAAGTGAAGGTGGTCAGCTCCTGCCCACCATCACCACATCCAGGACAGGAAGAATGAAGGAAGAGCCTTTCTCCCTGTGCTCTTAATGCACTGCTAAGCAGACAACTTCGATGTCTTCACTTAGTTGCCCACTTCCCTCCTGCTTCTCCCTGGCTTGTTTTGCCATCTGTAATAAATATAAGCCTCAGGAGAAGGACAGCTTGCAATATACATGTACTTAAATTGCTGTTATCATCTACAGAGCCCTTTCTCTGATTTCATGTCTCCATAGTTTGGCCCTTTAGTGACTACAGCCTTTATTTTCACTGTGCTTTAATTCCGCCCCACAGACCAAACATTTACCATGTTTGGAATACCAATGCATTCCAACCACAATTTCCACTGCCCAGTGCATACTGGGAAAATGTCCCCCTCCCTAGCATGTTTTAAGGTCACTTGCATCAGTTCAAACACTGATTATTCATCGTATCAGGTATCTGAGCTGATAGCTGATGACAGCCAGGAAACCATAAGCTGCCTTGAGGCTTGTTTTCCTATCAGTTCCTGCAGCTGGGAGATGAGGGACTTTTTTTTCTGCTATTGAAACTATTAGGTTGCTGCATTTTGTTTGGTTTCAGCTTACCATAATTGCTGCCATTTCCATGGTTGATTTGAGCTATGTTTGAAGTTGACATACAATACAAAGTGTGCTGCATGTGTAGCTGCTCTCCATGTGCCAAGAAACTAGAGAGAGAGAGTGTGTGTATATGTGTACGTCTGCATACATATAAACATCTGCCATGTAGCTGTATTCTACTTACACATGTCTCTGAGGGGTTTACTCTACCAAAGGCAACTGAGTGTCTTAGCTGTTCTCACAGTGATAATCATTCAGGTTCCTGCTACTGGGGAGATTAACTTTGGTTGAGTGGGAGCAGACACTGCAAGAAGGGGAGAAGTGGGATAACTTGCAGGGAGTAATGTATATAGTGTTACAGACCACGAATCTCATTAACAGGGAGCTATACATGGTTGTAAGGCCATGTTTGTTCATCATCCTTGGGCTCCTGTCCCTCTTTGAGGAACTGTAACTCAGTGTAGTCCCGGAGCTAGTCTTTCCATAGGCAGCAAGGCCAATGGATATTTATGGCCCATAGACCTGGAGAGAGCCCTAGCCCAGGAAAGAACAGGCAACAGCTAGCATGGGAGACAGGGCTTCTTTGGAGCTGCTGCCACAAGACTTCAGGACAATGAGATAAAAACCCTTTCTTGGGTAACTCTTGCTGTGTCTCAGATTCTCATTTGCAACTGAAGGATAATAAAGGTGCTTCCCACCACCTTCTGACACATTTGTGCCTCAAGTTCCTTCAGGAGAGAACTGTCCTCAACTGTAATGTTGAAGCATTACTCAGTGTGATGGCAAAAAGGCACTGACCACAAGTGCGTTACACAGGCACCAGAAGAGTACCTGATGAAAAGGAGAATAGCAAAACATGTGGGAGTGCATTTTCATTAACAGAAACAAGACAAATAATCGTAAGGTGGACTAGGTTTCTTATTATCCATTAATAAAAATATATACACTCTTTCTATGAGTCTTACTTGCCCTGTGTTGACCTATGCTGACGATAATCAGTTTGTCCCTCTGAATCTCCAGGAAGTACTTATATGAGGTGAAGAGGATGGAGGAAGCCAGGGGCTTTTTTGAAACCATACGAGGACCAGAGGAGAAGGAAAAAGTGCTCATGGGTGGGAGGACAACTCTTCACTGAATCTCATTCTTTTCTGCAGTCATTTGCAGCTTGTAGCATGCCTGGGATGCATAGTAGTGTATCATCAGGCAAACATAAATACAACTAGGTAGGCAATACGAGAGACATGTAGAAACACAATATGTTGAACTAGCTGTAGTGATTATACTAGAAGTGGTGTTTCATGTGTGTCTGAAAGCCCTGCCCATGACAGTTAACTGGATGCAGGCTGCCATGTTTTGCTTCACACACTAGTATTCCTTGATGGTGTTGAGGAATACATTTAGTGCAGATAGCTCGGTGTGCAACTGGAGTGCAATGTGAAGGCTGAGCCTGAAGCAAAAGGTCATGAATTGGTGCCAACCCTTTGTACAACAAATGGCATGGGGACCTGTGGCCCAGTCAGGTGAACGGACACTCAGAGACACAGCCATGTGACCAGACACTTGGAGACACAGCAGGAACCATGCACTTGGGAGGAAGAGCCAGAACTTTTACATGCTTAGACTCTGAGCTTATAAAAGACCAGGGTTTCCTTTGTTTGGGTCCCTTCTTGGAGGCAGCACCTGAAGTTGCTTCTGTATTACTGCACTGTAAATAAATGGCTTTATGGAACAAGACGTCTGAGACTCTGCCATAGGAAACCTGGGCTTAAACAGGTAAGAAAACCTAGTGTGGCATCAGTGGGAGTGGGATGTGCAGGGCGTCAAGCAGGGTACGCATTGTGTCACTGGAGCCACCTGCTGCAAAGGGGCTTTGGTGCCAGAAGTTAACATCTCTGGTAGTGGGAGTGTGACTGCTAGAGTGCCTCCTGAATTGTCAGACAAGGAAGTTTCCTAAACAGATGGGAAGAAACAGATATTTCAGGGCAAATCTCTTGCTGAAGAAAACAGGGGTTCCACTGTCACATGTGTAAGGGGGGTGCTTTTGAATTAGATGATCAATGGAGCATAGAGGCGTGAGAAAGGAATCATATTAGGATGTGAAACCGGTTAGAGTATGGTACAATGTAACTTATGGCACAAGCTAATTGTAAGGTCCATTGTGCCTTTTAGCAAGTCAGCTTGATATCCCCTATTATCAGAGCTGAGTTCTTCCTTGGTTTTGCTACATATTACAAGATAGATACATCTACCCTTGAAACACAGTGGTAGAGGTCATACATAGGGGTGAGAAAGATGATGATGGGAGGAAGATTATGTGGGCAGGAGTCGCTCGCCCCTTGCCCTACAAGTAGGGCATGCGCAGGCTGTTGCCATGAGGTCATGATTAGGCGGGGTTTGGCTGCCGTTCAGGCATCACCTTATACTGCGTACTGGCCCTACGTAGTGTAGTGTGGAACTGATAAAAATGGGGTGTCGGGACTGCTGAGCTGAGCAATACTCATCCTGCCACCGAGCCTGTGTTGCTCCGCGGGGACGCCCGCTAAGCATGGGTACCGACCAGCTGCTGCAGATCCTGACAGCCCTGGCCTGTCTGTGTGGGTAAGCACAGGTTATTGATAGGAAGCAACTGAGAGAACAAACTTTTTAATATCCCTTTAGTGTCCCTTTAACTCTCCTTTTATGTTCATAGTATTTTTCCTTTAATTTCCCTTTTTACTAACCAATATCATGTTAATAGTTATCCATAATATTGTGTTAAGATCCCTTTTTGGTATCCCTTTAAACTCCCTTTTTACTAGTTAATATCGTATTATAAATGCTGTTCGTAGTATTTGTTTTTAAGGCCACACAATAAGGTAGTTATTTTGTATCCTTTTTTAGTTTTTTATTCTCTTTGCTAAGTTTATTATTATTATTATTATTCTCACTGTAATAAAAGATATTTTGCATGTTTGAATATTTCTGGCACTTGTCTTTATTCCGGACATGTATCCAAACGAACTGTTACACAGTGTCACTGGTGGAATATGCTGAGTGCAATTCCTTGTGCCTGGCACCCCCCAGCCTCACAGAGTGCACCGAGGCAGGACTTCAGGAGGTGCACATGGCAAGCAACAGACCTCCTTAAGCTGACAGCAGTTGTACATATGTTTCCTCTGTGACTGTAACTAAATTACTTATGAAGACTCAAGGACACATATCCTGAGTGTGTGTTGAACTAGTCCAACACCCTGCCTCCAGCTCTGTCCAAGAGCAGATGCTAGCAGAGGAGCGGAGGAACAGGACATGAGAACAAGAATCAAATGGTTACAGCTCTGAAGGCTGCTCTTGGGGCTCTCAGTGACCATGGCCACAGAGCTGCGCCTTGATGTGGCTCAGGCAGAAGGAGGCCGGAGGCTGAACCTTAGCTCTGCTCCAGAGGTGAGCTGTTTTGCCTCCCTTCATCTCTCTTTGGATAATTGGGATAACCGGACCTCAGTACCTCAGTCAAGTGTGTGCTTTCAGATCCATAGTTTCAATACCACATAGGGACTGAACATCAGTGTTTAACATGGTGTAGCATAGTACAGGGATGTGAAAACTCAGCGCCTGGCTTCAGAATAATTCAGGTCTCCCAGATGAATCCATGTGCTTTGTCATCCACCATCTTTTGTCTGCAAGCCTGCAGTCCTGCTCCCACAGACACTGATCCACCTCTCCTGTCCCCTCTCTCACCACCTAGCCCTCTGTCCCTTCTCATCTCCTCCCTGTTTACTGACGTCTGCTTCTCCCAAATGCCCTGCCTCCCTCCTACACAAGCTACCTCTGCCCCTTGCAGCCTATCTTGTTGTGCTGGCCTGAGACAGCAAGTGAGCTGATTACAGACTGCTTTTTTGTGTATGAAACCTGAACCATGGCTAAGCAGCATCTAATGTAACTCTGCAAGTTTATATTTATTTTCACCTGCACTCTTACTTTCAGGATTTGCTGGGTTGAGGAAGTTTCACTGATGAAAAGCTGTCTTCGGTAGAGCAAGAATTTGAGCCCTAATCCCCCTGGGGTGGGACCAGTGCTCTCTTCTTGCCTGTCTTCCCCACTCTGAGATCTCTGCTGATACAGCAGGGACCAGCAGCACCTACCTGCCTATTCAAAAAATACCATAGGAGCCAAATGCAGGTGACAGTTTCAGTTCTGCTGCAAAATCATGGTGGCTAGCTAACACGAACTCTCCTTGCCAGTATCACCTTTACCAGAGCCTCCTTTCCTCCCCACTCAGTGAATGGTTCATGTCAGCATCTTATGACACACGATCTGTAGCCCTCCCTACAACCACAACTGCAGGGGCAGGCAGGAGTGTGATCCATTGCTAAGGATGTATTTTCAAAGCACAATAACAAAGCACAGTCTATAAAGAGAAAGGATTCAGTCCCTTACTGTGAGCAGTGTTTGCTGAGACAAATGAAAAAGCAGGTTGCAAAGCCTTTTGTTCCTCAGATTGACATTCAGACATTTTTGCGTTTTGATCTGGTAGTCCTCTGTTCAGGCTAACAAATTTTTGGAAACTACAGAGGGGCTGCAGACACTGTATTTGCTGACACCAACTATAATCAGGAGCATTTCACATGAACAACTGCTAGCAGCTGCAATGCTGACTGTGGAAAAGGGCTGTGAATGTAAAAAAGTTGCAGTAACAAAAACCAGTTTAAAACAACGGCTAATGCCCCACACACATATGCAACTGTTTTGCCATTCACATGAGGCTCTGTTTCAAGCAGCCTTTTTCCTCCATTATGTCCTCCCAGAGGACCTTCTGAGCCCCCAGCTTGGGCCTGACACTTCAGCTCAGGACAGAGTGCCCCAGCCAGACCTGCAGTCATACTAAAGAAGGCAAGGAGTGACTACCAGCCTACCATGCAGTTGTCCTGTAACAAGCCATATTACATTTCCTCACATCACAAAAAAACAGTCATCTCCAGAAGTGTGTCATCTGCAGTTTCTCTGGTTTTTTGCTCCTGCTGCTGCTGTTTGGCCCTGTGCTCATCCGTGCCCTGAAATGGAATGTGTGGACCTTGCTCCTCCAGCAGCACAGGAGATGGTTCTTGGTAGCCATAGCCAGACCAAGCTGAGCAGAGCAACCAGGTCTACAATAGCACAATAATTTTGATTTCCTGGTTTTTTTTTTTAAAAAGGGAAATATTTCATTTGTTGGAGAGGGAAGAGATCTTTTCTTTGGCTTAGCAGGAAGTGGTTGCAAAATCAAATGAAGATTAAGGAGATTAAACTGGAGTGGATGTCAAGCAATGAAAAGGTGAAATACTTAAGTATGCCTCTGAAATATTTTTTTCCAGAGAGAGTAGAGGATAAGAAAGTCAGTTCCCCGTTTAAATTTATCTCACTGTTCGTGACTCTGAAGTTTCTGTGTTCAGGGGATAAAAAGAAGAAATAATGAAGAGAAATAGACTTTACAAAGTCCTAATGTGAAGAAACCAAAACCCACATGTCGAATGGAGGATAACTCATTTTCACATTCAAATAATTGTTCAAGGGAAATATGCTTCTTCCTACATGCCCATACATTCACAAAGTGTTCTCTCTAAGCATCAGAAATGATGTAAAATCCACTGAAGCATTAGGATTTTACAGCAAAAGCATGGTTCAAAGCAACAGTCCCAATGACCCATCTCAGAAGGACCTACATGTTATTTGTTGATGAATTAATGGGGGTTTTTATGAACATCATGTAGTTTTACATGCACCTTCATTAAGAAATGGGCATAATGGGCCCAAAGGAGTGTAAATATAAAGCAGACTGGAGTTTCATGTTAGGAGCTAAAAGGAAATCTAGAGCTTACCTCAACCTGATAACTCATGTTAAAACTAATTGCAACACTGGCATTATGATGTTGTGTTATCCACAAGTTACATGGTACAGGCAGACCAACCTGGAGCAGAGTGCTTTAAACAGGAGCTACTGGGGCTTGTTGACAGAGCTTTAAACTAGCTTGGAAAGAGGAAAGGGACAAAAGCAGGCCTGCCAGGGATGAGTGACGGGATGGTGTGCCAAAATTCGAAGAAAGGAGCACTGATGGGATTTCTCAATCTGCTTCACAAGGTATTGGCTACAATGTACCACACCTGAAATATTTCTACACCAGTGCACACAGCACAAAGAAAAAGGGGAGCTCAAAGCTTTGGCCCAACCCCAGAGATTCAACACCATTAGCATAAGGGAAACCTGGCGGGATGAGACCTGTGACTGGAGTGCCCTATTGGATGGTTCCAGCTCTTCAGGAGGAATAGGCAAGGCAGAAGAGGTGGAGAGGTGGCACTGTATGTAATAGAGGGGCTAGAATGTATGGAGCTCACAGTGGGCAATCGCACAGTTGAGAGCCTCTGGGTAAGAATCAAGGAGCAAAAAATAATGCAGGTGTCATTGTGGGATTCTGCTATAGATCTTTGAGCCAGGACAACTGTGTCAATGAATTATTCTTTGAGGAACTGAGGGACATTTCCAAGCCAACTGCTTGTTCTTATGGAGGACTTTACCAGAAATCAACTGGGAGCATCACACAGATGGTACAACTCAGGTCAGAAGATTCCTAAAAACCTGGATGAAAACTCTATTGAACAGGACCTAAGGGAGCCGACTCAGAAAGATGCTCCCTTGATCTGCTGCTTCTCAACAGAGTGGACCTCATGAGCAAAGTGGAGATTACTGACTGTCTTGGCCACAGCGTCCAGGAAGCGATAATGCCAGTTGATATAATCTTTTTGGATTTCAGTAAAGCTTTCGACACTTTCTCTCCCAGGATCCTTCTGGACAAAATGTCCAGCACACAGCTGGATAAACACATCATGTGCTGGGTGAGCAATTGGCTCATGGGTCAAGCACAGAGGGTAACAGTGAATGGGGTAACATCAGGTTGGTGACCTGTCAGTACTGGGGTTCCACAGGGCTCTACCTTGGGCCCTCTGCTCTTCAACATCTTCATAAATGACTCGGACACAGGACTGGAAGGGACACTAAGCAAATTTGCAGATGACACAAAACTGGGAGGAGCTGCTGACTCCCTCGAAGGCAGGGAGGCCCTGCAGAGAGACCTTGACAGATGAGAGGACTGGGCAATCACCAACCAGATGAAGTTCAACAAGGGAAAGTACCAGATTCTGCATCTGGGATGGGGTAACCCAGGATGTACGGACAGACTGGGGAACAAGATGCTGCAAAGCAGTGCCACAGAAAGGGACCCGGGGGTCCTGGTCGATGGCAAGTTGAATAGGAGTCAGCAGTGCCCTGGCAGCCAGGAGGGCCAACCATGTCCTGGCAGGGAACAGGTAAAGCATCACCAGCCAGTCGAGGAAAGTGATTATCCCGCTCTTCTCTGCACTGGTGAGGCCTCACCTTGAATATTATGTGCCGTTTTGGGCACTGCAATATAAGAAAGATACACAATCCAGCAAATAGTTAATAAATTAGGATTAGTAAATTAACCAGTTTGGGCAATGTTGTCATTTTGTCAGCTAATTCTGCCTACTAATGAAGAGGCAGATGAGATCTTTTTTTAACAGGAAGAAACCTCTCCTCAGGAAGTTGTCCTCATGGGGAACTTCAACCACTCTAATAATATTTGAAAGAGTAGTGCAGTGGGGCACAGACAATCCAGGAGGTTTCTGGAATGTGTTGATGTCAACTTCTTGGCTCGGTGTTGAAAGCTGGAGATACTCTGCTGAACTCATACTTTGAGGAAGGAAGACTTGTTTGGGAATGTGAAGGTCAGCAGCAGCCTAGGCCACAGTAACCATGAGGAGTGAAGTGCAGGTTCCTGACAGTAGCCAGTTCCACAAAAAGCATGGATAAATGATGAGTCAATTGGATTTAGCCGCATCCTGAAGTGAGGAATTAAAGGAGATGGACCTCAATAGTGCCTAGAGACAGGATAAGAGGAAATGGATGCAAACTGAAATGAAGGCAATTCCACTTAAAATTAAAAAAAAACCCAACATAACGCCCCTAAAAAAAACAAACACCCCCACACCTTCTTTAGCATTACAGTGATCAAACCATTGGCACAGGTTTCCCACATCTCCATCCTGGGAATACCAAAATCTGTCACAAGGAGGCATGGAGCAGCTTGATGTGCCTGATTCTGTGCCAGCAGAGGGGGTTGGACAAGATAATCTCCATAAATGCCTGCCTAGCCTCAGCTTCTCTGTGACTGTAACACAACGAAGGAAAGTTTTTCTATAGTAAGTTTTTCTATAGACACTTCCTGGAAATCAAAAGTTGCCTTAAGCAGATCTGACCTAAATCACTTTAAATATAATTTGTTAAAAGAACACACTTCTTTAGTTTTAAAGGAGAGCAAGAATACAATCTTTACTCACTAATAATTTCTAATGAATTCCCATAAACCAGCATGGAAAATTGCTTCCTAACAATGACAGAACTATAAATGTATGAAATAATAAGGTTCTCCTCGAGGCAGAGTGGTTAAAAATTACTGAGGAAGGGATCCCCTAATGGCTGTACTCCTAATCTCTTCCATTTGTATCTAGGTTGCACATTCTCCCTTGAGTAATGTCTATGGGCATAGACTGAGCTGTGGAAAAAAAATATATTTTTAGTACGACTATCTCAACATTAATAGAGTTAAAGGTTTCTGAATTCAGCATGAAAACACATTATGTCAGGAACTAGTGACAAATCCTACTCCAATGTCAGGTGGATTGAGTAATGTCTGGAAAGACTGTACTTCTAAATTGAGCATCTGGACATGTCAAAACAACTTAAATATCCTTTCCAGAGTGTGCAAAATGAAGTTAAGTATTCATTTAAAATATTCTTCATATTCCCATGAAACTATTACTTACCATATTGTAAATATTTCCATTTTATGAATGCTCCCAGCAGCCAAAACTTGTTTAATACAACAAGAACTTAGGGGGAGAGGTGTGAAGTAAACACTTTTTTTTAACCTGCTTTCATAGTGGAATAGAGATTCTTTTTAACATTGAAATCAGGACACTCTTTCTTAATTTGCATTTGTTATATGCTAACAAGAGCATTACTGATTATTTGCACAGATCAGTAGAATTTGGATAACAAATATGGTTTATCTCTCTCAAAGTACCCGTACATGGATGAAAGCTAAGTTATCTTTGATCAAGTGGAGCCTAAGCTGAAATAAAGGCAATAAGAATGTGTGGAATTTCAGTTCACACAAGTACAAACACCATGGAGAAAACCAATTACAGGCTTCTAGGAGTGCAATTCAATTTCCAGATTTCAAATGTCCTTGTTTGACATATCAGATGGTCAGCACCTTCAGAGATCTCTCCTTTCTCATTTCTGTTTCAAAAAGCAGTGTTGGCATATGCCTGGATGGCTTCACCATGAGTCCAGGAGACCCATGATGCAGCTAGTGCCCTTGGGAGTATGCATCATTCAAATTAACTTTAATATTAACCAAAGTGTTAATAACAAAATTTTGAAGCAATCTAAGGTTTTAGTTATTCAGTTCTGTCTTGTTGACTGTTTTTCTTTTGTTACTTTTCCAAATTTCTTTGCTTTTCTATCCACTGGAAAGGCATCCTGGGAAAAATTAAAATCTCCAACCTCCCTTCCTCTTCCTGAAACAACAAAAACACATTTTCAAGCCACAGGAGTTGTAAGCATTATAATTTAACTGTATGTGGCAGTGACAATTCCTCAAACAGATATGCTTTAAACATCTCGATGCTCTAGAAATAATTTTCAAGTGCATCAAGAACACTTCTGCTATGTGAAAAGTTCTGCAAACATCTCATTCTCTCTTCACTCTTCCCCATTCTCTCATGTGTATATTTGGGTAAGGCATGTTAAACAACCTCCAAGCACATAAAAATGTGCTCCAAGCACTGATTTTGGCTCCCCCACCAAAACTTATTTTTCATTCTGAAAAAATGTGAAAGATCCAATACTAACATTCCTTTTAATGAAATATCAAACATTCTGGTCTACAGTAATCCTTCTCCCCTCCAAAATCAAGTTCTTTTGCATTTTTGACATATGAAACAAAGATGAAACAAAATGTTATTGCTATCAAGTTTCAATCAAGAAGATTTTTACTGCATTGTCAGATTCTCAGGTATGTAAATACAAAATCCAAGCCAAATTTTTATAATTTTAAGACTGCTACTGAGCAAAGACTCACATTTTTGTAATTCACTTCTACTGATTTAAGCTCTCTTCTAGAAGAATACATAAATATTTGTCTGTGTGCTTCAAATGGTTCAACCCAGTAAAAATATGAGCAATTTTCCCCTCCTGAATCTTCTTTTTTTCTCTTCTAGTTTTAGAGTTCAGAGTTTTCATCTCATAGCAGTGAACAAAAAGCAGGACATTATGAAATGTACATAGAATGCTGGCTTATGGGAAGATATTATGTGAAAAGCTTCTGTTCTTTACCTTCCCTCACAAGAAGGTTTATATGAAACTGAATGAAAATAAGCATTCTGATAAAAACATTTTCATGCAAGATAGAATTAAACCTTGGGATTTGTTCCCATAGTCAGACCCCAAGGTCTGACAAAGGGCTAGATGCTTATATAAACTTTGAAAACATCAAGGACAAGTATTTTGGAAGATGTATTAAAACATACTCTCCAGAGCTTAAGCAAAACTATAACTATCAGTAATCAAGACAAGTTTTTTACACTTTGATCTGAAGCAGCTGGCACTGACAGCTCTCAGATGTGGGATGCCAGACTAGATGGATGATGTACATAATCCAGTCTAAGAGTCTCTACATTCCTGTCTCACTGTATAGAGGCAACAAGGGCCTTTTCTCCTCCATGCAGAACTTGAAATTTTCCCTTGCAGCCTTCTGCACTGCCTTGTCCCACAACAGATACAACACAAAGCAGATTTTACAAGCATAACGTTATGAAGCACAAAGGTGCGATGCTATCACTTAAGTCAATTATTATGCCCTTTATACATTTTTCTTCTTTAAAAGAGATTCTCATTATGAAAAGCAACTGTGAAAAGCAAGGGTTAACTAATCAAGATTTATTCACCAATACTATGTTAAAAATAAAAGAAAAATGAAATTATTTTTTAGAGCTCTTTCTTCTAGAATCTGTGCTTGCAGCAAATGTTCTTTCACAAAAAAATCTTTTTTTTATTTTCTTTTTTTTTAATAATAAATATTTTAAAATCAGAATTTTAACCCAGTATCTATTTCTAAACTTTAGGCTCCAGTTTTAACTGATGTGACTCCACATGTCTGTATCTACTTCACTAGAGCCATCACAAACCCAAAGGATCAGTAGGAAACTCCAAAGGCGCCTAGTCCCTGTCCCACCTGAATGGTAAGAACGACTGAAGGACATTCCCAACATGTGCTTGTCTATGCTCTTTCTAAAGGTGAAATGCCAGCTTGTCACTTCATCCTCACACATCAGCTGTCATGGTGAGTCTTCCATTGCTTCACAGTCCTTCACAGTCCCTTGAATTACAGAAAAGCAGTGTCTACGAGAGAGCAAAAGTGGATTTTCCTAATCTGTTGAGGTGGTGGTGGAAGCCCCAGGTGGTAAGAAAATCCTCTTGTGGTGAGGGAAAAAAAATCCAGCATAGACTGAAATCTGCGTGTGGTATTTTACTGGGCTTAGGCTAGGTGGGAATGCCCCTGACACATCCCTTGGGTCTCTCACAGATTCCTTCTGGACAGAACGCCCAGCACACAGCTGGATAAACACATCATGTGCTGGGTGAGCAATTGGCTCATGGGTCAAGCACAGAGGGTAACAGTGAATGGGGTAACATCAGACTGGTGACCTGTCAGTACTGGGGTTCCACAGGGCTCCATCTTGGGCCCTCTGCTCTTCAACATCTTCATAAATGACTTGGACACAGGACTGGAAGGGACACTAAGCAAATTTGCAGATGACACAAAACTGGGAAGAGCTGCTGACTCCCTCGAAGGCAGGGAGGCCCTGCAGAGAGACCTTGACAAATGAGAGGACTGGGCAATCACCAACCAGATGAAGTTCAACAAGGGAAAGTACCAGATTCTGCACCTGGGATGGGGTAACCCGGGAAGTACGGACAGACTGGGTGTAGCAGGGTGAATTTATGCTGATACTTTTGGGTTGTGTTTGGCCCCAGCCACCTGTAGTAGTTTATATTCTCCCTGCCAAGTTCACTGATAAAACAGGGAATTCGTCCTTGGAGGGAGAACTTCTGTATAAACCATTTTAACTGGTGTTCTACTATTGGTTCATTGTCTGCCAAGGGCATTTGAAGGAGAAATCGAAGAGGAAGGGAGGAAGGCTCGACCCCCGACTCAATTAAGAAAGACCCCAAAGTATACTGCGCGTGCGTCGGAGGATTTCCGATGTTCTCACGCATGTGCTGAAGGGATGAACTTACATAACTGGGAGGTGGGACTGAGGGCCTCGGGCTGGGCGGTGCTGGCCACACCTGGGAGGTTGTGGTCACTCAATTAATTGTATGAAAAGCAGATAGTGCTTTCTTGGAGGGAGCTAACTTCACAACAAGGACAACATTGCCTTTGGCAGGGCCGCCTGCCAGTTTGTGAACTTACTGACTCTCCAAGGATGCAGCTTCTGCTATGGGTAATTATAGGTATGCTAGGTCGGTAAGATAACTTTATGGGCAACAGCTGGGTAACTGGGGAGGTCGTGCTGGGGGCTTACTTCTCTCCTTCTTCCTCTCTTTTGGGTTTGTTTGTTTTGTTGGCCACCTCTTGGTAATAAATATCTGTTTTGTTGAGCTTTCAACGGTGTTGTGGTTTTCAAGATTCAGTATGGTCCGAATCCTCCCTGATACAGTGGGGAAAGAGATGCTGCAAAGCAGTGCCACAGAAAGAGACCTGGGGGTCCTGGTCGATGGCAAGTTGAATAGGAGTCAGCAGTGCCCTGGCAGCCAGGAGGGCCAATCATGTCCTGGCAGGGAACAGGTAAAGCATCACCAGCCAGTCAAGGAAGTGGATTGTCCCACTCTGCACTGGTGAGGCCTCACCTTGAATATTGTGTGCAGTTTTGGGCACTGTAATATAATAAAGATATTATCTCTTAGAGAGCATCCAAAGGAGGGCAACAAAGATGGTGAAGGGCCTTGAGGGGAAGCCATATGAGGAGAGGCTGAGGTCACTTGGTCTGTTCAGCCTGGAGGAGACTGAAGGGAGATTTCATTGGAGCCTACAACTTCCTTGTGAGGGGAAGAGGAGGGACAGGCACTGATCTCTTCTTTGTGGTAACCAGTGACAGCACCCAAGGGAACGGCCTGAAGTTGTGCCAGGGGAGGTTTAGGTTAGGTATTAGAAGAAGGTTTTTCACCCAGAGGGTGATTGGGCACTGGAACAGGCTCCCCAGGGAAGTGGTCACAGCACCAAGCCTGATGGAGTTCAAGAAGCATTTGGATGACACTCTCAGGCACATGATCTGACTCTTGGAGATGGTTCTGTGCAGTGTTAAGGATTCGACGATCCCTGTGGGTCCATTCCAACTCAGCATACTCTGTGATTCCGTGACTTATCTGAGGCTGCAATCCTTTTTGCCAGCCTACTAAAGGCTTCCTTGCCTATTTTAATGATGCCAACATTTTCTAATCCCTTAATAGAACTCTTTAAAAAAAGCCCCTTAATATTCAATTTTCTGAAGCACATCTGGTATGATCCTAAAATTGAAATACGTACTTGGTGAATTTAATTGAAAGCATTGTCTTCTCCAGTGACACGCACTTTCTGTCTGCAGCAAAAGAAAAGGTGGAAGTCTCTCACAATACAGTATTATTCAGAGACATCCAGATTTGGCTTATCCTGTCCTTAGTAATATTAGACACATCAGGACACAGATCAACTATAAAGCATTCCTTAGGACAATTGCTGAGACAAGCAGCTGCTTTTCAGATAGAAAATTAAGGTTATTCCAGACTTTCCCTCAGTCATACAGTAACGAGTTGCTTAGCACTGTGTGGCAGGGAGGCACACAGTTATGTGAGATGCCTGGGAGAGCAAGAGAGCATGCTACAATGCTGGGAATTTTAAAAATGCCTCAGAGATAAGGAGTAGGCTGCACATATACAGAAACAAGCAATTGTGAAATAAATGTCACTATTTTTCACCAAGGGCAAAACATTTCTCCTCAGGCTCTGGGGATGGGCTCTGCAGCATACGAATGCTAGGATCTTATGGGGGACAGGGTGGCACAGGGATTGCTGTAAGGCATGGACCCCTATGTCCTTGGGACCATTTGCTCAAGTCCCATTAAGTTGAACATCTGGTGTCTTTTACATTAGTGCTCTAGGTAGGGCCAGGAGAGCATCGCCACCTCCCACCCATTAATTCTCCATGGCAAGAGCACTCCTAGAGGGCATCAGCTGGTTTCTTTGGGGGAAAGACCAACAAAGGCATTCCAGGAAGTCAACTTATGCAGTCCAGCTACTCCTCTACACTATCACTTTCACTATGCTGGTCTGCTCTTCCTATGTCGCACTTCTTGCAGCTGATGGAAGCTTGTCACCCTGCAACAGTCCAGGCAGGTAGTATTAATTTACAGAAGACTTGGCTAGTCCTCATTCACCATTATCAGTTCTGATTGCTACATTTTCATTAGCATCAGCAACCGAGGCACAAAATATATGAGCAATTACTTATTTTTGCTAGTTACGAGTGGTCCATACCCACCCATTGACTGTCCTCCAAGGGGGGCTTGTGCTGCTTCACAGTCTGCAGTGTCATGCTGTTTAAAACCCAATTTTAGCCACCACCTGAAAATGTACCCTTTAGATCTTATAGATGAATGGTGTGATTGAGCCAAATGAACATGGTGGAGCCTGCTTAGAGCAGAGGCTGCACTGTGTGATAACCTGCAGTCTCCTTACCCTTTCTGCAGGGCAATGCAGAAAGTTTTATTTCTGTTTCTCTCCAGCATCACTTCAGTAGGCCTTGTGCAACAGCATGATGTTGTTGCTATAGTTTCCCAAAATTGCAAGGAGATGTTTAAATTTTAAAACAATGTGGTCATTTATGAAAACAAGTGTTCCTTTTATATTTTGCCATAATATTTTTCACATTTTCTTTTTCACATATGTCCCTTCAAAAACAATCAGTACCAAGCATAAATCAGCTGTCAGTATCCATTTAAAGATATTCTACTTGAGAATATCAGGATGTTTATGGTGAAGCATATTTAGACAAAAAACATCTTTATCCTTCACACAATATTAATTTTTTCCCTTCTCTTTTTTTTCCTTTTCCTCTTTCATCATAAAATACAGACCATAAAGTGCATATAGGGCTTCAGTTGAAACCAATCGGGGAAAAGCTGAATAAACCAATTACAGCAGAAAATAATAAAGAGGAAGCCCACGTTAATTGTAAGGGGGTTGTTTTTAGGAGAGGAAACTGATGAGCTGGATGAAGAGCAGCATGGCAGTGCAGGCAGCTGTCAAGGGCCTGGCCAGCAATCAGCAAAGCCCTACAATCGGAAAGTAGAGTACGGGGAAGGACAGCCTCTGACTCCAAGGAAGCACAGTGACTGATGACGGCATGTCCTAGTTAGGACAACTGAGACCAGTTCATCAGGGTATGGGTGTAACCCAAAACTGTGTATTCTATAGCCTTCCATGCCATTTCCCAGAAACTGTTATCAATGAACCATTTGCACCATCTGCCCATAGAGCCTGACTCCTCAGGCTACAAACTGGGTGTTAAGAGGCCTGTGAGATAGGAGGATGCTCCTGTCCTCACACCCTTTGTGGAACTCCCCGCCCTGAGGGAAGTGCTGAGCATTCCTGCCTGAACTGCAGGATATATAATCTTGGAGTCTTGGAACATTTGGAACCACTCTGTGGGATCCAGAGAAGGACTGCGGCTCATCGCTCTCAAACAGACTTGGATCACCACCCTATACTGGACTCCAATCACCACTTTGACCAGACTGCAACAGCTCTCCCCCCAGCATCTCACTGCAATCACCACTTTTGACTAGACTGCAACAGCTCTCCCACCAGCAGGTTCTTCCCCTCTCCCTTTACTTTGGACTCAAGCGGGGCCCAAGGAACACCACGTTGTTCATGCCCCAGGGTACTGGGTTATACATTTGGGTTTTGTGGGTTAAGACCAATTGTTTGTTTGTATGATTGTACTTACTGTATTATTTTAGTAAATTGTTATTCTGACTTATAATCTCTCCTTTGAGTTGAGTTCATTTCCCCTGCTGGTTAACTCTTAAACCAGCACACGGCACCCCTATTCTTTCCTAACTGTGAATACTGTAGCTCACCACCATCACTACATCCCGATGGCTGGCATGTATACCTCCGGCTTTTGTCAGTAAAGTGCCAACACACATCCTCCCTTCCAAGGCCTCCCCACCCAGCAGAAAAAGTGATCAGAAATATCTCTTCCACACTTGGACTGATTTATACCTCTCCTTTTCAAACTTGCAGTAAACCACAGGGATAGAGAGGGCCTTCTGTAATTTTTTACTCTGCATCCTCCAGGAGACAGTGCCACAAGAGCCTGTACCAGTCCCCATCTTGCTGCAAGATGGTCACCCACTCTGTACAGAGCTGGTGCTTGGCGCCAGATGAAGGCACCAGCAGGTGCATGAACACCAAGGAAGTGGGCAGAGAGAAACTAATTCCAATTACAGCTGACCCACGCCTGGCTGAAAGGAGACAATAACAAAAATGGGATTGAGACCCAGCCCAAATCACTGTCAGGGAAAAATGCAGTCCAGATGGTGCATCTTGCTGGAACAGGACGAGGATGGTGTGCTCTTTCTTCAATCAGCACTGTGAAACCATTCAACCCAAAATGAGAAGAATCTTTACCCTCCTTTAATAGATCTGTGTTTCCATGGTTGCATCATTTAAACTATAAACATCTCATGCTTTAAAGATTTAAGGAATGATCGTGTTACATGGACAGTTTTCTTTTACAGAAACCCCATAAAATACCAACATGTTTAGTTCTGCCTAGCTGTCCTGCTGCTACTTTGAAATAGCCAGTAATCTCCACTAAACAGTCATCTTCTCTCCCACAGGGTCTGACATAAAAATGGGCTCATCAGAAAAAAAAAAATTACAGATTATTTTTGCAGAAAAAATGTTAGTTATGTATCCTTGCAATCGGCTCCATTAGGTTTTCACACTCCCTCTACCCTCTTGCTTTCTCCCTGCCTCCCTCCCTCTTTTCAAGAGCAATTTTTAAAGCAGCAAATGGCAGGATTCCAGGGGTTATGTTACTGCCAAAAATTAATTTAAAAAACAAGAGGGAGGCTGTGAGCTGAAAAAAAAGGAGTGGGAAATGCATTCTCTCTGCATGTGGGACTTTCGATCTTGGCCACATAACTGGCATTTTACCTTGGAAATGGCTCCCCATCCTCTGTCTCCCCTGTCCACCTGAGATGGCTGATTGCACTAAGATTCTCCCTTTTTCTGCTACAGGGGCATAAAACTTCACTTCTGCAATGCACCTTGCTGGTTTACATGGAGGTGATGAAGTCTAGTGTAAAAGGTGGTTCACAAACTATTCCTAGGTTTTACATGCTATTTGTTTACAGTAGTGAGACTGTGGCTGAGAAGGATATGGAAAACTAGCTTTTAAGAAAAAGATTTTGGAAAAAAAGAAACGGGATGTGTTTACAAAAGAGTTGATTCTGCCACTACGTAGTGGAGTGGATACTTTCAACAAAATTACTCCTGTTTATTTTTACAGTTCTGTCCTCACGTCCACTAAAAATGAGTGCCTTTCACGGCAGCTCTCTGGGGCAAGTCTGAAACAAATTAGACAGAAGTTAGCTCCAGTCATAGCCTCAGCAGACCCTGGGAAAGGCCTGGCACACCACTCCACTGACCTCGTAGGGTGTCTCTGACATCATTAGTGACAACTCATTAGGAAGATGCTCTGTACCCTTGCTGACCTTCTCTGGCTCTTTTGCAGTTCTGCTGCACCCTGCATAATATGAAAGAACTAAAACATTGACAGATTTATGGTTGTTTTTTCTCCAGTAATAACTGCCACCATTTTATATGCTTCCTCAACCTGTATTGAGCTGATATTGTCTTGGATCTGTTGTATCCACAATCTTAATCCTGAGTTGTAATGGTCAGCTCAGAAATTGCTGTTTAATAGATTAATTTAAGACCATTTCCCCCCTATTTGTATCACCTTATTTTTATCTACCTTGAATACCATCCTGTAGATCCGTCTACAACTCTTCACAGAGGTGCCTCAGCTGGTTTGAGTAATTCCGTTTCATGAGCAAATTTTCTTATGTTGCTGCTCACTGAATGTAAAACATCCCACCACAGATCACCATTCAATCCACCTGCTGACATGTCCGTGCTCCAAGAATTGGTGATTTATTCATACACCCCATTTTTTACCCTTTACCAAGTATTTATCCATTCAAGGATCTTCTTTGTCATGTTATGTTCCTTACAAGTTTTTGGTGAAAACAGTCTGTCAAAAGTCTCTGGAAAAACTGACATTAGTTGGTCAATGGAATGCCTCTTATCCACGTGCCTCTAAGCCTCTTTTGAGAGTGTTATCAGGTTTGTGCGGATGAGCTTCCTTTTACAAAGGCAATGCTGAACCTCACTAGAATGGGCATTATTCAAGCATCCACCAGTTTTATTGAGTGTGCCCCACTTGCAAATCTTTCTATGGTCTTGACAGGCTAAGAAATCAACAGGCCTTTGAACACATTTAAGTTCAGTAAATTAGTCTTCCAAATCCAGAGTTTGGAACAAGGACCAAAGTTGGTATCCTCATGGCAAAGTACTTTTAGTTTAATGTCTTTTGTACTTCCAGATGAGCCTTAAAACCCTTCGTACCTCTGCCATGGCGCTCCAGAACAGAAAGGAGGGATGGCTGGCCAAGAGACAGGCCCCAGGCAGTGTAAAGGATAAACTCTACCCAGCAACCTGCAGAATGAACTGCAAGTATTTACATCATGAGCTCCTTGAGAAATGCAGCTTGGAAAAAAAAAACAAAATCAAGCTGCCAAATGTGACATTGGTACTTTCCAGATAAGTTTAGAATGTAGCCTCATGTTGCATTATCGAAATAGTATTGCAACAGTCTAATCACCAGTGACACTTGCAAAGGTTGCAGCACAATACACTCATTGTAACTTAGCGATAATTAAATGCAAAACAGGGAACCTGGCTTTCCACTTGAACTTTTTGGAGCACAACCAGATGTCTAGATTGACCACAGATGGCCAGCAAATCTTCTCTGAAGTCAGATTTCTGTGCAAATTTCTTCACATAGCAACAAGCAAATATTTTTCTGTCAGGAAGAAAGATGGATACAAGATGGATACAAAATGAGTGAAAGCTGAGTCCTAAGTCCACCAGCATGAGGATTTCTTCCCTCAATCTACCTACTAACAAGAAAGAACCAGAGTATTTTGCTGCCTCCAAAGAGACAAATGGTTCCAAATTGCATTTACAAATAGCACTAGCTGAGCTACGGAATTTGAGTAAGATTGAGCTTTTCCAAAGGGTGTGCCTGATGATAAACTTTTAATGTTTGAGGTCATTGTAGCAACTCTAACCTTTTAGCACTTCTGAAAATCAGATGCTTTTCTAGACAACAAAATACAGAGAAGTGGCATAAACTGTAGATACTCATCTTTCATAAACATTTGAATTCTTTCTTTTTTCTTGAATTGTCTATGTCACTTCCTTTCCCCTCTATATCCATCACACCCCTTCCCTTTCCCCTGGTGAGCTGAATCTGTGAGTCAGGAGATCTGTGCTGCAGAGTGCAAGGTCCCATCATTTCCTAACCTTCCTACTTGAGACCCAGGACATCTCAAAAGCCACAAAGGCCCCACTCTCCAAATCACTTTCACTCTCAGCCTCCAAAGTGACATCCTCATGATTTCTGGGATAAGCAGCTCTTCCAGGACATCACTCCCATGAGAGAGGCGCTGCCTCAGCTGACACTGCCAAGTCCTGAGGATCCTGGAGATTACCACTGAGACCTTGAATACAACTTTGCATTTCACAGGGAGCCAATGTAACAAGTAACAAATCACGATGACAGTTACTTGGCAAAAGGGACACTTACTTGGCCCAAATGGAGGGCTGCTCCACACAAAAGCTTCTTCCACGCAGCAATGCTTATTTCTAGGTGTAATTCATACTGCTACCTGGGGGTGCAGACCTGTTGCACAGCACCAACCTCTGGGTAAAAGGAGACACCAGCAATCACAACTGGAGAAAATATTGGAGAAATTTCCTGCTGTTGCTGTCCTGAGTCCCTTAGGAGGTGGCTGTCTCTCAAAGACAGAAATTGGGGCAAAAAATGTAAATAAGGTCATAGCATCTGGAATGTCTTCACAGTGTTCTCTTTTTTCCATCTGTGTTACCTTCCTTTCTCCACTGTAACTAACAGCCAGGTGCTAGTTCCAACTGTGTGAGAGGAAATGGTAGGAACTCATGTGTCCTCTATTTTAAGAACACGGTTGGCCAGACATGGCAAAGCATTTTCCTAAATGTAACTGTAATGGAGTAACTGGATTTTAGCTATTCCTCCACTTCCTTTTGAAGAGCATTTGGGCTACAATTTGTGCTCTAACTACTGATTACTGATTATTTTAAGAGATAGTGATTACATTACACAGCATTTTCTGTATACATGCCCAGGCTTAGAGTGAAAGGACCCTTGAAAATCACTTTTCTTACCATCCTCCCTTGAATTTGCAGCATTCTTCTTTACAACAAGTGACAAACCTATTTATTCATGGTCACACTGATAGAGAGGGAAGATTAGCCACAGCATAACTGTTTTTCTTTGAAACTTATTTCAGTGGTACTGAAATACCACTGTCCTGTTACATGTACCTGTACCTAAGAACACTATAAAATAGGGGACTCACAGGATTCCTAACAAAATTTTTCTAGTATAAATCAAGCCAGAATTGTGGACTTTTACATCATTTTCTTTTAAACAACAAACAAACAAAAAATCACAAAGGCATAAAGGGAAGATGGATAATGAAGTATACAAAAAAGTGAAAAAGAGCATGTACAAACAGTGATGTCATCCACATCCACGACAAAGAAAAGTATGTCTGTAATCCTGAAGAACAAATGCCACACACTTTTGTTTTCAGACCTGGCCTGTTCCTGTATAGGAGTGTGCAGAATTCTAAGAAATAAGCAAAAAAATATAAAAATTAACCACAGTAGACATCAGCACCCAGAAAAAAAAGAGAGAGCAGACAGACTGACCAAGTCTAAAAAGTCACATCAGGACTGGCTCTCTGTCCCGAACACAATAAGATTGAAAGGGAGAAGTGGTCCTAAAGAGAAGATGACCTGGGATGACTCATATTTCATTTTATATGCCTTATGCCTCAGGCATTTCAAAACAACTCAGACACTGCTAGCAGCATGTCTTTAATCCTGCCAGCAATAGTTTTGCCTGCTTATTATTTGCTTTAATAGAAAATGAAGTATGTTACTAATGCTCCTCTCCATGTTTGCTCCTATGAGTTTTTTTCTAATGCCATAAAAGCCTCCTGCAGGTCTGTAGCACAAAGAGATAGAAGTAGCAAAAAGGTGTGGTGTAACCATCTTAAAAGCACTTTCTTTTTATACAGTTTTTTATTTTCCTGTGATATTGCCAACCAAGCATCAAAGAGCAGAGAGAAATACTTATGCTCCTTGAATTCCCAGCATGTTCCTCCCTGCGTCATTACAGACATTGCTGAAGGACATGATAAAGCTGAGCTGACCTGCTTCAATCTCATCCATCAGCACAGGCACAACTGGAAACAAGCCCTTCTGGAGTAATGTCAGCACTTTCATTGACAGCAAATGTAAACTACACAAGGGCAGAAGGCAAAACACCAGAAAATCCTATTTGGTGTACAAGAAAACCCTATTTGGTACCCAAGAAACCCTTCTGTCTCTCTCTTTCGGCCTCCTTTACCACATGCAATGTAGTTGTTAGCAGTGCACATCAGTGCACACTGAAAACTGGACTTGCCCATACACTCATTACAGCAGGAACGTGTAATTGCAAACAGTGTTTGCAGAAAAGTTATCTTATGCACTGGTGGTGGAAATGCGCAAAAGGTTTGAGAGCTGGGTTGGATTCTTAGCTGGCATTAGTGTTTGAGGTCAATAGGAAGGCACCACTGAGCATCAACTGAGTCCAGGATGTAGCAGTACTTCAGATGAGGGATGTCAACAGCAATGCTGTCTTTCCTGCACACATGCAAATATACAGAAGCACTCATGCCTTTAATTTTCACCTGTTTAATACTCTTTCTTAAAAGTCATAACATCCATCCTATACAGCCCTTCACAGCAAGCCAAGTCTCAAGAGAAAAGGGTTTTTAGCAGAGGTTTTGACACCCTGTACAGGCTTTTCTGAGGCACAGGAAACCATGCAGAGACCCAGAAGCTGGGATCCCAAAGGCATTGATCTGCAGCCAAGCAGTAAGGATTAAGGCAGGAAGAAAGCAAAACTAAAGGACACATTTGAGGCTTTGGAGGTTCAGGCTTCTCAGGACAGGTTTTGTCCCTGTAACCCATGAACCCTGATGCGGGATCCAACTCATAACATCTCCACTGTCCTTGTCCAGATGAATCTGTGAGGGGGCTAGGTGCGTGAGGGGTAGATATGGTTTTTTCACCATGGTTTTTTCCAGGCTTACTCCCCAGGTTGGCTGGGAAACCCACAGCACCAGAGTCAGCCCTGTATCAAGATCTGGAAGAGGACGCCATCACACCCATTGCATCCTCCTGTGGAATGAGGCAGAAGAAAACTACCCACTGAGAGGCAGATTTCCTTTGGTGTAAAATCTTCATTCTGTTTATCTTAATGGACATCATTTCATTCCAGATGAAATTTCTTCCTTTATGCTCAAACATGATATGGTGTGATCAATAGAAATTAGCTGCATAGATCTTCTTAAATCTCATCACCAGCATGCATAAAAATCGGTTAGGGCAAAGCTAGGTTGTTTTCACCTGATATGAACTGATAACTCAGCAAGTTTTCAGTGTCAGCTTTGAGGCCCTGTAGAGGGCCTTGGCCAGATTTCCAAACACTATCATTTGGAAGCACACAGTGCATTTTTCAGCTGGGTGAGGCTGACAGCAAGGCAAATGTCAGCAGAAATTATGAAGATGTCCAGTTGCAACCGTGGCTGTGCTGCACAGATAGCAAAATACATATAAAACCAGCATGCAAACACATAGAAAGCGTGCGAAAGTGTACACTTCAAAGGCGTATGCTCTGGGTAGGCAACCAGTGTAACCAATAACTGACTTCTGAATTTGTTAAACAAAATGAACCACAAGTGATAAATGGGGAGAAATCCACAATTTTATTTAATCACACTCAACGGTACTCAGAGTCTGTTACCATGACTCCATCTCTTTTAATTCTGACAGCCATGTTTTATTTATTATAGGCACTGACTGCAGATTTGAATGGAGGACTATTTCTGACTTTGGGAGATATAATGAGTTGCAACTGTTTCACTAAAATCATAGCCACTTGCATGGCAATTCTAATTCCAGGGAGAAGGCAGTACTTAAACCAGTGTGTGCATGCTTGTAAACAGCAAATCCAGTGCAAATTACACAGCAAAGTTTGCAGAGGGGCATAATTTGGTTCACAAGTAAATAAACAAACAACATTTGGTTCTCTCTGTGGCTACTAGAGTTATTATGAAAGTCCAAAACCAACAGTAATGCTTTTTATCATAAAATCATAAGGCAAGAAAAAGGATTTAGATAATAGTAAGGGTCTTAATTGTATGTTTGTAAACTTACAGGCAAGCTTTTCTTTATTTACAGCTTTAGTTTAAATACTATAGCTCATATAAAGCCCATATTCTCTTTTCCCTTGTCTCCTTCCATTCCTCTCCCGGTGACATACCATCAGATAATGCTGTGCTTGCCAGAAGGGCTGAAACACATGGCAAAGTTTTACAAAAGCCATCACTCCACACTGAATTTCAACACTTGGGTCATTTACTAGGATGATAATGTGTCAAAGTACCGTGGCAGTACTCCAGCACTGTCCTCATACAGGCACAAGACTTCCAATAACAGAATTTCCTCCAACTTCTCCTTTAAGAAGGAACCTTAAAAAAGAGATAACAAAAAAGGTAATTTGGGTGAACAAAATAATGTATTGTAAATTTCATCTCATATACTAAAGTAATTTCTTTCTTTTAAAGATGTTTCTACAACTGTTTACCTATGGGAAACCTAACAGATCTTCTTCACCTTCTCCAGGTCACTCTATCAGTTCAAAAGAAGACAAAATTTGTCTGGCTCATGAAAAAAAAAAAAAAAATCAAAAATTCCTTCATCTTGGTATTTTGTATAAACATTACCAGTCTCTGTCCTCTGTTAACCTGCATTTTAGGCTGAAAAAACCTTCAATTTCTTTGGAAACTTCAGTAGAACCAGAAGTTGACCCTCAACTGCTGAGTGCATGTTTGTTTTCCAAGTGTTTGTTGCATAGCATCTGGCTATTGACAATATGTTTCCTCTGTAATACTTTTCAACTACACGGATTTTCATAAATCAAGCACTGAGACATTCGAGAGAGCAGCATGACTTACGATGAAAGAAAGCCTTTCTGAATGTGAGCAGACTATGAAAGGTAGAAAGTTGATGTTAGTTGATGTTAGATCTCAATGTTTAGTTTGATTCAAGCTGTCTTCCACAATTTAGGTGAAAACAGGTAATATTACAGTGCCTGTGTTGGACACCAACAGCTTAGCAATGATAAAGAAACATTTCATCTATCTGCATGATAAAAAAAATGAAGGTGAAAAGATAATTACATGGGGAAAAATAAGAGAGGAAAAGTCAGAAGTGGGAATAGAGGATTCATCTTCACAGTCAGATTAAATAATATCAGACCATGGTGGGAACTCTTTTATCCCATCAGGCATCAAAAGTGTCTTTTTCCATTACGGTAGCGGATGGTAGATCTTATCAAAGATTTGGAGAGGACACAGGAGTCCCATATGTTTCTAGAAGGCTCGCATGTGTATTCTCAAATAATATAAGATAGTCTCCAAGATCATCATCGCAAGTCCTATCAAAGAAAATTACTATTCATCACCTTAAGAGCAATGGTTACCCAGGTAAAGGTTGATGGCTGGTATCCAGAATAATATAGTGTTTTGCGTAGCTGCAAAATGCTCTTTCAGAGCTTCATCTCCTAGAATGACTGGAAGGTACCTTCATTTTCCTGCAGGTAAATGTCTGGAAACATATGGTTGGTGGGCATGAAAGCAAGATTCAGGTGCAAATTTCATAGTCAAAGGAAAATGGTACTTTGAGTTTGCAACTCAGTAAAGCACTTTGAAATTTTGGGCCATTTGGAAGGAATGCAGCTTGGCCAGCTAGATTCTTTTGTAAGGCTAATTGACTTTTTTTCCATTCAGACTCTGTCTTTCTTACAGTGGAGGGCAGGGAGAATAAAATTCTCCTGGATTTCTAACCTATAACAATGGCCTACATCCATGGTTTACTTCTATATCTACATAGAAGACAGCATTTTCTGGGAGTAACTGATAAACAAGACAGCTAAATATGATGTGTACTTGTGGTATTTTATGCTTCCCGTGGCTGATGACAACCTGGAAACTGAGAAAGCCAGTCAACCTAGTCAAACAAGCAAAATTTTAGACAAAAGTAATAGAAATACTTTGCTCCACAACACTGAAATGCAAATGTCACAAGTCTGAGCTTTTTCACAGCATCCTAGATATTGCCTACTGCCATTTTTAACTGTGTGTGAAACTCCAAAACAGTCTGAGCCCACATCACTTTATGGTAATACTCAGTCCCATCCATCTCTAACTCTGAAACCTACCAATAGCTCACTGCTGCTCCTGGCTACTTGGTGCAAGGGAAGAACCAACTTCTCTCTGATTACTCCTGGTCTCGGATCCAGGCTCTGGGTGCAGCCTGGGAGGGGCAAATGGGCTGTGACGGACAGATCTAGATCCAAGTTCCCATCTCATTTTCACAATTTTTTGTAACTACCAACACACAGAGACACACATACACCCCCAAAAAACCACAAGCATAAATACAGTGGCACAACTGCAAAGAGCATGTCCTAATTATCATCAGTCAGTATGGTAACACATGTTTTTGTTATTAGTATACTCAAAGCTATGACCTAACCACTGGGAAATTTGGGGTCTCCCTTCCTACAGGAAAGAAAACCACCTGAGCCAAGGAGGTCTGAATAGCTAATCTCAGGACAATGCTTTAAGCAAAACAATTCAGTTCTTCAAAATCATGATTTTTTCCCCCACCTCATGGCAACCTCTGACCTCATGTCTGGAGGTGACGGATGAGGTGAGACAGAGCCATGAGAGAAGACCTGAGGATAGTTGCTGTCATGCTAAAGCTAGCAGTCATTAACAGGCAAGTTTTACTCACAGGGAAATAAGAATTATTTCAAATCAAGAAAAATAAACACCAGAAGAATCAGTTATGCAGAGTGGCTCACATAAAATATGAATGTGATCAAGGTTTGCAAGTCTGAAGGGAATCCAACCTTGTGAGCTTACTGCAGAAGAATGCAGGCCCCAGCCCCGAGGTCTTATAAAAGCGCTGAAAGGAAAGAGTAAAGTCCTTTCCAAACATAGAGAGAACATTGCATTAAGGATTGCAGCCCACAACTTTTCAGGCAGTCCTCCAGTACCAACATGCTCACTGATTGTTGCTATCTGCAGTGCTCTTTATTTGTCCACTATAGGCAGAAGACTGGAGAAGTGAAAAGTGTTCCCCAGCAAGTACTAAAGTGAGACTTCAGTATACGGAAAAGAAATCTCTCCTGGTGTTTGTTTTGGCAGGAATAGTTTCAGCAGACACTATTACAGTCCTGCCTGCTTGCAAAGCAAAGCTACAGCTCACATATTATTAAAAACTCCAGGATTGATTGCTTTCCACCCAGCAGTGTTATTGGAGCTAACAGAACGCAAGCAAACCTGTTTGGTCAGCAAAGACTTTTTTCATTAAAAGATACAATAACATTTTCTTAGAATAGAGCAAGTTGGTTGGCTAAAAGCAAGGGGGAGAACAGGGTCTCCCTAAATGACAGTGCTGGGCATCAAAGTTGAAGCCCCATATCTATCCTTTCCAGCATTGGAATTTCCAGCAGCTGCGCTACCTCATTGCCAGACCTTGCACAAGTGAGTAGGGAGCCTGGGAGAGGTAGATGATCCCAGTATACCATGCACTTCATGGTAAGGCTGCTCCAAAATGTTGCTGAACCACGGCCAGTTAATTCCCTGCACATCCAGGGGAGCTACCTTATACACTCTAACACAGTTTTGTGCCTATTAGAATGAAGTGGCAACAGAGGCCCATGTTTCTGCAGCTTCCTAGTGGCTGGAATCTCTGGTTATCCATCCTACTTCCAGTCCTAAGTAGCAGGTCGTGGATGCTGATGTAGGCTATTCCAATGCAGGCCTTCCTAGTTCTTGGCAAATCTCTCTGGGATCTCACCCTGGACCTCTAAGCTTCCCCATGCTCTGATGGAGATGGGGCAGAGAAGTTTCTAGGACTGGAGGAAAGTGTCCTTTCAGTTTTGCACAAGCCACCTGCCCCATGTCTCCTCTCAGACGCAAGTAGCTGTCTTAGGAGACAGTTTTCCCTCCAAGTCCTCCAGCATGCAGCGTCCTCTGCTCACAGACTAAGCTGCTGAGCTTAGGATCCAGAAATAGCCATTCCACGTAAAGCATACAGCTCACTTACCAGCTCTTGTATATACGCTGCTACATTGCCTTTATTTCACATCAGTTAAAATATGCCTCACTGGCCGATTATCCTGGAGTATCATACAGGGTGTAGTGTTAGTGAAACAGTGACATAAAAGAATAATATTCATCACATGTGAATGAAAAAATCACAGTCTTTCTTGGTCAAACTTATCACAATGTTTATTTACCAATGTCAAATATTGAAGTGCTGCCTTTCTCCTGAAACATGTTCTTCACTCCATGGCCTTGAAGCCAGAGCGTGTTGTGTTATTTTACTTTTCGATAGTCTGTAGAGCTGAAGTGAGAGCAAATAATTGGTTTCCATTAGTTAGTATATCCTCAGAGAGATCAGTCTTTCTCTTATGAATGCAAAGGTCAAAATCAGAACCAGTGACCCAGAGTTTTTTTACACTTTAGGCCTATACCTGTTAAGAACTCAAAACATCCATCTCTCACTTGTGCAAATAAAAGCCACTTCTGGAAAATGTATTTACCCATGTCTGTTCCAAACAGTTTTCTATGCAGGGATCAGATTCAGCATTTTTTCAGACTGCATTACTGGACCATTACTTGCTTCCGAGATTTCTCCCTTTCTAGTGCACCAATAGCTGCCTCACTTTAGGAAATATTTTGCAGGTGTCACTGAAAGCCAAGATCCTCTTTGCACAGAAAGTCTGGGAGTAGCTGCATAAATCTGATAAAAACATCTCTGCACTCAAGTGTATGCTGTGATTTACTGTCATTTTCTTGCCTATGAGAACTTCAAAAGACAAAGTAAGAAAAGGCTGACCGATATTAATCACTGAACAGAACCAAATCTTTTAAAAATCATACCACTACAAAACCATGAACTTTTCTGGTGAACTAGTGGAAAAGTTGCTGAAGAGTTATTTGCATTGATGGTTTAAACTCAGTACACCTCCCAGTCCTCTATTAATAAAAAAACCAAAACCCCAAGAAAACCAAACAGAACCCAGCAAGTCAAGTGATCTCGAGTCCCTGAAGTCGAGGAACAGGGATGCAAAGACTTTTAGGCATGCTAGAAACAATTATACAAGCACTACTTCAGCCCAGTATTTCTTTTTTTCCAGTACAATTACAGAGTTACCAAATGAATACAGCAACAAAAATATTTACATATATTAGGATTCACAGAAGTACAAATTTCCTGTACTACCTACCCACATTAAAAGTAAAACCAGACAATTTCTTTGCAGGTGGCAAATGAACTGGTTTATGCTTGTACAAACCTGCTAAAATACATGTTGTAAATATTTATTTAAAAATATCAATAATTTTTATTTTTCATTGGCCCTTCCTACTCCCATCTGTTTATGCAAAGGCATTCCCTCTAAGAGAAGAAAATTTTTTTCTTTCCCACCAGTGTTCCTCTTGTAATACTTTATAATAAAAGACATGTCACCCATATGACCTCACTTCAAGCTACATAGAAGCATTTGGAAAGCTTTATGTCCTTAACTCTCCTGAGGTGCCTGGTTTGGCAAAGAGGGGCCCACGTGAGAAAAAGAATTCTTTTTACAAATTTAAAATTAAAATGGTTTTGTACTTTAGAGAGCTAAAGAAAGCAGAGCTGTTCATTTCCATATTTCTCACTTTAAAAAAAGCCTTAAATGGATCACGTATTTTACAAAGAAGTTGGTCTGATCATAAAGTGGCTGAACCTGTAATAATATTTAATAATACAACTAAAATAGCCAGGTTGGAAGAATATAGAGCTTTCTCCGACTGAAAATTAAACAGGGACACATCCAAGAATTTTTATTTTCCACTTCTGCATATGCCAAAACAAATAGTGATAGGACACTACTAATCCTTCTTGTTGAGCTGTCCCTGACTCTTGGAAGTGCCCCTATTCCAGTTCTCAACGAAAAAGACACAATTAACCTGTGCTTAATAACAACACCTTCCAGTATATGGCTCCCAGGATAGCCTATGCTGTTGTACAGTGGCACAGGGAATGAAACTACCAGAGGCACTTTCTGGGTAAATCACCGCACATCCTGACCCCAGCATGGGCTCTCCTTACACAGAGGCCCTCCAAGATTAGCACATCAGAAAGACGACCAGGGCTAATCATGTCTACATCTCCTAGAGGGTCTCTTGAAGCTTTGTTTCCTGACAGGGTTTCCCAGTATTTGGATTTCTCCTTGATACTACCTCAGCCCTGCAAAGTGCCACTCATCTACACTGCCTACCTATGTGAAGATCTAAATGAAATCACAATTCACAGGGAGGATGGCCACTGCTGTCACAGTGTAGATTTTTTGAGCCTTGTGCCATGATGGCACTACATATGCCCCCATAAGGACAACTTTAGGCAAGTAGAAACCTGTACCAATTACAATAGGACTGAAAATGAAGAAATTAAATGAGAGGAGTTTATTATGGAAAGAAAATGTAGAAATTACAGCTGCAGATATCAACAAAGGAAGCTAGGAGGAGGGAAGAAGTATAGAGGTCAAATACCTCCATGTACCAAGCACATTCAAGATAAGGAAGTGAAATAATACCCAAGGCGATAAGAAGAGTATGTAAACATCATAGGAAAATCAAGTCTGCTGACTCTGGACTTCCAGAAAGTATTGGTGTAACCTGCAAATGATGTATGAGAGAAGCAACCATCAGGCATGATACTTCAGGAAACAGAGAGAGCTCAGCAAATGGAATATTCCATCTTCTATGGCAGACCTTCCTGATCTCCCTGCCAACCCAGAAGCTGCTCAGCAAAGCTCCCCTCACAAAGGCTCTCTGGTGGCTTTGCTGGGAAACACAAGGCTGCCGAGCCTCTGCATACATAGAGTTGTCATGTCAGGAGTGGAGTCCCTTGTGGACACCAGCAATAAAGTACTGAGCCTGCAGCAAATTGACTGAATGCTAATCCCCATTCTGGGGCACGTTCTCAGTGCTAGATGCTTTTAAGACCTCCAGTTCATTAAGAAGAAGATTTTTTTTACTCAACTGGATTCTCCTGGTGCTCCAGAAGGCAGCACTTCATTGTCATGAGGACAGTTTTTGTGGGATGAAGAGAACAGGGAAAAGGTCTTGTGATGTACTGCCTGTATCAGGTAAAAAAGGACAGAGCAGGAGGAAGAACCTTCTCTCTGAAGCCTGAGTAGACACTGACAGTCACAGCACAAAGACAGTCATCTTGGGTGCTGTTGATATTGAGTCCACATTAAGATGCTGCCTTAGAGTACAGAAGTTGACACATCTGCATGACCATGGTTTCTCTAAAGTCCTTGGGAGATTTGCTGTGAAGGTCAAGAATTTACTGTGTCATTTCCAAATGCCCAGATTGCCTCTTCACTGTCAGGGAATGATTAATGTAGAATAACCATTACCCTTCCTAGTGTTGTCCAGAGGTTAAAAATGAAGTAAAACACAAGCCAAGTGGAGTCATCAGCCACTGAACAATACAAAAGTTTGCATAAAATTTACTCCTTGGGGTTGTGGTGTCTCAAATAGTTCTGGGTTAAGCCACAGCAAACAGACATCCCTGAATCATCATTTTTCTTAATGGTTTCCCAAGTAGCTTTATTAAACCTCTTCTACAAAATGACATATATTGCACAAGTTTTTCCAAATCTTGATACCCTTATTTCAAAAAACAGAACCTAGCATCTCTGCTGACAGAGCAAATTGAAAGCTGTGAACCTTCCTAAAAAGGAATTTCTGGGCCAATTTCTACTGTCAAAGATTTGTAGTATATTAACCATTGCCCAGCTATGCAAACATTCTCAAAAATAATGTCAAAAGCAAGATGTTCAAAAGTATTTAGTTTTCTCTGAAGTCAGTGGCCAATCTTCTAATCCTACAGTTATCATATATTCACTTCCCTATAATTTATTTAATCTTCTCATTTATGGATGAACAGGTTATATGCAAAGACTCTTCACAAAACACACTGTATGTAATTTTGCAATTAACACCCCTTATCAGTATTAAATGGTCCAAATAGGCCAAATTGGGTCCAAAATCTCTTTCACTAGAAACACAGTACTCCCAAGTCTGCATTTCAAACAGTGGAGCCACTTATACCTTTGCAGAGAAACAACTAAATATTACCCATGATGGATGATCAGTCCAGAAGAAATTCAAAAGCAGAGTTTTTCCTATGAACCATGTGTCATTTGTCTGTCATTCAGTATACTCCCTACTGTAACACACACAAAAACGTAAGAACTTATATTTTCAATTAAAAATATTAATTACACATAACTTTTGTGATAAGATATTAAATAATTCTAGCCTGTCTGGCATGATGAATGATTGAACTTCAAACAAAAAAATTGAATTCATGAATGCAATTATATAGTAAACTGAAGAACATAAATAGCCAGTGAAAGTTGTTCCATTTAAAGAGAAATGAGCATGCTTAAAATGGTTGAGTTTGCAGGGCATGTATTACTCCAAAATAACTTTCAGAGTCATTACACACTATCTGCAAAATGGACAAAAGATGGGCAACAGCTTTAACATTTTGCAAAGTTTCACAAGTAAATTAACCAACAAAAAATGGTTAATTTTAAATTAATGGTTAATGGTTTAATTAAAAATGCAGAGCAGCACACAGAGGGAATGAAGGAGGGAAATATTAAAGCATACCAAATGGAAAGCTGGAATTTGAAGAAAGGCAGAGTAATCCAGAAAGGGAGAAAAAAAACCCAGTTGTCCCAATGCTATCTGAGCCAAAAAAATCCATAAAGGCAGAAATCAGGATACTGAGCTGGAACGAGAAATTTCAGTCAAGACAAAACATCCAAAGCACTGTATGAAGATATGCCTCAAAAAAAGCACCAGCCCCACTATAAGAAAAAAAAAAAAGTAATGAGCTCAGAATGCTGAATAACACAAAACCAAGCCATAGGACCAAATGTAATAACAAAATCTTCCCCACTATAGAAAATGCACAACCTATAAAGTGCCTTACACCAAAAAATGCTATAGATTAGCATTTACTAACTTGATTTCTACACACAGAAAACCAAAATTCCTCCAGCTGATTGGCCTTTTCCTCTGGGGAAGAAATTCATTTCAATTAATACCAATTCATCTTAAAGGGTCTCATAGTTTAATTTGTTTTTTGGAATACAGAAGACATCTCTGTGAAAAAAACTGTTTCTCTTTCATTTGAAATCTCCCCAAATGAAATGGAGATGCAGGTAACATGTAATGCCTGGGAAGATTCCAACAAAAAAGTACAGGAAGAACTTGAAAGTCATCACTCTCAGTAGCAAGAGGTGAAGCCGAGCAGCCTGAAGACTTGAAGATTTCAGGGAAGGAAAGGATGGATGAAAGAACGCAGCCGTCTCTACCATAAAGACTCTCAGTATAACATCATGCCTATGAAGATAGTCACCCTACTATGGGGAACAGGTCTTCGTAAGAAACCTCTCAGCCTTTTACTTATCAATTCATTGGCATGAGCAGCCTTATTACAGACTTTCTCTAGGCTGTAATACCAGAAAAATTTCTGGGAGAAAGCAGAAAAAGAAGGGTAACCCCAGAGCTCAGGGAAGCAAAGGGTTTTATTTTAAACAAACCACATTTAGTAAAGTCAGATTTTCAAAAACAGATGCATAAAGACCATGTCTGAGAACTGAGATGTGTAGCCCAGTTTTTAAAAGAGTTGAGAGTCCTCTAGTAGGCATTAACACAAAAGCAGACATACTGGGTGTTCGGCCATTCAGAAATTTGATCAATGTTGGATATTCAACTAACCCTACAGGCTGGCAAATAGTTGGTATTCTGTTTAATGATACTGGCTGTCCTTTCTTGGTTTTGTATCACAATGCCAGAATAGGTAGGTTGGGTTAACTACACATGCACAAGTACACTGTGGAGCTTGCATCTGAATATGCCGTTTATGCTTGGAAATACTTTGTGAACAGCCAAGCAATAGGACAATGATGCCAGCTCAGGCAAAAACAACTCGTCTTCCTTCGCAGTATTCTGGTTTGTGCATTTGAACAAGGAAAAAAGGGGTATCGTGGACCTATCACGGCAGATAGGTCACTTATGATGATTGCAAATAACAGCAGTGTCAAGGCTGTTATCTCTTCATATATAGGTGGGACAAGAAGCAGAGAAAAGATCCTCCACTTTCAGACACTATGGCCAGATAGTATATCAGGGCAGTTGATCACACTGAACCTGACTGTGGAATTATCACTTTTGGCTAAATTACACACACTCAGTGGCATCCCTAGGCACAGAATGGGAATGAACAGCCCTCTTCTGCAACAGTCAAGTTCATATGAACAGCCTATTAGAAATGATCCCTGGGCCTTTTGATCTGCCAAGTTTTGTCCAGGAACAGCCTGGCTTGAACCCTAGTTGGAGTGGGCCAAATCCACAGCAAGGAAGGCTCTAAGACTCTCAACACAAGCAACCCCCCTCAGTAGCTGATGCTCCAGCTGAATTTCATAGCTTAGCTATAACTACAGTCATTCTAGGCTGCTCTTTGAGTAGGGCAATTTGGTAAGAGCAGGTATACATGGACACAAAAGCTCATATAGGCTGTAAAGGCAGCTTATGGCTCAGGAACAGTAAGCAAGTTCAGTTGGAGTCAGACAGAACGGCAATTCTTGTCCACCTTCATCAGTAATAAGAGAAACCTCCAGACACTTCAGTTGCCTCTCTGTACTCTCTCCCTTTTGGCCTTATCCTTAAAAAATCTTCTTAATACTTTTGAGAAAAAAATGTCTAGTGTTATAGGCAAGTCAAAGACTCTCCTGAAGGAAATCTGTCTTGATCATAATCTGTGGCACAAGATCATGCTGAACATACTATTCACATCAATCAAAGACATCATTAAAACTAGAAATAACAGCATGGTCAACAAAGTGTTCTCATTTGCTGCTGATAAAAACTGTGTGTTACATGGTAGCAAAAAGGCAGAGCATAACAGTGATTAAAAATAAAAAGGATTCAAACTTGTGCAAATGGGCTTTGATGACTGGAAAATCCCAGTTTCATACTGAAAAATGCTCCCTGCACTGAGTCCACAACCTAATATCCAGGGTAAATACTGTCTGAAGTATACGATCTTTTAGGATGCTCCATCTGCCCAAGACTACAGTGCTCTCAGCTCTCTTCCTAATACTAATGACTGTTATGTAGACTGCCCTGAGCACACACTGGCAATGGCACACCGGAGAAACAGAGGTAGTTCTCCACTAATGACACAAAGATGTCTCATTTATTATTTGTTAATCAACTTGTAGGGAAAGATTTGGAATCCCACACAGTTTCCACAGCTCTCTATAGATATTCCTCAGGAGAATGAGTAGTATGATATGTGGTATACTTTTTTCAAAGTCAGGTAAGAGATTTGTTAGAGATAAAGGATAGATGTATCAAGCAGACTTGTAAAGATGATTCATGTGAATGCTTTCAAATGTCAATCCAAGTTGACAAAGAGAGAAATAACTCTCACAAATGCATTTCTTCTGCCTGAACTTTGTAAATAAGATTTTAGCCCTGTTCTGTGAGTACACACACCACCCACAAACATGCTTAATACTGTCACTACAATCACTTCTATTCTATTTCAATATTTATCAGCATTTAAATTGTCATCTAATTCCAAACTACTTTGTTTTTATGATTGATATTGATAAAGCAGGCAGAAAAAATACTACAGGCTCTCCAGCAATCTGCTTGAGTTGGCAGGGCTTCCAGTACAGGAGAAACTCTTATTGAGTCGTTGAGAAGATCTGTGACCCAGCCATTGCTGGAGATTCCAGTTTTTTAATTCCCTTTAATGCTAAGGAAGGCTTTCAGACCTTTAAACACATTCTAAGAGTTGTCAAACATTTGTGCTGGAAGACGCTTGCTCTGGACTACACAACCTCCTCCAGCAACATTAAAAAACTTAGTTTCCTCACACAGAGGGAGCCACTCTGACCCCTTTCAATCTAAGCCTAGGCCTCACAGCCCACACTTTTGTTCTTTACTGTACAACCAGAAATGCAAACCTCTTCTGATATTGGAAGTTAAACCTTAGTAATCAATATGGAGTTAGAGGGAAGCAGGAGACCACTTCCAAAATAAACCAATCTTTATTGGCTCTTTGGATACTAAAAGTCAACTCTGGAGTAAGCTGCCTGACATTTCCAAAATCTGAAGCACGTCCTAGGTGTCCATTCAGTTGAGCCATGGTATTAACTGGTGATTGAGAAAATCAGAATGCAAAGATTACATGAATTTAGACATAATCTCTTTTATCATACCCACCTCAATGAAGGGTCATCAAATTGCAGGGAACAAAAGAAGCTTCAGATTATAATCATTACCATTGAAGCTAAACACCATGAGTCTAACTGCCTGCCTGAGAGGCCAGTTTGCACATGGCCACTACAGTGTGGCAATGCAGGAGTCTAGCCCTATGTATAACAACAACAACAGCAGCAACAACAACAGCAGCAGCAACAACAACAAACTACCAAAAAAATGCTTCTTTTCTATCAAACAGATAAATGTTTTGGATATCAAAACTGATAAGACCTACAGAAACATCTTTAACCATAAGTACATTGTTCTACGACATACTGCAGCCATATCCCGTATCCACAAAAGCCTAAAGATTGCTTCAAAGAGAAGAGATTCAAAAATGATGAGGTGAACAAAGGCAATGGTTGCTTAGCTGAGTACCCCTTGCCCATAAGCTACCCTCTCCTGCATGTTGGAGATGATGGTGGGGCAGCACTGAAAGGTAAAAAGGACCTACCTCCTATGTGTGACATGTATTCCTTATATTAAAAAATCTTGTCTCCTTTGAAAGCCTGGGGGAAGATGACCTCTCATTGATCCACTCAGTTGCCCACTATTAAGTGGCTTTTCTCCAGCTGCAGCTTTTGCCTTGCTCTTTATCTCCTCTCGCAGAGCCTTTCTACTTACAAGAACCCAGTCTCCAGGTTTGGTTGGATTATTGACAAATTATCCACCACACTGGGAGGAGTTGATGAATGAATAGGATCATATCACTCAGATGTATAAGATCCTATGAGTGAAGAAACAGTACTCAAAATCTGTATCTTAAATTGTCCTTAAACTGGCTTGCATTCTTAACTGACTTTAGCATTTACACACACACATACAACAGACAGAATGCACCACGGTAAGGACTGTAGCAGTAAATGACTACATTCATAACTCGATAGGTCTTTGCTCTGCTTGATCTAGTAAAATAATCAGATTTGGATATTTGCCTGTGCAGAACCCAGAGACAAATGCTTTACCGTCATCTCTGTTACCAAGGCACAGCTGTCAGGGATTCAGCTTCTGAATAACATTATCTAGAAGAATGAATCTATACGCCCACTGTTGGCATAAGCACCCCATTTAACCTTTCCAGTGCAGAATGTAGCATTTTATATAGCAATGATTTTAGTGAACAACTGGGCTATGGGTTAGCATAGATATGCATTTACTCATCTTTTAGACTTTTCCCCATTGGGCTAGAAAGTCACAAATGCCTATGTCATTAATGTTTTTGACCCTGACAAAGCCAAGATACTATGGCATTTTTCTTATTTCTATCAATATAAAACATTTCCTTAGAACTGCAAAGGGACATGGCACATTACAGTCCTAGAAAAAAAACTGTTCCCTGCTCTGGGAGAACTAGAAATTGAAGTCATGCACGAAACATTTTGACCAGTATTGGACAACTTCTCAGAGCACTCCAGAAACTCTGTTTATGAGTTCTCTGATTACTTCTTTAAACATCTTCTCAGGCAGCAGCAAGACTTAATTCAAGACTCAGAGACCACGTTCATCTCTACAGCAAAGTCTTCCTATATCTGTGGCTTTCAGTCATCAGAACAAAGTCACACATCCTCTGGTCATGAAATAAAAGTTTCAGGATCATGTGAGTATATGCTATCCAACTACACTGGAGCACCCATCTCAGTCTTATGTATTTTAGAATTTAAGATTCTTCTCCTCAGTTCTACCCTTCTGGTACAAGAAGACTAACCTATAAGATGGAAGACAAACAATTGGGCTACTTCTTTCCTATTTATTTTCAGAATCTAAGTTTTTGCTTTTGACTTAGAGGACGGATTCTTCAGACCATGAAATGCCTGCCAAATTTAACATGAATGGCATTTAGCTGGCAAAGAGTGTATTACTGCCGAATGCCTAACACACTGGGCATATTGTATTTATACCATCTGGGAGAGTAAACAGTGACAGGAAATAACCACAAACAGGTGTTAATGTTAGCCCCTTAAGGGTCATTAATGAAGTACTGCAACTGACAGCATTGAAAGAGCCCACACACAAGTCCTGACAACTGGAGAAAGTGGGATTCCAGGAACTGTAAGAGTGTATTAATTTGTCACACATGAAAAATCTGTTCTTGATTGCACCTCCTCTACATGACCTCCTTTATCCTCTTGCCATACCACATCCTTCAGCTGAGCTCCTGTTGAATACTCCTTCCTTTTTCCCTTTTAGACACCAAGCTCTATCCTTACCCCAGCCAGCGAAGACAAACACAATCCTGAAACACTGATCTTTCTCAGAAGCCTATCATCCTCTGAAGACAACTGCATGCTTTCATGCATTCTTCAGAAAAGAAATACTGTCTCAATTCCCCTTTAGACATTCCCAGAGACATTTCCACCTTCACTAAAATAAAAGGCCTCTGGCTTCTACAAAGTGTGACCCAAATCGCACATCAGTATTTCCTCAGGGCATCTCCAAGGCTAATTCCCCTGTCCCAGAAGAGACCTGAAAAAGGATGTGTGACAGTAACACCACCTGCCTTTACAACAGTATCACACAAATCCAGAGTAGAGAAGGTCCAGACTACCACAGGGGAATGCAATGGGTACTGTGAGACAGTCTTATAGGTGAATTGAGCCTGATAACATAACTAGTCAAATTCTTCTGAAAACTTGAAAGCAGAATATATGGAGTATTGTCCTTCATCTTCACAGAAGCTTACTAGATTTCCAAAGCAAATGTTAATACTTAGGCAAAGTCATCGAAAAAAAAAATTAACATTTTATAATAAACTATGAAGCAAAACAGACTAATCTCCAGCCAGTTCCCTACTCTCTGTCCCATCCTATGCAAAAAGATGAACTTTCCCAAAACGATTCTGTTTTCAGACAAATGTTACCTGGCTAATATGAAGTGTTAATGCTGCCTCAAGGGAACCTGAGAGACAGAAAAGACACACAAGGAAGGAGAGGCCAATGGAGCCTTTCTCTTTAGATGGTGGACACTAAACCATCAGTTTCACATTGCAAAACTTCAGACTCTCTCTAATTCAGGCCACTAGTGTCACAAAGAATACTGGTGGGCATGTGAATTTAGCCATTCACTAATAACAAAGCCTGACTGCTGAATAAATTAAATGTTTCCAAAGATACTCTCATTGATTCTGGCTAGCGTTTAGGAATGGGAAAGAACAATATTTTAAAGGCCAGAATATAGTTTCCTTTCTTTACATCTTTGTTAAAAGACTACATGAAACACAGTCATAGATACACTTACCAATTCAAGAGGTGACCATAAAATTAAGAAATGTAACAACTGCTAACAGAGAATTACTGTCACTGTTTAACTCTGCACAGCTGTGTACAATACTCCCCACCTGCAATCCTGGGGCTTTCCACCAGTATGTGTCAGAGCCCTGCAGGATCAGAGATGCAGCCATGCCAAATTCCATTTTGAAAGAAAAGAAAGTAAAAACAGCTGGAATGTATTTGGGCTTATTCAGGGGAGTCAATGGAGTTGTGTCTGCAAAGACCGTACCCCCAGGAACTGGCCAGTGCCAAATACCTTGTTGTCACTTGAACTGAAACAGATGCACGCTTTTTTGCACCGGTCATTTTCTAAACCTAGGTACTTACAAACATTAGGTCCTTACCTTTCTGTAAAATTGCAGTCCACCTTTCAGTTCTCCATGAATTATAACCAGAGAGGAAAGGAAACAAAATGGAATTTAAAGGATATTGGATAAAGGGAGAAAGGATATTTAAAGGGAGAAACCTGCTCAAATTTCACTGTTCCTTTAGCTCTGATACTTCCTTTACTTCCACTTCAAATAGGATGATAATTATATTGTATCACTACTTCGGTTTTCTTCAGTTAATCTTACAACCTCTTCTTTATCTCTCAAGCTACATTAAACTAAGGAAAAACAAACACCCTGCAGTATAAAACTTCAGATAGAAGCTAAGAATACTAAGGTTGCTGAAACTTGGCCCCTTTGTGCACATGCTATTCTGCTCTTTTAAAGTACATGTGTGCATTCTGTTTTTCCAAACAGCCTCTGCAAAATTCTGGGAAGAGGACAGAGAGTTTGGGAATGTAGGAAAGCTATCCAATAAATAAAGCTGCTCTCTTCAGAAAATAAGGCAAGAGGAAGAATCACAAATCTGTAGTGCTTAACTTTGGAGTGTTACATTTCTTTTAATGTTATTAACTTCGCTCTTTTGCTGCAAAAATAGAATACCAGACCATATAGACTCTAATTCTGGGCTAAAAGAGCACTTGATTACGCACGTGAATTGTTAACCTTAAACTAGATAAACCAGTGGAAGAAAATACGAAACATATTTTGCCTGTGTATTTCAAGGTTGTTTTCTGGCCATGAAGAAAGGTAGAGATTGGAAATCCCACATTCAACTCTCAAGTCCTGGCAGAAACCATTTTCTACCTGGGGAAATGGTCCTTCAACAAGCTCTTTATGCTCCTTTGAACAATAGTGGTGAGAGCTTTCCTGCCCCAGTTTACTACCTGTTCTAGTATCTAATCTGGAAGAGGCCCTCCACATACCCAGTGAGAGCAAGTACTGAACAAGGCTCATCTTGGAAGTAAGCACAGTCTGCCATTTTGTGGGCCTGGTACTGGTATACAGGGCAGCTGAAAAGAAGTGACAGAGGATGCAGCACCCTCATTGCAAGTTGAAATCTCTAGGCTAAATGTAGCCCTGGGCTCTGAAAAAGGTTTTATTGAGTAAATACAAATCAAGGGTTTTTTGAAAGTGCTGATTTATCTGACAAGGTAAAAAGAACTTGATTCTTGTGAACTTGCAGCTGATAAATCAGCAATTCAGGTAAAGGCAGCATAATTCTCCACATTGTGTGCCCTGGCAGCCAGGAGGGCCAACTGCGTCCTGGGAGGCACCACCAGCCAGTCGAGGGAGGGGATTGTCCCGCTCTGCTTGGCACTGGTGCGGCCTCACCTTGAATATTGTGTGCAGTTTTGGGCACTGCAATATAGGAAAGATATTAAGCCATTAGAGAGTGTCCAAAGGAGGGCAATGAAGATGAGAAGCAGCTGAGGTCACTTGGTCTGTTCAGCCTGGAGAAGAGGAGACTGCAGGGAGACCTCACTGCAGTCTACAAGTTCCTTGTGAGGGGAAGAGAAGGGACAGACACTGATCTCTTCTCCGTGGTAACCAGTGACAGTACCCAAGGGAATGGCTGAAGTTGTGTCAGGGGAGGCTTACATTGGATAGTAGAAAAAGGATCCACACCCAGGGGGTGGTTGGGTACTGGGACAGGCTCCCCAGGGAAGTGGTCACAGCACCAAGTGTGACAGAGTTGAAGACGTGTTTGGATGATACCCTCAGGCACATGGTGTGACTTTTTAGGATGGTCCTGTGCAGGGCTAAGGGTTGGACTTGATGATCCTTATGGGTCCCTTCCAACTCAGCATATTCTGTGACTCTGTGAATAACCAAAACAGCAGTAAATTTTAAAGGAGTAAGAGTAATTTTAGTAGGGTGGTACAGAATGGTATAAACAGAATTCATTGGCAATCACCTCAGAAAAGCCAGGAGTTTAAGGGCATCAGAATCAAAATATTCTCTTATTCTCAGAGAGTTACACTGTCATGGCAGAATTTAGGTAAGAGCATGTGGTGGCATATGTAGAGGAATTTGACCCAGTATCAACTGTGTTGTTTCTGCACAGTCAGGAAGTAGAGAATGGAGAACAGCAATGACTATCACACACAACCTTGGCGAGCAAGAGGTGTTACCCTGGCTTCTGCACTTGGCTTCCCTGCATGCAGAACCTCACACTGAAGGAAGCCTTTCCAGACTGCAGAGTCCCCAGCTGTCATCTAAAACCCTCAGGTCACGTCATTTCATACACTGAGCGACAAAAGACATGACAAGGACAGACAGACCTCTCCAGTCCTGCACTGTGTCGAAGAACACTAACTTCACTTATAAACAACAATAATATGACATAAGCGTGGTGGAAAAAAAACAAAAACTGATCTGGATACATGGAATTGCAATTAGAAAAGAACCCTTATTTTTCAGAGAGACTGAGTACATAGAGAAGTAAAGTATTTTGTTTAAATTCTGTCCTTAGTTACAATGCCACCTGGACAAAAATCTAGCTAAATTAAACAGTCTTAAGACATTTCTATATTCTGCTGCAGTACATCCAGAATACACCAACAGCACCACTCTGTGGATTAACAGTGAATGTTCTGTAAACTCACAAGTTGGCTTCCCAAGCCTCAGACCAATCACACTAAAGAAAAATACAAATACATTTTTAAATATATTCTTAAATTAGACTAAATTACTGTATCAGTGGTATAAACCTGGCACCACTAGAATTTAATGAAGTACCTTACCTTTACAGTAGTATAATTGAGAATATAAATTGGCTTGCTTAGTTCATGTATGTGGCACGCCTTCTAGTCGTTCACATAACTTAGTATCAGTGAGAGAGGTTGCATGTGCTGAATTCATAACAGATGCTATACACTGCACCAAAATGAGAACTTGACTCTCTGAATCACATCCTAGATTTACACTTGTAGCTCTCATTAGTGGTAGCTGCAGCACAATCCACGAGATTGTAGATCAAAGTACTATAATTTAAATACTTTAGCTAATCTTCAACTTAATTCCTTGAGTCTGCAAAAATGGCCTAGAAGGAGCTTTGCTTCCTGCTCTGGGAAGAAATCAGGGCTGAGGCCGGGAGAAGAAACTGCAACATGAGCAACTACAAAATTTTCCATGCACACTGACTGTCCCCCACATTGGACACTTCAGCCTGACAGTCAGCTGTCAACTCAATATTGAGTTGAGCTGCAGATGTCAGCCAGTAACCCCTGATGGAGCTCAGTGGGATATAAGAAATATTTCCTACTTTGCCATCTCCAGCTACAGCAGCTTCAAGTGGTGAGTCCACACACCAAGTGGCGGTGCGGCAGATCACTGCAGGACTGCATGCTGGCCTTCTGCAGTCCTTGTGAATCCCACGGAGCCTTTCACACATTAAAAAGGGGGATGGTTACAGGCATTACAAGGCCGTGCTTTTGCACATAAATCTTACCACTTGTGCCATGCAAAACTCAAGTTCGTAGCATCACAGAATATCCTGAGTTGGAAGGGACTCACAAGGATCATCGAGTCCAACTCCTGGCCCTACACAGGACAGTCACAAGAGTCACACCATGTACCCAAAAGCATTGTCCAAATGCTTCTTGTACTCCATCAGGCTTGGTGCTGTGACCACTTCCCTGGGGAGTTACCAGCCATGCTCTGGGTGTAGAACCTTTTTCTACTATCCAGTCTAAATCTCCTCTGACGCAGCTTCATGCTATTCCCTTAGGTCGTGTTGCTGGTCACCAGAGCAGTTCAAGTCCTTTGAGAAACTAGGGCAAAAATAAGGGTTCTTGAGGATCTCAAAATTCCTGTTATCAAGTGCAAGGTATAGTCATATCATTTGAGGAGCAGTTACCTTCTGGGGTCCCAAAATCATAGATAAAAAGGAAGGAAAAGCCGTTGTATCACTAGGTTATATGTGGCATATTAGTTTCTGTCTGTAAATCTGAAGGAAATAAGAAAACAAACAAACAAACAAAACACTCCAAACCATGTTTGAGTCTAGTTTTGGTCTGGACGAGAGTGGCCACCTCTATTTCAGCTTGTCTCTGCTCCTCCAATACAAAAGCATCCAACACATAAGCATCTCTCCTGCTGTTATGTATCTGAAAGCTTGGGCATTATATTAGAGACAATATGCCTTTCTTTGACTGAGTGGATGCATGGAACATGAATAACTCTCATCAAGGTTAGCATTTTTATCAGTCAAGCAGATAATTCTGCCACCTGGTCTGTTGACTATTTCCAAAGTGTAAATACAAGGCTCAACTTACAGGAAAACCTGAAGGCAGCATCTTTTACACTAGAATAGAGCGGACTTCTTTCTGCTCCAAGAAGCACTACAGTGCAAAGGCGGTGCACGGCCCCCACCACTGCCAAGGGAGCAGTTTGAGAGCACACGTCTTTTTTAGAGGCCAGGCCAAACTCGGTCACCTATTCTTAGCCGGTACTTTGTTGAAATTGTTAATAACTATTCTCTCGGCTGCGCCTTTCCCCGACACAAACGAGATTCCCCAGCTGGCTCTGCCACCCGCTGCTCCGGGTGGAGAGGGAGGGAAGGCTGCAACGGCCGCATGCCCCTGCTCTCCCCCCTTCGCGCCCCTCCGCAGGGAGGTAGGTGCTTGGCAGCTACACAGCACGGCCTCAGCTCCCCCCTTCACGTCAACGCAGTCTACATCCCTGTCGGGAGGGCCCGTGGGCGCCCATGCAAGGACAACTCTCACCCTCCTCGCGGCTCGCCCGTCGCCATTCTAAGGCCCTTGAGGTGCTGAGAAAAGCCGCCGCCGCCGCGCCCTCGCCCTCACAGGGAGAGCGGAAGCGTCACCGGCTGTGATGGCCGGCTTTTTGTTCCCGCGTTGTGCCATGGTTGTTAAAATTAAATAGAGTTATTTCTTGCAGTGGAACCTCTCCTGAGTTAGTGGCTGGTCTCAAAGCAGCAGTGAGCTCCTCAAGGCAGGTTGCCTGAGGAGGGCAGCACGCTCTTCCCAAGTGCTGCTGTCATCTTTGCCGTTCCCTTCAGGTTTTGCCGTTTCTTAATAAAACAGTCACCAGGGGGAAGAGCACAGGGAAGTAGCAGCTTTCTGAATTTCTCCATGTAAATGACTCTCTAGCTTATTTTCTAGATCTCCTTTGAACTCCTAGTTCAAGATCAGAACAAGATCAGTACTGTTCAGTTTCAAGAGAGAAAAAAAAATGTACAAATGTAGCCAGATGCTATTTACCTTTTTGTCTTTCCATGAAATGGACAACTCAAAACTGAACATATGTTTCTGCATATTTGTTGTAATACAGCAATGTGTACAGTTATGTTTGGAGAGATCTGTGAAGCGCAGTGCGGCAGAGGGCCCCCCCCCCCAAGCTCCTGAGGTAAATGGATTTTTTTAATGGGGCTTCCTCATATTGACAAGCAATTTTTCATTAACTTGGCCAACTCTCAATGCAGTGGCTAGCTGTTCTTTGGTATCTAAGGAAGGAGGGCTAATAAGTCTGTGAAACTCGTCTAAGATTTTTTTTTCCTGGGGAGTTTTAGACTCTGTACATATATATATATATGTACGCATATCTGAGTTGCAAACTTAACGAATTATGACTCCTGAACTTAACATTGCTAGTAAAGTTTGGCATCTCTTAACCATTAGCAAAGCACCTCTTGCACTTAACAAATACCTGGAAATACAATTTCCTTTTAACACACGACTTCCAATGCCTGGGCTAGAAATGTCAAGCAGGTTGTATAAAGATCAGTTTCAGTGAATGGCTCAATCAAGTCATCTTGAAAACTCATCTGTAATTTCCTACTCGTATCCCTCTTCTGTTATCTTGCCTTAGTGTTCAAGTTCCTCCTTTGCCTTCAGTATCATAACCCCAAGTGTATTCTATGCAACTTTCCACACCACCATTTCTTTACAGCTGCTAATTAAAGATCCCTCTGAATAAAGCCCTCCGCTTGAACAGTTGGAGTGCCCCTCTGAAAGGCCCCTTTTGTGGGAGACCATCTTGTGGATCACAACAAAGACAAGGCACTTCGGAAAAGAAATTCTTTTACTTTGTAGTCACTTCTCTGTCTCAAATTAATTAGCACTGCTCTGTTTTCAAGTGTAATAACACTCTGGAGAGGTGAATGGAACCTTTCAGGGAGTAAACTACAGCACACCCTCCCACCAGCCTTGAGCAACAAAGCAGACTATAAAGAGTGGTCATAAGAGGTGATAGCTGATTAGGAGTGAGGTGGAACTCAGGTGACTGAGACTGTAATTCACACACACCACACACACCCCAACCTCCTAAAGTATTAGGAGTATTACACCCGATTAAAAAAGAGGCCCAGAGTGATCCTCACTTTGGCAATTTGTAAATAAAGTACAATTAAAGTTATTTTGCCTGAAAAAAATCCCACATTCTAATCCATGTGTTTTCTTGACTTGATAATCACTTCCTGATGACTGTTTCTTGTCCTGCCTGTGCTTTAAATTTACCCTGTATCCCTGGACACCTTAGCATGTGAACATATGCATCACTAGTGAAGAGGCTACATTCATCTAAGTCCATATGCTCGTGTCCATATTAGAGCTGCTGAATTTTCTCCATGAATTAAATGCTCTTGAAAACTGTGTACAGTCAGAACCTATACTGAAAGACTGCCAAAATCCTTGGCCTACATCCATAGGGTTGTACGGGTCAATACTTTATGCTTGTGGGATGAACGTGATAGAGACAAGTTGCCCTGAAGATACCCCAGCTTCTCTGACGAGCATTCACCCATGAAGCAACTCTTTTGGAACCCTCCTGAGAACAATTCTTTCTGTTGCCATCATTCTTCATGTCTTGCTCACAGAAGCTAAGTATAGCACAGTGGGTATAGCACAGTGAGTACTGCAGCTTTCATTCATACCAAAGGCAATCATCTCTGTATTCTCTTTGAGTAAATCTCCAGAGATGCATAAATTCACCATAATTTGCATTTGCTCATGAACAGCATCCCTGTAGGGTTATTGAAATTGCATGTTGTATTATTTGAATCATTTTAGCTTAGCTGAAGGCCACAAAACCTGAAAGGTGGTTTGTTATTGGTTCTTGGCCTTCCTGCCTTGTGTCAAATTTTGCTGTTAAATATATGAATGTAAAACAACCATTGGCTACAAGTGAATTATACTTCTCATACTCAGATCTAACAAAGAAGAGGAATTGACCTATGCATTTTGTTATCATGTCCTCCATGTATATGTAACCTTTTGGACAGGAAAATTCATGCATGTGGATTATAAACTCCTCTGAGGCTTTGTTTTTATTTTCAGTGTGAGTACCTGTGCTGCAGTGATTTGATTTGAGCATATGACTGCAGGATATTATTTCATATCATTCAAGTCAATGGGGATCCTGGAGAAAATTCAATTGCAGCAGGACCAGTCTTTGAAGAATGTCACTCTCCGTGTAAGGTGACAGAAAACAGGTATGTTTTTATGGTCAAAAGTAACCAGTGCAGCTGATCAGTCTGCATAGTGAATGCTCACTCTGTCCCCACTGATGGCAAACAACCTCACTGGCAGAAACCAACCTGGATCTTTTTTTCCCTCAGAAAATTAACAGGAAAACAATAAGCCTGCTGTCAGACAATCTATAAAGAATGAGGATAGTGAAGCGTATCATATTAATTATTCAACATAAACTGTTCACCCTGCTCTTCCAGCAGGCACTGTCTTCTCCTACTCCTACTCTTTTTGGTTTAACCTGCATCTGCCTAAAGTTCTGACTGGACAATGTTGCAACTGACCACAGTGAAACATTTTCCAGCCGCCTCTGTTGCATTCATGACTTAGTATTGAGCATACTCAGTTCTGCATTTTTGTCTAGTGCCTATGAAGGCAAGATGCTGAGAAATGTGGAAAATAGAGGAGCACAACTGCGGGGAGTGGAGAGTGATGTGGAGCAGGTTCAGCTGTGGCTGGCAAAGAGTCATGGAGCCTGATCAAGCAGTGTGTTCAACCCACACATGTGTCCCAAGAACTTCAGGGGAATAGCCTTTGTGATTTTTTTTTCACATAATTAAGATTGTATTGGGTTCTTAAACCTCTGTATAATCCAATAAAGAAAAAAATTAAAAGTTCGTTAAATCCCCTGCATTAAAAGAAATCCTGCAACCTAGCTGTTTATCTCAAAAAGCTCTTTGTAGTGCCTGATGCTCATGTTTTGTAAGTGTTCCCTGAAGACCATTATTCATCAGCACAGAGTTCAGCGCAGTCAAATGAGAGACTCACAGTTTGGAACTGTATTTCTGAAAAATCTTGCGTGTCCATTTCTTCCCTTGGCCAATTAATATAACTGACCCAGACATCTCTCTGTTCCTGCCTGTTCTTGCCTCCTTACCCTTATCGTGCATGACATGAAACAGTATATGAGCTGACAACAAATCTAGATGTTTATGTCTTCAGTAGCATTATTTAAATGAGCTACTCTGACCAAGAGACTTCTGTTTGTCTTCCAGGGACAGATATTTCCATGCTCTTATTGCCCTTCATGCTGCAATTTCATGGTTCTGCTTCTAAAAATAATTTGCTTTAATTTCTCTCTGTGAAGCCAGTCTAAGGCCTCAGTCTTAAGTTTACGTGTTGCAAGAGAAACTCTGCCTTGATTTTGATTGTTACTTGCACCAGGAGAGAGATACCAGTGTGCACCACAACTGTGAAAGTGACAGATCACTGTGTGTTTAACAAAGACCCATCTGCAAGTTGCTAGTTGCACCAGATCTGTTTAAAATTATTAGAAATAGGTTTGTTTGTTTGTTTTGTTGGGTTTTTTATCTCAGAGATTATAAATCTTTGAATAAAACCAAAGTGGGTGTATTGATTTCTCAAGTATTACCACACTTTCACAAACGGATTTCTCCAACTATTTCCCTGTTTCCAAGCAACCTTGCTGAGGAGAAAGACAAATTGAACATTGTGCTAACAGATTGACATAAGACTTTGACAGCTATTTTTAATGAATGTGAATCTAAATTACTGCACCAACCAGCTTCATTCAAAATCTGTGGTCTCGGCTAATATAATACTTCTAGTTTATTTCTTTTCACTTTTGCCCAAGACACACAATTCACAGAAATCAATCCAGATCTATAATTATTGGCAGGGTGATATGAGCAGCCATGGTACTTATGCCTCTGACAGCTCCTTTCACAAATTGAGGATAATCTGAACTGAAAAGACAAATTGATTATGCAAGTGAAGATAGACAAATGAAGGCAAGAGTAGATTCAGTCTGCAGAGAACAGAAACATTGAAATTTAGTTCCTTTTCTCTTTTGTAGACACTTGTGAGCTCAGTATCTACACAAGTGTGATCAGTCATAGATAGAGATAGGGGAACAGCAGTAAGTGTCGAGATCAAACAAATGTCCTGCTTCTCTCAACACAGGAGAACAAGCCTCAGTAGATGGTTCACTACACCCACATAATTTTGTTCCCTGGGGAGCCCACTTACTCTTTCCTGCTTCTTGAACCAAACTGTTTCCTTCTGCCTGCTGGCATCTTCCCTACAGTTTTCTGCTGTACACATAAAACTTGCCAAATAATCCTATAAGGCCTTTATAATGAGAAAGCCCTTCTGTCTGTTGTTGCCTTAGATGGTGGTCCTGTTGTTTCAGCTCTGACCTTGTCACTGGGTAAAGTCCAGTAATTGTTCTTTGTGCTGAAGTGGAAATATGAATGCTTAATATATGTTGTAACTACATCTGTGATTATGAGCTGACATAGGTCCTTGTTAACACTGGCCAGAAGGATGCTTTCACTTGAGACCCAACGGGCAATTGTTTGTTGTTATCTGAGTGCGACCCCAGTCAGCCAGCACCAGTTCTTGACCTGTCCAAGGGGCCAGGCAGGGTGAAGCAGGGATTAGGAGCCCTAATTGAGGCTAGGTTTCTCCCTGTTTTGTGATAACTAGAGCATTGTCTCAAACAAAACTATTAGTATAGTATACTATCCTATATTAAAAATATAATAATGAAACATAATATAATATTTCATTCTGATGAACATTTGCTTCAGAATGTCAGTAGAATACTATGTATTGTACCTCAGAATGGGTCTGTGGTGCAAGCAGCTCAGAACAGATGATCACCACCAAAACCAGTAAGTCTTATTCTCTTCCTTCTGTACGGGCTATCTAGCAAGACAAGATCAGCAGTACTTTTCATGCTATTTAAGAGTACTGTCCCTATAATGACCAGAACATGAATTCAGGAATGAGCACTCTTGCTTAGGTGGTAAGGCAGTATGAGCATCTGATGTCCATGAGTTATCTGGACATGTGATACAGAAGGGGCTGTAATTAATCCTAGCAGAATATTAGATGTCCTTTATAAAAAGGCCACGCTTTCATGTGAACATGGAAATATGAGGTAACATATTAATGCCTTATATTAAATAAAAATCAGTGATGATTATGTTCTTTCCCAGCTTAAAATAGAAACTGTGGATCTGTTAATTCCTTTTAATACAGGGGGAGAGGTTTTATGTTTTTCTGTAAAACTATAGAAGCTTTTCAAAACATTTTAAGTGCACAATAGGCCTGTTTGAGTAGTATCATTTTCATTTTCAAAACAAAAAAATAACTTGTGAGGAATGGAATTGCAAAAATAAGCTTTGTTACTGAATGTTAGTGCTCCCATGGACAAGACAACATACAAAGTCTGTAACATGCAAAGCACAGCCTTAAGACATTAACATCGAAATTGGAAAGGCAATTTCCAGCCTGTGGAAATTCCTTTTCTCACATTTGGTATTAACTCATATAGGGAGGTAAGTAGAACCTAAGGCCTCCCATGTCTAAGTTTTGATTTTAGAATATGCAGCCTCACTTTAGATAGCTATGTGGTCACAATTAAATATGTAATGGTCTTAGCCATCTAAGGCATGGGTCATTCATAGCTTCCTTTTAATGCCAGTGGAAAAAACTCATCTCTCTTAAATATGAGTCAAAGTGCATGATAAGTTCAGCAGCCCCGTGGTACTCAGGATAGGTGTGACCCAGCCAGGTTGAGTGCTGGATGGCCTCTTAAGCACTCCTTAAGCAACACTTAGTTTAGACAAACTTCTTCATTTTGGAAAAGTACAGATGGCACATTGAAATAATGTTTTGTTTGCTGTAAATATGCTTCATGTGGGCCTGTTTCAAATAATCAATTTCATGTAGGTAGGAAAATCATTTTGGTCTTGGACTATGCAGTCTCTGCACTTTATTCCTTCTCAGAAATAAAGAGGCTGGTGGGTGGCAGAGCAGCACATCACAGGCCAGGAATCAAATAGCACTGGTGAAGAATGGTGAGCTCAGGTTGCGGCAGAAAGTCTCACATGAAACATGATTCTTAATGCATCTGTGTGTTTGGGATTGAGAAAAAATGGTACTTTGCACCAAGCATCCAGGTTGTTTCGTCATTATTCTGAACTTATGATTTTCAAAGTATTCTTCTCTCTGTGTCTTACCTGGTTAATGTGACAAAGACACAAGCATAATAGTAGGTTTCCTGACAACCTAAGGCAGAAAAATACTCTGAGATACCATTTAGGCTTCTGAGGAGTTGTTGTATTCAGCATAGTGTGAAGACCTCTCTCCAGACAGTGTAGCAGTCTTGTTTTTTTGTGCTGAGCAGAGTAGATTAAAGGTTTTCACAGATATTTTCTGTCACCGGAGCATTAGATACAGATATTAAGTACTGATTCCCCTGAAGTAAATTCAATCTTTTTGTTAAACACTGAAAATACTAGTTTTTAGACACTCGTCTGTGTATCTGCAGGAGGAATGTTTTTAGTGGAAATCCATGTTTTTCCTTGGTAAAACAAACAAACAAACAAACAAAACAAACCTGTTCTAACTTCAAACCTTAAAATATAAGGGCTTCTTTCTTATCTTTACCACAGGCAGCTGACTTTCTTCACCTCCCAGGTTCCATGGAAAATATTACCTTGAGTCATGGTTTGTCTTTTTCTTTCCTTTTCTTCCTTAAAGACTCTTTTAAGTTATTCTTCCTAGTATTCTTTATCCTGAAAAAAATGTGGTACCTGACAGGCTGCTTTAGTTGCAGAGAGGAATAAGTTCAATGGAAAGACTGAACTGGATGCATGTAACAGTCTAAAATGCTTTTTAAGTGCATTTAAGTGGAAAAAAAGCACCTTTTATTTCCACAAATAAGGTAGTTAACTGAGTCTGTTCTGTTTTGAAGGAAAATCAGTATTTAAGGAAGGAACAAAACTGCATTTCTGTGGGGTGGAGCGCTGACACTGCCCTGCATTCTTCTGTGCAAAAAAGAGCATTGAGAACAGTATCTTTATGCTATCCCTGGAGTCAATTGCAGTAGACAGGGTGCAGCCCTCAAAGTGAAGCTGTCTGGATGCAAGTGGAAAATGCTACAGAAATTCCATTTGTCAACATAAATCTTCAGTGAATACATGTCCTAGTAAACCAATTTCAGTAATATTATGTGACTTTTACCTAAGGTTTGTTTCTCAAGGTTGTTTCAGAAGGGGTTAAACAAGGGTACTGGTTTTTAACTTCCAGTGCCAGAATATGTACATTTCAAGTAATCCATACATTGAGAAATCCACTTACAGTGATCAGTGGGAGCAAAATACACAGAATCATGGAATGCTTGACAGCTGGCCTGCAGCACTTGCTGGCAGCAATTTCCTCAACCTTCATAATCTGAATAGAGTGAGCACGGGCACGGTGACGGGCTCTCATATCATGGTAGCATTGAGTGACAGCACCAGCCATGGTCAAATCTCTGTATTCCCTGTACACGGAAAGCAGCTGTATCTGTGCTATGTATTGGGTCAAACTGTAGTAGAAATTTCTAATTTCTCTGAAGTTCTAAGGAATCATCATGAAATATGGAAACAGATTTTCTTGGTTTGAGATAAACAAAAAATATATATTAGAAAGGAGCCAACAAAATAATAAGAAAGAAGATTATTAAAACCCTAGACATATTAAGAAAAAAATGTGTATGTAGTACATCACATATTGTATCATATCATATTTATTATATTAATTACCTGAAGGAAGACTCCAGATTATATGACCTCATCAGCTGCCCACAGTTCAAGATGCAATCACTCAACTCTGAGAGTAGAATTGCTGTGGGAGATCCTGAAAAAAGTAATACATATTAATTATAAAAAAAGGGGACAGTTTAAAAGCATACTTTGATATTCTTGCCTGGGCGGAAGTCCCATTGTCGCTCTGACTAATAAATCAAATGTACTAAGGCTGACTCATATCCAGGAGAAGGATGCAGTTTTAGAGATACACAGCAAAGTTTGTATTTCAAAACCAAGAATTCCCAAGTTTGTGTAGCTACAGCTACCTAATCCAGTAACCTGAATCTTACTTATCAGAATTCCCATGCTTTTCACTTTAAAAAAGTTGCAATTAATGAAGCAAGACTTTGACATTTGATGTTTCACTTCATTAAGGATTCCTCAAAGTCCTATGAGGAAGGAGGCACAACTTATTTGTTAAAAAGCTACCTGGTCTGATCTGCAGTTCACCTAAAGTATTTTATGCCACCTGCTTTCACACTCTTAACAGCACAATTAACATACCTTACAATGAAGCATACAAAGAAATAAAGACTACAACATGAAGCCAGAGAAAACAACCAGTCTGTCTCAAAATATGTGTTTATTGAGGAGTGCAAGCTTATTGAAAAGATTGACATAGTAGAAATGTGCCCCTCTAGTATTCTTGTGGTTTAAAAATTGCTTGCATATCGTCAGCCACTATTGCCAATGGCAAAGATATGTTGCCATGGCATTTCAGTTGTCCTTTTTCATTGTCTTATTGCTTTTTGGCCACTTAAAGAGCCTTCAATAAAACATTAAACAAAAAGCTTTGGACCATAACACACTACACTCTGTAAATGTTGCACAAATATTCTTTGATTAAACCATACATCATATTTCAGAGGCAAGTAATTACTTGTATCATTTGCTATTCCAAATGTATGGAATCTGAGTAGAACATATTAACTAGTAGTTGAGGCCTTTGGTCTCGAGTTCACAGTATATCCAATTGTTGTATATCCAGTTTATCAAGGCTGGAGATGCTCATACAAAAATTCTACACATTATATATCATAAACTTAAGAATTTTTACATGTAATGCACCAAATGACTGTGGAAAGCTGCCTATGATTTGCTCTAATTCTAGGTTATGAAAGCCCTCAGAGTTCCTATAGCATTCTGTGTGTATTTCATTATCTTTCCGAGCTAACAAGAATTTTAACCTGTATTTTGCAAATTGAAAAAAAGAGCTCTGTTTCTAAAAGGGGAAAGATATCAGCTATAAACAGTCTAAAATGCTCATACCCTTCAATTGTAACCATTATAATTGGTTCATACGGTTCTTCTTTTAACCTTCCCTGTACTCTTTCATGTGAAGTGTAGAGGATAAACAAAAGTGCCTTTATATTATGTTTCAGGAAATTTACAGTAAGTTTCCCCAAGGCTGTAGGCTAGCCAGTCTGGAATATTAAAAACAAACTACTATGTAATACAGAGAACAGATTACATAGCTTTTGTCAGTCTGCGACTGAAGTCTGCTGCAGAGTTCCTGCTGAAGGACTGGCAGAAAGTTATTACTTGGAGCTGGGCAGCAGAACAACTCTGAGAGAGCAGTCTACCATTTTGGTAACTGTTTCAAACCTGAGTTGGGTTTTATTTTGTCAAGCCAAGCCTTGTTTACATTTGTAGTAGTACATAAAATTGGCCAGGAACCATTCTCTGGCCTTGAGGACAGCAGGCATGGCTTGGCTTAAATCCATGTAACTAATCTCTTTTATCCTCCCAGGTTGTTTATGTTCACCTGTGCATCCCCTTTAGAGCAGTTAATGTCCTATGGTTATTCCAAGGCATGCCAAAATATTGCTTTGGAGAGGACTAGCTGGTGGCAGACAAGTCAGGCCAATATGCAGACACACCTGCCCCAGCCTTATTCTCTGTACTTAATTTGGGGCAATTTTTCACTCAGGTCCCACTCTGTAAGTGAATATAGTATATAGAGTGGATGCAGTATAGATAGTTCTTTTTTTTTTCTACTTGTTTAATTTTTTTTAAAGTGTAAGCAAAAAGACTATGCTGAAAAAGAAGCAACACCTACTAATCTTTCAATTTCTAATCTTTATAGTCAGAATTAATGTCACAAAACTGGCAAAAAGAGCTTTTCAAAATACTTCCCTAGGGTAGGAACTATTTGACCTTAAAGAACAAGAGTGGATGACTTTCCCTCTTAAAATAACTCAAGGTAATCTTGCACAATTTTGATGTATTAAACCAGAATTTTATGAAAACATACACAAGATTTCAGGTGGGGGTAGGGGGTCCTGTGTACTAAATTTCAGCCCTCTGACAATGGATATATTTCCCTCACCTTTGTAGATCCTTAGAAATAGTCCTAAATCTTCAAGACTAAAATACTCGATAGGATAGGATAGGATAGGATAGGATAGGATAGGATAGGATAGGATAGGATAGGATAGGATAGGATAGGATAGGATAGGATAGAATCATTTCAGTTGGAGTGAACCTAAAATGATCATCTAGTCCCACTGCTTGACCAATTCAGGGCTAACCAAAAGTTAAGCAAATTATGAAGGGCATTGTCCAAATGCCTCCTAAACACTGACAGATTTGGGATATCAACCACCTCCCAGGGAAGCCTATTCCTGTGTTTGACCAGCCTTTTGGTAAAGAAATGTTTCCTCATGTCCAGTCTGAACCTCCATTGGTGCAGCTTTGAACTATTCCCATCCTGGGTTGCTGCACTTCAGGAAGAAGAGACCGGTATCTCCCTCTCCACATCTCTCCTCAGGAAGCTGTACAGAGCAATGAGGTCACCCCCCAGCCCCTTCTCTCCAAACTAGACAACCCCAGGGTCCTCAGCTGCTCCTCACAGGACATGCCTTCCAGGCCTTCCACCAGTGTTGTTGCCCTCCTGTGGACCATTCAAGGACCTTCACGTCCTTCTCAAACTGTGGGGCCCAGCGCTGCACACAGGACTCAGGGTGAGGCCACACCACGGCTGAGTACAGCGGGATGATCCGCTTTTGGCAGCTGCTGATGCTGTGTCTGATGCACCCCAGGATGGGGTTTGCCCTCCTGGCTGCCCGGGCACACTGCTGACTCACACTGAGCTGCTGCCCACCAGCACCCCCAGATCCCTCTGTAGGGTGTAGTGGCTGCTCTCCAGACACTCCTCTCCCAGTTTATACTTGTGTCCAGCAGTACTCCATCCCAGGGGCAGAATCCAGCATTTGTTCTTGTTAAATTTCATGCCATTGATAAGTGCTCAGTGCTCCAATCTATGCAGATCTTTGCACTTGTCCCTCAAGCACCTCTCAGTCAACAACACCTCTCAGTTTGGTATTGTCACCGTACTTGCTAATGGTCCATTCAAGTCCTGTATCCAGACCATGGATAAGATTTCCCTTCAGATAAGATTCCTGTACATACTCTTCCTCTGTAAAATAAATACCCTGATTAAAAGTAGGAGGTGATTAAGCTACTGATGAAAGAAGGGCTTGAAAGTATAAATAGCTGCTTTTGTTACGTCACTCTGACCAACACACTACAAACTTCTGGCAATGTAAGTTTCAATAACATACCATAGCACCTGGTATATTCCATCATATTTAAAAGAGTCATTCTCCACAGTGAAGCAGACATATAAAAATTTGTTTCATTAAAGAAGTGTAAGACATTTTTCAATGCTTTTGGGGTCCACTCCACAGTCCCATTGCAAAGATTATGCTAAATCATCCTCATAAAATCCTGAGAAAGAGAACCCAAGATAAAAGTTAGTGTTGATACAGAAGGTAACAGCAGCCCTGTATCAGTGATTAAAGAAACTATGCATGCAGTTAAAACAAAGCATTCCCTAATTTTGGTCTATTTCAGATCTGTTTTCCATCTTTGCTAGGACTAGTCTAAGAGAAGCTCATGATTGCTTGAAATATTACTCTTTGACTACTTTCTCCCCAGCTTTCTTTTTTTAACATAGGTTCTTCTGATATCTGGATCCTCTCTCATGAGATATGCCACATGCCTGGAAAGGAAAAGTTACTTTCTAGTGGGGCCTGGTGAGCATAGCTCTTGGTAGGCTTGCCACAACTGCAAGGTAATGTGTTGCAGTTTTCTGTTACCCTGGCTGGCCGGGCTGTCCTGTTGATATCTGCTGCATTTGACAGCATCCACAGAAGAGGAAAGAGGATGTGGCCCTGCAAGTACCAGGATGACTCTGGGCAAGGCTGCAAATATTTCTGTCTGCAGCTTTCAAGAAATTAAATAGTATTCATGGGGGTTACAGGGAACCTGTCAATCAAAAAAAGGCCAGGTCCTGGAAGTGAAGAAACAATGTATGATGGGTCCAACTTCAGCAGTACAGAAAATGGAACGGGAAATACAGAAAATGGAGAAAGAGGAACATACATTGTATTGGAGTCACAGTTTAGAGCAAGGCAGGAGACCTTAAGGGTGGGGAGTCTGAGAGCAAAGTCTTAGTTTGGGAAGATGCACCATATGTAGCTAGGGCTTATAGATAGTGTTTACTTTTTTCCACAAATATATGTGCAAGTTACATGGCTTAACAGCAAGGTTTGCTTGTCAGCAAGGAAGTAGCTCTTCAAACGATTTTTCTTTCATGAGGTCTTGTCTAACTTTTTTCCCATTGTTGTGACCCAAATCAGGAGGAGAGATGATGAGCACTCCAGCATGAAGTCCTGTAAAATCACAGCTATTTCATGATAAAGTCATCTCTGAAATGCAGAAATAGAACAGAGACAGGACAAGTAGAAAGTAAGACTGTGTCCTTCTGTCTAGATATGACTTCACGCTCAAGCTACTGCCAAAAAAGCAGTTTGTACCATGTAGAGCAGAAGCACTTGTGATGAAGGCAAATTATTTGTGTGGCTTTCATCTCCCTATAATGTCAGACCTTTCTTGAACTTACATTACCTTACTCTTCTGAATTGCTTTCTGTCCAGCAGGGTTTTTCCATAGTAGATCTGCCATGATAACATTTTGTATTGATGTGTACAAAGAATTTAATTCAAGTGATAATATCTCTTGAAGGCAAAGCTGGTTTTTTTCCATTTGCCAGTATGAGACTGGTAGATCTTTAAAGGAGAAATCCGTAACCCAGTGAACATCTTAGTCCTTGCATCTGTCTAGTAAACAATGAATTACGATATGAGAGGTAGGATGTTGTTGCAATTATATGTAGAAGAAAACCTCTTGTAGAATACTACAAAGGAATATCCAGGTAAAAAAGGAGCCTGTAACTCCAAAAATAATTTTTTTTAGTCAAACAGGACAAAATGCCTAGCCAAGAGGTGTGCCTGAGCCAAGTGGTCATTCTAAACTTGGAAAAGCTAAAAATGGGCCAGAATACAAAGTGTTGATAAAATGCAGCCACAGTTAATGGTGCCATGGTTTCTGCTCTCATGACAGATGCTTACAAGGCTTTCTTACCTCCAGGCATGCTATGTCAGGATGATCGGAGAACAGCTACAACTTTTAGGATGTTGCCAGACAGAAGCCTCTGCTACCTTGGTTTCTGCTCTGTGTCACCCATCTTGTGAAATGACACATTTCCATAAGTTCTGCTACTGCTGCTATCATTAAGCCAGAAGAACTACCATCCTTGAAAGTGCCACATGATGGTCAACAATGTGGTTCACCTTCTGTCATTGTTTTGTGTACATCTTCTGTGTTTTACAAAGCTAAATGGTTCCCACGGCAGTTTGCAGTAACCCTAGCCAGGATATGTTGCCTAGAATTGAAGAAATAGTTCTCTGGACAATTTTGAATATAGAAAGGCAAAAAGCAGTTCTTTAATTGAGGCGCTGTAGGTGCACAAAATATATTGCACACACTGACAGCATAGGCCTGTGCAATTTTATAATACTATATAATGACAATATCTGGAGGTTACCTCATTGGTTACACCCATCCCCAAAACCATCCCTCCTATCAGACCATCCTCGCCATGCCTCCCAAATTTGAGTCAGTGGTCTCAAAACAACCATCACTTCCTCTCAACCCTCGTCTTCCTCATCATCTATGTCTTCCTTGGAATGGCTTCAAGGGCTCTGAGTAGTTTTGACTGGTCACATGAAGTGGTGTGACCCTGTTATGTCTTATTCTGAGTACATTTCTGCAGATAAGGTGTTTTTCACCTTGCTAAAACCTCTTTCCATTTAAATTCTTGACAAGAAACATTAAACAGCATTTTAGGAATCTAATACAAAGGCACTTAGCAAACTAAAAGTACTAGCAAGTTATACTACAGTTTTATATAATATAAATTTTAAGACATCATGTACAACAGCAAAGACATGATTAAAAAACAAGAGCAGATCTCACCTAGTCTTCCAGGATGAAAAGACACAGGCTTTAATTACTCAGGTAAAGCTTAATCCCTGCTTTTTGAGCTGGATGAGTGGGGACAGAGCCTGGTGAGGATTCCCTCTGCTAGCAAAGACCCATGCAAGGACATCCACCCAGCCAGGAACTTTTAATGGGCTCGAGAAGCACATTGCAAAAGCTTGTTCATGTGCCAGTGAACAGCATGGCACAGGAGAAGCTGGACAACCATCATGGTTTATAGACAACCTGTTCAGATCTCTGCACTGCCCTTCCCACGGCTCAGGAAGGTGGAAGCAGGTTGTGGCTTCCCTGTGGTACTCCCCACTCCCTGATACACGCACAAACTTTCTTTTTACTAGGCTGTGTTCTGGGTTTTCCTCTTTGTAATTTTCACTTTCTGGCTTTCCAGAAAAAAGGTTGGAAGATCTGAGATGTTGCAAAGTTATTTAATCCTTTTGAGTTTTTAAGAAAAGGATATTTTTACCTGCTATTTCTCTCATCGGAGTTTTTTTCTGGAGTCAGCAGTCTCTGTCAACATTAATAAAGGGAATACACTTCTTCTCCCACACATTACTAAAGTATGACATCAAAGTACAACCTTGCTACAAGCAGATGAAAGCTGCTAGCAACACACATTAATCAGTCAGGCCAGTTTTTAGAGGCAGTGTTCTCAAACTTTGATTCATGTGAGACTGCTTCCTGGTTACTATGCAGAATGCGTATCGTATAACAGAATAATTTTTAGCACAGCTCCAATTATTTAATGGTATGCTTCAATGGAAGTGTTCATTAGCAAGCCACATGTAAATGCTTCTTTGGATTCAAGTGAAGGACTGAGAAGGTTATGAGAAGAATTCACCTGTGTAGGCAGATGGAGTTTACCTAATTAAATCATGGGATCTTAGAGTGCTAGGTTTGGAGGAGACCTCAAGGTCCAGCTTTTGGCAAATGCATGGTGTAGACAAGATAGTCCAGTACCTTGTCCAGCTAAATCTTAAAAGTGTTCAATGCTGAGTAATCCAACATTTCCCTGGGGAGATTATATCAATGGCTGACTGCTCTCATTGTGAAAAATTTTCCTCTTGTGTCTAATTGGAACTTCCCCAGGACTGACTTGTACCCATTACCCCTTGTCTTTTCCATGTCACTCCTTGTAAAAATGGGAGTCTTCATTTTCTTTATAGCCAATCCTTGAAATATTGGAACAATCCCTAATGCTGTTGCATCTCCAGAAATAGATGGAACTGCACTATCTCTTTCATGGCTATTTCTAAAGCATGTCAGGAGACAAAGGATCTTCTCTTATGGTATTGACATGTGAGATTGTGCAGTTTCATTGCAAGGCAACTTTTTTTTTAATCACACCATGCTTACTTACAATTTTCCAGGTTGGTTGTTTTGGGGTTTTTTTCTCAGCATCCTGGATGTAAGATAAATTTACCCAGTATCTGTGACAAAACAGATACTCCATTATGAAATGAAATACAGAAAGGAAGTGTTTCTCTACACTCTTACTGCCACCAATACTCTTCCCAATATGGCACCTTCTCTCTTAAAGACAAGGAATGTTAGTAAAGGAACACATTACTTGATATCCTCTGATAACTCTGAAGACTGCAGGTTGGTGTTTGAGGAAGCAGGACATGGGACAGTGATAAATACAGCAAGAATTCTTGGAGGAGAAGGATGGCAATGTTAGGAGTGCTGGTCCGGTCCTATGCAATAACATGCTATGTTTGCCAGCATACATTGTTGTACCAGTGGTATCTTATGCAGACACAAGCTGCTGACATACTTCTCATACGGAGAGCAAACTTGCCTCTTGAAATTCTGTGAGAGTAAGAAAAGTGTCTCTGTCTGCTTTAAATGTGTATCTGAAAACAAGCTGATCATCTCTTTGATGACAGTACATGATATTGTTTCCAGGAGGAAGAAACTAAAATATCTTGCCTATTTTAAAACTGAAGGTGTGTGATAAGAAGGAATTACAAAAAACTCTGAATAAGCCCCACTCCACTATCACTTTTTGGAAAAAACATCTGTAAGGAAATTTACCATCATTCTAATTGCAGGAAACTGTTTTTCCTGAGAGATCAAAAAATAAGCATGTTTTATGGGGAAAAGATGCTACCAGCTTCACTTTTCTTGAAAAGTTATCTTACCTCAACAGAAGAAGAAAGTATATTGTCTCTCAAATATTTCACTATTTGTTGTCAAACTGTGCTGAAAAATCTCACTGGACAATACTTGAACCTATGTAAAATGCCCCTACTAACGAATTTGAAAAACTGTAACTTGTGCTTTCCTGTATATATGTGCCACTCATTTTCTCAAAAAAACAGAAATAAATAAGTATACCTAAATACTAGCTCACATACAGTACTATTCTGTTTCTTGTGACAATTAGTGTGCCAGAATTTAAGCATTTACTAAATTTGATGGGGTATTGACTATCAGTGTAGAGTGCACAACATAGAAAACAGAAAAAAAGGATTAAACAATAAGTCAGAAGAGAATATAAATTGTCTAAATGTAAATTAACTCAGCCTCAATGTCTTTTAAGTTTTTGAAACAAGTTTGACACAATTAAGTGAATATTCATTCTCCAAAGCAAGGATTTGTGAAGGGAGTTGAAAGAATGCGTGTCCACGAACACTAACGGAATTGCAGGCATCTTCTCTGATAGAAACTGATAATCCTGCCATCTTCAACAGTAGAGTTACATGCAGAGGTAGAGTTGCACAGCTGGCACCTTATAATAACAGCCTAAATGAATGGCGAGGGATCAAATAATCTCAATCTTCAGGAGAGGGGCCTGAAAGTGAAGAAGAGTGTCTGGTGTCTTTCATGCTTGCAACAAGAAGCCTTACGGTTGATGGTTGCGCAGACTCTTTGTCTCAAAAGAGGATGAGTGGAGGGTTGATTCTCCACATTATTTTCTTCCCTCCAGCAAAGAGGAAATGTCCACAAGACAGACAGGGACCAAAGGAGCAAAGGACTCATTCTGTCCAGGTAGCAAGAACTCTTTATTGTGAGCAAACAGAAGGAGGCAGAGTGAGTAGAAAATACAATAGGTTTAGATAGAAATAACTCTTCCTTGGTTGACAGAGTAGTTAAAAACATGGGATTAGGAGTATTACAGTCTCCTAATCTTTTGCATTTTTCTCATTTTTTAATGCGCAGAGGTTAGAGCACTGTTTTTTTAAAAGCAAATCCTCCATCTCCAGTGAGCTCTGATTCAGGCTTACTCTCAGAATCTTACTAATAAAAGGATTTTCTGAATTCAAACAGTATAAAATAAATCTGTACTTATGTAAGAGTTTTCGACTTTTACATTAGGCTTATTAATTAAATGCTCTATTTACCAAATGCAACAATTATAGGGCAATAATTCACCACTTAGTAGGGATTGACCTGCCTTTGTCCTTATGTTTCCTTTCTATTCATTTATTCTGACTTCCACTCAGGAAAAAGTGTTAAAACTACCTTATTTCATGTACTTATTTTCTTCAAATTAAATCTTTATATAATGAAATGCATAGAAATACAGTATTTGAAAATCTAGCTACTCAAAAATAACACTCAGTATCTTTTGGAAGAGCCCAGGTAAGCACATAATAACAACTGATAATAATGATCTAGATGATTGCTTTAATCTACTAAATAGTCATTCTATTCTGACAGTAGGCAGAATATTGTATCAATTGATTTTCAGTATCCAAGTATGTCTGAAATCACCTGAATTGAATCCTGTTTCATTTTGAACTAATTCTGTCATTTTTGTAGAGCCTTGCTTTAGATTTTGGAAATAAATATTCAGTATGACATAGATTAAATAGTCACACAATAGTTGCCACTTCGTAATAGTCCAATGACTGTTTTCCCTTTGTATCAACAGTACTGCAGGAAGTGTTTTGGACTTATATTTGTTCTTCATGTATTTGTTCTACTTTAAAAACAGTCAAACAGCATTAGCATGTACTTTTTCTTAATACTGCACAGCAAGACAGAGAAGAAAATAACAGCTCTGAATCTCTAAGATAAATCGTCACTCAAGAAGGTCAGGGACTTGTCATGGACAGTTTGTCTATATATTTTGCTATCCAGGTATCTTTTTTTTGTGACTGTTAAATCTACAGTGGGATCCACAACTACCTTCCACAGCAGAAATCATTTACTAAGAGAGCTGAAACTTTCTGAGACTTGATCATATAGTCAGCCTTAAAACTACTGTCAGATTTCAACTTGTGAAAGATGATTTTCTCTCTTGTCACTGGCAAGACCTATGAGGAAGGGGAACATTAGCTACACTGCTGTGCTTTACTTTCTGGGCACTTTTGGAATAGCAAATACCTCCCTACCGTGACTGGACATGCAGGGGAGCAGCCTTGCTCTTTGAGGCAGATACTGCTATCCCTTCCCTCCGGAGAGACTCAGAAGTGCCTTTTTGCAAGCATCAAGGAAAACACACAGGCCAGACTTTTCACAGGTGTCTTCACTAACCTAGCAGTGCAGCTCTGATGGTCAGGGTTAACCATAGATGATCAAATACAGAACAATTTGCAAAATGTAAGTCTTAACCCACCTTAATTTGTGTCCTGAGCTACTAAACAAGAACACATGCAGAGTTCTTTTGGAAGCAGGGAACAGTTTTTCATAAAAGGCGTACCTCTTTTTGTCAGAAGATCTTAGCAAACAGTAAGGAAGCAGTTTATTTTTGCCTGCCTACATAAAAGATCTTCATTTGATGCTATGCTTTACATTCTTTCAGACCTGTACAAGGACAGTGGGTTCTGGGTTTTTTTTTTCTTATCAAAGAAAGCATGAATTCAACATCAGTCTTTAAGCCATGGCAATTTTTGAAACATACTGTAAATTGCAACAACAAAAAAGATACGCCTGTTCCTCCTACAAACTTGAGTTCAAATCCCTTCCTAGGCTACAAGTAAACACAAACATGTGACTCTGATCCTGGTTTTCCTCTTTTGCATACATCGCAGGGGCTGTTGCAAACCAGTATGACTTGCAATTTCTCTATTAAAGCAGCCAAATGATAGAAAAGAAGGGCAGTTTATAAAGGGCAAGATGCAGCTGTAGTAAAATGCCTGGGAATGGGAAAGTAAGTGGGCAAGGAAAGTGGTGCTACAGTGGGAGTGATGTAGGAAGTAGGTGGATGTTTTTTGCCTTCCATAGGAAACATTTAGTCCTTTTCATCAATTAATGATCAATTTTACATAGCTTGTATTTTTTAATCCTTCAGTCAACATCCAAACCTGAACAATCTGTGCTGGCAGCAAATGCTGCAAGCTGTTTTGAATTACAGAAATTATAGAGAATTTCCTTTCAATTTCTGCCTGGTAGCATTTAACTACTGCAAACATGAAGTCATGTGACCTTCCTGCATATAGACACTCAAACAAACTTGTTAGCAATTTGCCTGAGAGCACTGGTGTTTTACCTTGCTTCCTGATATCCTGGGCAAGGATTAAGACTTGTCTGACCATCCAGAAGGTACATATTCATCAAAGTGGATGTGCACTGCTTTATAAGTGACTGTAGCATATTAATAAAAATAAAGGGAAAAAGCTGCTAGATTCTGTATTCTATAATTTGGTTGACTTTTGGTTTCACGTTCTGGAAAGAACTAAACTTGGGACCTATTAGGCCCAATAGCACCTGAAATACATAGGAATGGGAATCTGGAACCCAGAAGAGCAGAATAGTTCTAAAGACGAATAAACGGTATTTGCTAAGGAGTAAATGGTACTTTACGGGAAGTGTAGAGGGAAGAAAAATGAGCAATTTTTAGCCATTTGCCCACCACCAAAACTTTCTCAGAATCTTATATTCACTGGTGGAGAGCAGGCTGACCTCACTGAAACGGCTCTTCTCCTTACTTCTTACCCATCAAGGTGAATTAAATGCTGCTAGAAATATGTTTCATTCCTTTATAATGTTAAGTTTCCTTGTAAGTAATCCCCACAAGTGTGGTATACAATGGTGAACAACAGAGATCTTTAGGTTCAGGAAGTAAAATATCTTAGTAACACAAAATGAGCAAGTCTGAAGACCAAGTTGCACCTTTTCCATTGCTGCCACTTTTCTCTCTTTTGTATAAAAATGCAAAGCAACTTCAGGATTGCATCTTGCGTCAACAGCTAATGGTGAAGACAGAATATAATAAATTTTTTCTTTAACAAGCTGTTATCCCGGACCAAGTAAACAAATCTGATAGTGTAACACTAAGATTGACTCAGAAGCAAGATATGAAAGCAGGATGACACGGTTTCTGGAGAAGCAATCACCCTACTCATATTGCACATTGCACAATCTGATCAAGACATATTTGGGGTATAGTTTCTTGGAAGTCAAACCAACTCATGATAGTCCCATGGGCTGGGTGGAGTCATATGCCCCAAACCAGTGCTGGCAAACCTTTGTTAGCCTGGAGGCCAGTGCCATGCACAAATATGTTAACTGGGGATCTCTCCTTCTGCTGCTATTAGGTCTTCCAACTGTATTGCCATCTTAGGATATTTAACCTGGAAAAATATATGAATAACTCACTCATGGAACACAGCAGCATCTAGCAATACTCAAATGTATCTCTGGAAATGTTCAAGCCAGGGTTGGATGCGGCTTTGAGCAACCTGGTGTAGTGGGAGGTGTCTCTGCCCATGGCAGGGGTTGAAAATAAGTGATCTTTAAGGTCCCTTTCAACCCAAACCATTCTTGAATCTATGATACAGAGAGACATAGAGGTCCTGGAGAGAGTAAAGTGGAGGAATACAAAGATGGTTAGGGAACTGGAGCATCTCTCTTCTGAGGGAGCTGGGCCTGTTCAGCCTCAAGAAGAGACAACAGAGACAGTACCTCCTGAATATCTATAAGTGTCTGAAGGGAGGGTGCCAAGAGGATGGAGCCAGGCTCTTCTCAGTGGTGCTAAGCAATAGGATAACAGGCAACAAGCAGAAACTGATGCACAGGAAATTCCACTTGGACATGAGGAAGAACTTCACTGTGCGGTTGACTGCACACTGGAACAGACTCCTCAGAAAGGCTATGGAGATTCCCTCACTGGAGATATTCCAGAAGTGCTTGGATGCAATCCTGTGCCATGTGCTCTAGGATAACCCTGCTTGAGCAGGGAGGTTGGACCAGATGACTCACTATGATCCCTTCCAACCTGATCCATTCTGTAAGTCTATGATATGTAGAGTGTTGAACAAACCTCTAAATGAAGTTGATAGATCCCACTGTCACTACAGCCTGAGCAACTGATTGTTTTCTGGTTCTCAGTCTTGTTTTTCGTTGCACACATTTAAATAGGTTTTATGCTTCCCTGTAGCAGAGGTGTAGGCACTCCTTAATCACTGATAATTTTCCCAGCAGGAAGCAAAGCTTTTTTGGCATACACAGTTATCTATGTTTACACAGTCATTCAACTTAATTATTGACCATGACAGCATTTCTTTCAAGGTATTACCTTTCTTAGATGGATTCCCCTTCTCCAGCAGGATGATGTTATGCTGTGTATTAAGAGGTGTTCAACTAATCTGGAACATAGAACTTTTTGAGTTTGGATAGTGAGAGGATAATGAATGGCCCATTGCTTCTTATGGCTTCAGAGTCCTTTTCACCTCCTTATAAGAAAATGTGTGTCTTGAACATCTCTATGCCAGAGTATTCCATTGCCCCTTCCCACCTCGCTGCTTCCTGTATCACATAATTTTCTTCTTAGGTTCTTTCTAACACAGAAGGGTACGGTGCCATCCCCTGTGATTCTGTTAAGTTCAGATCTCTCATAAGACAACAGAGTGTAGGAAGTTTGCTGTAAATAGAAAGGCACTGAGTTCACTGCTAGTGAATAATTGCAGTTGTAAGGTATTTGTCCCAAAACATCAACTAAGATTAGCTTTCACAGGAGGGAAGAACAGCATGATTCACCACTAGAAGGCAAAGGTACTAATCAAAGGCAACTTTAGCAGCCCTGAAATGCAGCTTCCTCAGTGAAAAATGTTCTCTCATGCTGGGGCAGAAGTATAGAGCCTAACATAACCTACCTCATTTGGAAGTTAACTGCATCTCCCAGTCTGAACTGCACAGAAAATAGAAGAAAATATGATGTAGAAAGTGTAGTCTAACTGAAGGGAGAAGAAAGCAGGAGTTGCATGTTGGACTAAATGATTTAAACTGTATAACCACATGGTTGTGATTCCCCCTCACTTCTAAGTTTCCCAAATTAAATGATGAAAATATTCAAGCCTAACTACAAGGAGAGGTGCTGGCTTCCTGCAGCCCTACGAACAGGCATCAGGGGTCTTTTATCAGCATACTTTCTCTAATAGGCTAACAGGCCTTATGGACTTCCAGGTCTGGAAACAGGCAACAAATAGCCTCATCCTGGACAAGAAAGACCTTTCCAGATCCATCCTTTCTGCTCCTTCACCCTGCCTAATGAGTGAAAGGAAAACATCTGTTTTGGTGAGGCAACAGTTGTCAACTCTTTTCATAAGTGTTGAAACAAAATTAATTATTTCTGTTACTACAGCCATTATCTACACTCTACAGCAGCCAGTTACAACAGTCAAGAAGGCCAAATGTCTGAGTAGGAAAGAACTTGAAATGGACATTACTGTCCTCCTTTCCTCACAGAAGGTCCACTGGGTCCTTTTAAGACCTGTGTAGGAGACTTTGCTGAGAAGCATCATGGCTAAAGGAGTCAAGAGGTAAACTGTGGCAACTATGGGTACAACTTCTGTTATCTTGTTCTTCTATCCAGAAACTACATAAAAAGGCCTCCTCTCTTTTATGGTCTGCAACTGACACCATGTTGTAGAAACACCAGAAGTAATCTCTTATGTCAAGAACATGGTATTAATCATTTATCTTTTCTATTCTTCTATTGGAGGGACCAAATTCATTCTTGTATGAATGGTCACGTGAAAATCTGATGCTCCATGTTTTGATTAATCTGCAAATGCTGAACTGAGGTTGCTCTTTGTAGCCTTTACAACTACATCTGAGGCAAGAGATTCTCCAGAAGCTCTTTTGCCGTCAAAACATATATAACATATATTACACATATATAACATATATTACACATATATAACATATATAACCGCAATGGAAATCTGACTCATTTGATAGATTTGGTTTAGTTACCAACTTCCTGAATGCTATCTACTTTATTCATGAGGCATCAATTTTTTCCCATGGTCTCATCATCATTATAAACACCTGTTTTTCTCATTCCCATTTATCTGTCAGTGGCATTGCTCCTGTGTTTCCCTTTAGATTCATAAAGAGCCAGGTGCTACAGTGTGCCCTCATTCTGTGATCAAGGACACCAGCTTCCTATGAAGCAAATAGGTTTTCACAAGCTGTAAACAGATTACACCTTCAGAGTGACTGATAAATGTCAGGAAGAAGAAAGGTCAGGTGTCTGGTACTGCAAGGTTGCTCTAATGAGCTCTGTTAACAGAGAAAATCAGAGATCAGGAATTCATCATTGTCTTCTAGAAATAGTGTCTGAAAAGCAGAATTAAAATAGGAAAGGGCTCAACATGCTTTGTATTAGGATTTTCACAGAAAATCCAGACAGGTGCTGTCAGTGTACTGTCTGATTTCTAGGATTACTGAAAAGGGGAAGAGGATCACAGGCCACAGTTCCAAGTTCCTTGTTCCCAGATCTGATAGACCAAGAGCAGTTCATAACTCATGGTCTAAGGCTAGAGGAAGGAAGCACAGGGCTGTACTAGGCTGCAGCTCTGGCCCTGGTCCGTGTGATCAGGTAGTGCACTGTGTCCTAGCTGCCCGAGACAGAGCTCAGATGCTGGAAAGTGGTCAAGGCAGAAAGAGCCTCTAGCAACCAAAAATAGGAAGGTATAGGATAGGAAACCAAGCTAGATGAAGAAATACGCAGGAAATAAACTGGGTGAAAGGGAGATAAAAACAATATACTATAGAAATAAAAGAACAAATTTCAAAATAAAAGAGAGTTACACAGCATTGACTCTAGATAGCGCACCTGTAATTCCAGAGTGAAGAAATCTCAGTGGAGTCATCAAGGGCACACACTGGTCCGTGGAAGATTTCCGTTACCCCTCTCATTTCCTCAGGATGCCCCTACCTTGTTGAGAACCAATAAATGTAGTTCAGACTGTAAGGAACTATGACTTACATGCCACAACTCTCTAAAATATTTCATAAACGCAATTGATGCGGCAGACATAAAAGACACACTCATGTAGATAAAATTGCATGAGAAAAGTGTTTTTTTTACCAGTTTCACACTGGGGTGAAGGGGAAAGAACTGCTTAAAAAATCTGGAGCTATGACCACACCAGAATGCTCAGCAGTAAACTATGTTAGCGTTTCCCTGGAAGCAAAACACTTGGTTCAGGCATGATCGCAGCATCTGACCTCTCTGTTAACGATGAAAATGAAAGTGTGAAGTGTGGATGTGGCTTGCACACTGTAGAACGCTAGGCCTAATGTTTAACTACCCATAGCCCAGCTGACCTGAAATCCTGGAACTGAGGTTAATGTATGCATGTGTGGAGCCACCATGTATCTCTGCACAAGAATGCATAGGGTAATCTTTCTTGTAGCACTGACAAGAACATTTACATTTTTTTCCAGGTTCTGTAGTTATGATCTGAAATGTCAGAATCAGTAACTTCAATTTAAAAAGGCTCTACCCTCTTGTGAAAATTTATGAGGTATTTAATGTAATACTCCCTCTGTTTTATTTTACAAAAGTCAGTATGTTTTTGTTGCCCTACACAGAATTCAAAGATTTTAAGGTATGTTCTTCCTTTTCAGGGCAATACTATCTAAACACAGTGGCTTTAAGAACTGGTGTCCTGGTTCTGGCCCAGATCAGAAGGAGGCGGTGTGACCAAGCCACATTACTCTTTCCAGTAAATTGTTGTTTCCAGTAAATTTCTGTTTCCAGTAAATTATTCTTATTTCAATCCATGATTTTCACCCTTTTGTGCCTTCAAGTCTCAACTTCATCCCTAGATCAGGAAGGGGGAAGGGGACTGGGCGGGGGGCGGGGGGGGAGCGAGCGAGTGTCTTCTGGCTTGGGACAGTCTTCTTGGGGGCACTGAATTAGGGAGTACTATCCCTAAACCACAACAGCTGGTTATTTTACACATTGAACAAATGAATGAACTAATACCAATGACTGCAGAGAAAATGAAATAAATAGAAATTTATGGCTAGCCAGTCTTGTCCTGCTTGGTCTCCTCTCCATGAAATAGTTGACATGGTGGTAGATTATCATTTCATAGGGAAACTGTTGATGAAAGCCTTTTCTCTTGCACAGAAGTTAAAGGGCCAAATGGAAACAGTAGCTTGAGCAAAAGTTTTAAGACCGAGGACTCTACAAGGGCACTATGATTATTCTTCTACAGAGCATTGTTTTCCTGTGTTCCTACATAAGACCAAATTCCAGCATCACCTTCTTTGTGTTTACCTGCCAAAGAGGGAGTAAAAAAAGCCTCACTACATCAATCTCACCCCTTTGCTTGCTTGGTAGTCCTGATTTAAAGTCATGTCTCTGTTCCCTAATCCTACTGCACTTGGGAGGGAGGAAGTGAAGCTCAGTGAGGAGTGTGTAGAACTGCGGTTCCCTTCTCCAACCTCAGAAGCAGGACACAAGCATAAACAAAGCAAATAGCTCACTGTCAGGTGCTGAAGGAGTTTACCTTCTCCTGAGTTACATTCTCCTGAGCGGCGAATGCAGTGTGACCTGGTGAGCACAAAGACTAGCTACATACTGTGTGCAAGCATAATAACTCCTTAAATTCCTTCATATTCCTAGGAGAGGTCATTTGGGAAGTACTGTTTTAAGTGATGTTTCTTTATTTTCTGTACCATTGCAAAACTAAGCCTTTTCATTATTAAAACTCTGTGGGTGTTAATGGCTGTACAGACACCTAGCACAAAGTGGTTCCCGCCACAAAGAACTGCCCCATGGCTCATGCTGAAGATGGTGGGACCGCTTCTGCAGTCTTTCTTTTCACTGTGGTGAAGAAACCACTAGCAGTGGTTTTTATGTAAACAAGTCTCAGAAACAAAGATCATTACTCATGGATGTTGCTGTGATACTAGGATCGCATGGACCCTAGTCATTCATGGGAGTGCAATCCCTGAATGTACACTAGAGTTTCCTTCTGCAGCCCACAGGTAAACACAATTCCAGCACTCACACCAAAATATTCATTAAAACGCACCAATCTAATAGTATGTTCATTTGCTGAACCCTGAACAATACCCCATGCTGAAGTAGCGTAGCTGCGCCATATAATGTGGGTCATACTACTGATTTGGGGTTAAAGATTAGAGTGAACATCCATCCTATTTCTCTTCTTTCTACCAGGGTAAAGCTGTAACTACACACCCACCCACTCGTTCCGCACCTTCCTCCTCCCCATTACAGTGGTGCTGCTGGGTAAGTGCACAACCATAATTCCAGGTTTGAATTGTTTTGTGGTCCCAGAAGAATGACACCTATGTAAGGCAGACTAAATGATAACTTCTGATAGTCTAATAAAATGATAATGCTTCCTAATGCTTAGAGTCTACTTCCAGTCCAGCATTTAGGAGAAATTCCCATGGAGTTTAATAGGGAAGGACAAGCTTTCTATAGAATGCTTAGAACAACCCAGAGAGCACTGCAACAGGGATGTAATTCTCCATTCATAGCTATTAGATGATAAATTTCTATGGAATCTTACTGATTTTTTCCTTGTTCAATTCAATAAGACTTTGCCATAGGAAAAACTTGTGCTTTTACTGCAGCCTACACAGATACAAGGCAGAGTAAATCTGTATTGTTTAACAGGAAGTAAAATTGCTACTGTTCTGTTACATACAAGGTGGGAGGTCTCTGCTGCATAAATTCCAAGCACTGATACTCAACAAAAATCAGTTCATACTAAACACAGCTGGTTTCAAAGAAATATCACTATAAGCTAGGCTTAACTAACAGCAACCTAAAAGTACTCCATGGTATTCACAGAGGTCTCTCTAATAACTGTCAGCCTTGATTAGTATTTAAAAAAAAAAAAAGACAACTCTGAAAAAAACAGTGTGAAGTTACTGTACAAACACATAGGAAAGCCATGCTCATTTTAAGCTCCATTAGCAACACAAAGGGATAGAAGCTGATACTCCACTTGACACTAGCAGCAGTGCCAAGGCTTCCTCACATCAGAGGGTCCGGGGCTCCTGCCAGAGGGCCTGCCAGCAGGAAAACTGGTAGTGATGTTGTGCGAACAAGAAGAGCAAATAAATATTAAAAGCAGATACCAGGCCAGAAAAGCACATGAGGCTGTCCTTGTTCTTTGTGCAGCAAGAACTCTGAGACCAATATGCATTTCTCCTGTGTCGTGGAAATGTAATTTAGTCACTCTCCGTCCAGATACAACTGTTGCAATTACTGTGAGCAGTAATTATGTGGCGGAATCTTTGTCTGCGGGGCAGAGTCCTATGATTGCAAATTCATAATTTATAGGCAAGACACTTGAAGAGAGAGAAAAAATTGGTCTCAGAAAAATTTCTCAGCAGCACTGATCCTTACAGATGGTTTTTCCAACCAAAGACTGCCAGATCTATATACGCCTTAAGAAGACTTCCCTCTTTGTCCTATCTTCTCATCTCAGGACACCCCACACGTGCTAAAGTTTGTTTGCAGCCTTGCTTGCGAACAAAGGTGAGGAAGTGGGTGCTCCGGAGCCATCTGAGTAAGGTCAATGTCAACCACAGATTCTTATATACAATACAGGTCCCAGACAGCTTTCCAAAATGGTCCAAAGATGAGCGATGACTGGCAATCTGATTTACTATATATGTAAGATAAATATAATGAAAAGATGGTACATCGGTATTTCAGCACCTCCCAGCCTGGTGGGTGCTTCTAAACTGAATTTTAAACAGAACAGCATCCTTTCTTTTCCTATTGGCACATTGGAGGAAAAAACCCTTAGGATCCCATCGCTGTGTTTAGTTTTGTCTCCTCTCGAATTCAGTCCCTGGTTCTCATTTGTTCCTTCTCTGTTTCTTGTTTTGATTTTGAGTTTGGTTTGTTTGTGTTTTGTACAAACCAGTCATACAGAGAGAAATTGCTTTGTTTGATTCAATGTCTCTTGCTGTAGGCATGCTGCCTTTCTTCACTAAATTTGTATTTTGACTATCAATATTATTGATGGTCCCAGAGGTTTTTGTGCATGGAGTTCAGGGTATCTCACAACAGCAGATATCTCTTTTTCAAGTTCTATGTAAGAAGAAAGATGTGGGAAAAGATCATTTTCATATCATACAAAAAACAGATATTGCAAAATACATAATCAATATAATGAAAAAATGTAATTATGCCTGGTGTAGAGCTAAAATAGTGTAAACATGAGTGTGCAATGGAAATTAACATCATATCTCAGCAAAGAAACAGCAAATGTGATTCCCATAGTGCAGACATTAGGAAAATGGTGAGATGAAGCCTAAAATCATGAAATGAAGATGTCTTCAAGGGGAAACAGGGAGCACATCTCCAGTACAGACTAATCCTTGGCTCATCTAGCTAGTATCTCACAATGCTCATTTAAACCCTGAAGAAGGAAAGAACTGGTCACTCTTCCTTGTACCAGAAGTTTCTCTCCAGCAGACACAGAGTGGTTATTCCAGGGTTTTGGCAGGCAGTTCTGGCACAGAGCCATGCAGTGTTCATCTGGCGTTCTGACAAAAGACTTTAATTCTTCCTGTAGAGGGGTGATTAGCACTGCTCCTTCAGTTAATGTTACTGCAAATCTTTAACCTTTCTCACACAGAAAATGTAGCAAATCGCCTCCCCAAGCACCTATTCACCAGCCCAAGGTGCTGCAATTCCTGAAGTGAAATGCTGCTGCCAGAGTGTCTTGTAATGGCCATGAAAAGCTACTTCGGTAGCTTTAAGCAAAAGTAATTGTTCCAATCTTCATCTATATAAAACAGAAAATGGTGCAGGCCCAATCCTGATCTCAGGTGCATTTTGTTGAATCTGAAGGAACACTTCAATAGCTGTAAAAGGAAGGTAAACTGTAAGTGGTCAGTAGCCTGAACAGGGTTTTTACTGGGACTTCACACCAAGTCAATAAAGCTAACACAACAGTACTTTATTTCATTTAGGAGAAATATTAGTGGCCACAAACATTTATTTTTCATGCTTACAAATATTTCAGTAACAATACGCTTGAATAAAATACAAGCAAAAACAAGAAAAGGTTTCTCAGAAATCTTATTTCTGCTTTTGTGATAATTTTGTGTTGAACCCTAATTAAAAAAGAAAGAAAGAAAGAAAGAAAGAAAGAAAGAAAAATCTCTCCTTTGTTGCCATAGCAATAGATTCCCAGGGTGAAATTATATCATACTGCCTTTCTTCTAGGTTTCTGCTATCTGCAATCACCACCCACTCTCGTTCGTTACAGTCAATAATCAGCAAAACCTCCCCACCCCCAGCCTCTATTAATCTGCATGTTTTGGGGTGGAGAATGTAATAGTTATTGTTTTGACATGTGTAGAGAAGCCAAGTGAATTCTCAGTGTGCTGAGGAAGCACAGGGTGTGCTACCTGAAATGTTTCCAGTCAGGTCCCCTCTGACAATGCCTGTGAGCACCCGTCCCTCTGCAGTCCCCGTCTCGTCTCTTCTGCATATGCACTAACTGCTGGTGTCAGCTCTACAGCACTGCACTGTGTCTGTTTGGAGGGGTGGGAACAAGAACCTATGCTAGCCTGGCACTGCCAAAGCAATGTCAAATTTGAAGTAGAACCCTGATTTTCTTAGGTAAAGTACTATTGCATTAACTCAGTGGGTCACTTCTCCCTTGCACCACAGCAACTTCAAAATTGACACCTCCATAGCAGATCAGCAGGCCAAGAAGAGCTTGCAGAACACACATCACAGTCTGAACACTGGAACACAATGTAATCTAATTTAACAGGCTTGTACCAGGGGAGAAAAAAATAAATCCTGGCTTCCATGCAATTATTCTGAAACAGTGTTCAGTTATCATTCTCACACTGAGTATCTGGCCCCACATTTGGCTGTGTGGATATTTCTCCAAGGTTGGATTCACACATGGTTTTTTTAACAGTAAATCCCCAAGTCATAGTAAGAGGTAAAGTTAAAGAATTAATTTATATTAAATACTGACCTTGTTTAAGTTACCCTGATTCCATTACTTTTGGGGGATCAAACCAATTTATCATATTGATTCACACCAGCTGAAGAACTAGCCCTGGATAACTTTCTGACATTTAATATTACAGAATAGTTTTCACTTCATTTGGAATAGAGGTTAGTGTCCTTTAGTGTTTCTTAATGTTCTCACTACTCATAAAAAGCAATGCAGCTGCAGACTTAGCAAGAGCATTGAAGGGACATGAGTTTCCTCCATCCTCCTCCTCCAATTCCAGTCCTTTTCCATTACCATTGCTTTTGCTCCAGAGTCAGAGGTCCTGGCTGTATAGCTGAGACACCAACCCACCCACTTCCCTCACTTGGATTCAGAACTGCCTCTCCCCTTGAGCAATATTCACCAGATTTTAGTAGTAATTTTGTATATTTAATCTGAATTTCCTGGTATGTCTTTGTTGTTTCTTTCATGTATCCTGCCTATATTTTTCTCTCATTGGACAGCTTCTAAAATACTTTTGTTTTCTAAATATTGATGTGTACTGTTAAAAAAAAAAGTGCTTTAAAAGTGTTTTGCATAGTATTATGCATTAGACCTTTGCAGCAGCATGATAGCTGAAGGTCAAAAAAAAAAAAAACTGCATGGCAGAACTCTCTCTTTGATTGTTGGTCAAATTAGTTGCTAAATACCTGGTTTCAGGTATAAGATACATCATTGTTAATGCATGTCTTTGTTAATTCAGGAATAAGATATTTTTAGTGTTTACTTCCCATTTAGTAATTCTCTGTGGATACAATGGTATCTATTTAAGCAATAGGCATATAAATAAAGTATAATTTTTGTAATGTAGTTAGGAATGAAACATGTCTGAGAATACTAGAATAACATTCTGTATTTTAATGGTGGGCCCGTGCTACTCCCTATGTCTTGAAGTCACAAATCTGGATTTGAAAAGGAGTCACTTTATTTAAAAACATAAGTGACAATTTCACCCATCATTCATCAGGATGTTACATGCTTATATGCTAACCCAGCGGAGTGATTGCAAACTCTCCAGCCTGTAAGCAGTGGTTTACCCCACCAGACTAGGAGTTCACGATGTTGTGTCTAGCAGCTAGAACTCCAGATCTGCTTTGGTGAATCTCAGCTACAGATTCCTGAAAGAAGTTTTCGTCCTAATGGGGGACTGTGACAATCACTAATAAACAATATACTGTTTTTTGCAATACAGCAGTAGCCCCACTTGTCACGCTTATTCTATTTATAGTTGACAAACCTCTACGGTATTTGGAGAAGGAAGGTCCTTGACTCAGGATGTAAAATCCTACTGGGACTGTTGAGTGTGTAGGTATATGACCCCTGCTTTTCCTTTGAAAATTGCATAGAAAGAAAATAATCACTAGTACATATAACAAATAACCCATCATCCTAGAAGCTGAATTCATTAAGTCACTTGTTCAGCTTTATCTGTGATACAACAATAAATCAATTTAAGGGATAGAGCAGTAATTGAGAGATGCTGGGAAGAATTAATTAGGCTGAGAAAAATGGCTTCTGCCCTCCTTTTAACACACCTTGAATCACATGACAGGGAAGTGCTCACTGCTGGTCCTCAACACCACAGGTGCACTCTGTCTTACTTCAGAAATTATTTTTTTGCCCCAGAGTCCCGCCTTCACCATTTTTACTCCCAGCTTACCCCTAGCAAAGAGGTGCTATCAGATAAACTGTCATGACCCTCTGATCCTAGGCAGGTTGTTGTAGCCATCCATAGCAGGGTCGAACATGGTTAGGTTGTGTTACCTTGAGCTAACAATGCAGCTAGGGAAAATAAAGTGGGTGGGGAGGGCCAGGGAAACAAAATTCAGGAGGTGATGGCTTGGCATCACAGCCAGTACTCTAAATGCCAGATAAAGTTAGAGATCAACCTCAGAAATTGGAATTTCATTAGGACAGATTTTTTCCTATACCATAGGTAACTTAACTGACTGGAATACAGTACTTAAGCAATATGCAGTAAATCAGCTCACCAAGATTATGTGTCATTTACATAACAGAAGCCTCTTGTATTTTTTTTTCCATATCCTTTTTCTTGATGAATCCACCAGTTTACAAAAGTTTTGTTGTGCTTCTGCCTAGCTCTCTGCATGGCGCCCTCACACGTATACACACACACAAACACAAAAACACTCTGCAGTGTCAGAGTATGTCATGGGCAGTAGGCTGGCAAAGGAATCACACACAAAGGAAACTGAGTGCAAACTTTCAATTTCTCTCATCAGAAATTAGAGTACAATTGTTTCATTGCCTGCTGTAAGCAAGACAGGCAGATGGAATATATAAGCATAAGGCATGCCAAACATGATTATCTCCCTAACATCTAGATGACAATTCCATGCAACTCCTGTTTGTTGTACATTCATGCTTAGAGTTGTTTTCAGAAATGCCCAAATACACTGAGCAAATGCTGCAAAACGGTTAAACATACATCTTTTTTTGTATGACAATTATTTCACATGTAGGCATTTCATGAAGAGATGGAGAATGCTACTCTTTTAACACTCCATCTATAACTAGTCAGGGTGCCAGGCAGCTGATACATTCAGCCCATTTCATGATTTTTAAACTGCTGCCCTTGGTTCCCCACTATATTGAGGAACCTGGATCATATACTCCAACAAAAGAAATCTCCCACATTTTTACCTTTAAATATCACCTGCTATATCTGTTCTGTCAAGTCTTGCATTATGAGCTATTCTCCAACAAAAATTGTGACAGGCACATGCAAGCACCAGTGTGAAGATAGAGTTTTGGATCAGTGCACAGATTTTGAGATTCTCTTGGCAAATGTTCTTTCAAAATAGAAGACATAATAATGCTAGCTGTAGTAACGAGGTATTTAATGTGGACTCCACAGCAGTATATCTGTCATGCCATACCTACTGAGACAAGAAAAATCTGGGGCAGCATTAAAAGCATTAAATTAATTAAAAGCATTAATGGTTTTACATCCAGATTTTCACAGTGCATCCTCAAAGGAAAGAAACATCATCATGTAGGTGTCTTGGCTCATAAGAGCTGACAGAGGCACTCTTAGAGTCTAACTGGAATAAGAAGTTAAGTGTTAGGATAACATCTTTTTTCAGTCATCATCACTTATTTCAAGTCCAATACTGTGCAAGTCAGACAGATCCTAGAGACATTGTGCATGTACACTTTAGTCACGTTTAGCTGACATGAAAAGAAAAAATACTTTCTACCATTAAATACCATCCTTGGCTTTGGAGCTAAACCTCATGTGCAGCCTGCACTTCCAACGCCTTATCTGTAAAATGATTACGTTAAATACTACTCAGCATTTGTTTCTCAGGATAAGGTTATAACAACCATATTAGCATACTATGCCAAAGGAGTTTGAACCCACAGGTGGCTTTGGTAGGCAGTGAGCCAAGGCCAAGTGTCAGCAAGCACATTTCCCTTCTAACAGCTAACATCAGCAGGAAAGTGGTGAGAGAGGTTTGGCTGATTACGGCACCAAAAGATACCGCCACAGGCACTATCCTACCAACCTGTATCTGCCCTCCATGTGGCTTTCTCTAAAGCTGGTTCTTGTCTCTGATGAGAGCATTGAGTATCTATGCAGTATCTACTACCATAATTACTTAATACCTCACTGTTACAGAGATGTAGCAAAGGATAATTAAAGGAAACAATGTTGGCAAAGCATTGGGGAGCATTGAGTGAAAGTCATTAAATATATTTAATTAGCCTTCTTTTTTCTTCTGTATATATATACTTTGATATTTTTATTTGCCTTGTGACTGGGATTGTAGAGCCTTCCTTGGAAAAATAAAAGAAAAAATAAATTGGCTTGAAGACAGGACAGCAAGAGCCATTCATGCTGTCATCAATTACCCCTGGATACCTAGTGATCTGAGTAAATATGTTTTTGTTGTATCATGTATTACTGATAGGTCTGATGAACTTCTACATTTCAAAGCCTAGTGGCAGGAAATCCAATGCATATTGCACAAAATCTAATGCAAAGCTTATTGTTTTATTATAGCAAATGTTATAAAATATTATTATTATACATACATATCACAATACTGAGATGTCAATCAAGTTATAGTGCAATATACTGAAGAAATACGTCCTTCAATTTCCCTGTAAAATTCTTGAAGTAGCATGGGAATTATAAAGGATTTCCAGCAAGAACTTTCTTGATTTCTTTCTAATGTGGGTGTAGAATATACTTTGGTTTGACTGAAGAAAATTTACCAAACATTCAGTTACATATTTGGTTGGCTTTGTTTTTGTAGGAAATCAAAGTTTTTGAGCTCAAAATTAAAAAGCCAAAAAACCAAAGAACTTACTCATGCTACTTCAAAACATATATTTTTGCCCCATGGGATATGTAATCCTATATGTAACAAAAAGATATACTATTAAAAGTAATATTGTAACTAAATGTAACAAAAATTACCTTACTGAAATTACACATTAGCACAGTCTTTGTCAAAATGTTTTGACTTGAAGTAAACCTTCTTTTCAGAAGGAAACAGTTCTGCCAAAAATTTAATCATTTGCACTTTGTTATTCATTAAATAAACATACAATAACATGTATTTGCTATTTAGCCCTGATTTTGTTTAGTGATTATTCTTGGGTCATTTGTAAGAGGCTTTCATAATCATAGTTCAGCTTCAGGAAAAGACCCAGCCACTGTAGACATGAATTTTCCTTTTTCCATTAACAGCTTGCATACTCCAGTGGAGAAGAGCTTCCCTGTGGAGGCATCATCACAGAAGGAATGGCACACATCTTTGTAACACAGACTCTGTAAATGCTTTTCCCATTACTCCAGGCTTGGGCTTAGTTTCAGAAAGATGCTCAAATATATGCATTTAAGCAGTCAAGTAGTTAATCTACTATTCACTGGTCCAAGATAAGCATTCAATTAATCGACTTGCCAAATAGGGGCTTCACTGGGTTATGTACATGGAGTCCCTGATCAATAAGCAAATGAATTGACAGATCCTAGATTAGCTGTAAGTTTCTTTGAAGATGAAACACCTTTTCTTTTTTTTTTTATTCAGAAGAGTGATGTTGATAATGTTCTATGAACTTGATTTCTATGTGTCTTCCAAAATACAGCAATCAAATGAGTTTTTGCAATTTTAAACAAAATAGTGTTTTGTTTATTGATTGAAAGGCTAGAAAATTATTTTTCTAGCCTGCAAAATTTACTCTCCGCCACTTAGTTGAGTCTGGTTAGAGTGCTAAAAGTATTGCCCTGAGAAGCCACAGGTCCTACCTTTTCAGCAGCTTCAGGTCTTTGTGAGAGGAATTGACGTATTCAGTCTACTTTCTGAAGGATGCCTGACCTAATTGCAAAAGTTACCAGCACATCTGGAGCTCCTTTTGCGGGAAAAGTGCTTTGAGTTTACAAAAACTGAATGGCTCTGTGACACTAATGGTGGCCTTCCAATTCTGGTGTCGTCTCTGATGTCTTTGATGGATAAGGAAGAGCAACTTTCAGGGGCAGTACTAGACTGCCTTGTGAGAAATTAAAATAGGGATGAAAAACCTATGAATCAGCACAGAGAACATCACACACAGCCCAGGAAATTGCTTCTATAGTCACGTAGAAAACAAATGCTGGTCTCTTAAAGAGAAAACTATACACAGAAGAAATAATAGCCAGCCTAAGTAATTTATATTTCTTGCCATATTAGTGTCTTACGTTATTAGAAGAGACATCTTACCTGGATGTCAGAAACTAATCAGACAGTGATTTTGAAAAGCTTTATCCTGAATCAATACATTTAGTATTCCTTCTTGTCTGTTAACTTCACATAGAAAAGGAAAAGATTCAGGAGCAAAGTGGATGAAGAGTGCTACGAACCATTTGACTTGAAGAAACAATGTAGCTTTCTTTTCACTTAACATTGGTTGAGGATACAGATACTCTCTGCAGATTTGAATTTTTTATAATATTTGCTAATGAACAAAATGCTTTTCTACACAGAAGAATGTGTAAGAGGCACTTGACGTAGTAAGCTGACAGGCACAAATCACTCCTTTGAAAATACATTTGTTGTTATAAGTCTTGCTCCTGAGCCTCTTTCACATTGAAATAATTGGTATCACTCCTGATTTACAATGATGTAAGTAAGGAGTTAATCTCACTTTTATTATTTCTGTTCTATTAAAATAAGTGAAAAATACACATTAGCTTGAAATCCTGGAACCATGAAACCATAGAGATTTTGCTACTGAGTTTATTAGGGTTGGATTTCATCCATTCTGCTACTAAACCTGTAAGAGTAAACCACAACCACAATTGCTGTATTGCATTGGACAGAAATTTAAAATTATTTATCCCATTTACTACATGTATAATCCAATATAATTCTCATGAAAGTCTATGAGCATTTTGAAGGCATAGCAATAGCACTGGGTTTTCACCTAGGCTAAGTGTTCCCAGACTGCAAGATGAGTGCCAACAGGAATCAGCAAGCCCTTCAAAAGTTGACTGCATCATACACAATGAGCTGAGTATTCCCCTGCTTCATCTGGCAAACCTCTTCTTTTGTACCTGTGTACCATGGCACGGACATGCCATTCCGGCTGTCTTTACTGGAGTGGGCCATGACTCCTTCTCATGCATAAAAAATTGTGATGTGTTCTGTTGCTGCTGCCACAAGAATATTCGAACATAACTCTCAGGTCCACTGAAGGGCCTGAACAACAGAATTCAGGCATCCCAGACCTAGATGGACAGGTGACAGCTGCAAGTTTTCCCCCTTCAGATATGGTTATTAAATAAAAGGGAAAAGAGAAACAGTTTAAGCAATTAATTTTTCTGTTGTTCCTTTGCATCCTGGTAATTATCTCAGTTATAGTGTATTGATTCCAATGTGCACCTGCTTTACTTGAATCAATAGCAAAATTTCATTTGCTTCAATTGCTTCAGAAGCAGGCCTGGGACATAAGGAGTAATACTGAATTGCATGTATGAGCAATGCTTGCAATGCAAAAGACATAAAAGGTACAGAAAATTTTATTCTTGTATGAGGTCAGGACCACCATAAAATGTACCAAAACAAAGAAGTGAAAAACATCTGAAGATCAAGCAAGGCTAGAGTGCTGGAAATTCCATGGGCTGGCTACAGTGGTTGTCCTCATTTTCAACAAAGGAACGATCTCCAAAACCAAAATGAACTTCTGAACCCATATCCACTGTTTGTTAAAAGCCCTGAGCTGTGTTGAAAATCCAACAGCCTAAAGTGTGTGAGTCATAACTTTGAAAACCTGTTAGCAATAAATGTGTAGAAGATGGGCTAAATGAAAAGCAGAGCATCATACTCCTGCATGTCAGGCTATAAATGAAAGAGGGGTGCATAGTTCTTGATCTAAACTCAGCCTGAAGAGATGCCACCGTACTGCCCTCTTTGCAGGTGGCTTTATGTAACTTCACATCTAGTGATCCACCCAAATACTCTCCATTTTACAGATGACCTCAGTGGAGGCAAAAAAAAATTTTGATGCTTGCTCAAGGTCTGTGACTCACTCAGAAAATACTGGGGATTCTGTTCTTGTTGCCCTGTACCTGAAGAAGGCCGGGTTCTGTGAAGTGCTAAGTCAAGTAAGTGTAAAATCATATGAATGCATTCAAATTTTCACCTTAGATGAGCAATTCTTTTCCTGAGAGACCTCAAGAGTTCAAGTGGAACTTAAAAGCTGCCCTGTTACCTGACATCATGTACTCTTTCAAGACTGAAAAAAATGGATGGGAGGAAAATAGAGCAACCAGGAAAAAACTTGCCTCCAGAATGTAATCAGTACTCAAAGCTACAACTTGGCATGGGTCCAGTACACTACAGAAAACATCACACACTGAGAAAGCTGAGCCGGAGCAGCAATAGCAGCACATGCGAGGACAGGAAACGTTAACAAAAGCCAAATATAAGGTGTAACGCTCTGTTGGATGTATCTTGTATTTAAAAAAAAAAAAAAAAAGGCTCATTATTGTGGCCTGGTAAGCGAATACCTGCAAACGGCACGTAAGCGTTCGCTTTCTGAGGCGCCCGAGCGGCGGCAGCGGCCTCCGCTCGGTGTGCCCGGGGCGGGTGCCTGTGCCAGGCTGCACTGCCCTGATGAGCTCGCCACTGCTGGCGGCGGCCCGGGGGCTCCGGACGGGGCGGGAGCCAGCACTGCTTTTTCGCGGAGCAGGGTGCCGGCAGCGGGTGGGCGGATGGCAGCGGCCGCCAGCCCCTCGGCTGTCCCCGGCCCCAGCCCCCCTGCCCGGCGGTGCCGCGGGCTGCGGGAGGGCGCGGCCGGCCGGCGCGCACACAATGGCCGTATCGGGAGCCGCCCTCAGACCCGCGGTGGGCGGGTCCCGCCGCCGCCGGTTCCCGGGCCGTGCCGGGCGGGACGGCGCACCGGGGAGCCGGTCGGGCACACCTGGCCGGAGCGCCCGGCAGCGGCGGCGGCGGGGCAGTGGCGGGGCAGTGGCGGGGCAGTGGCGGGGCAGTGGCGGGGCAGTGGCGGGAGGCCGCGGCGAGGGGAGGGGGCGGCTCCTCATTGGCCGCGCCGCGGAGCCGCGAGGTGCCTGCGCGCCGGCCGGGAGCGGCCGCGGCGCTGTCGCCGCTTCCCAGGTCGCGGAGCGGCGGGAGTCGCAGCAGGAGCGGCGAGAGGGTGAGTGGGTGGCGCCGCGGGAGGGGTGAGCCGGTGCCGCCAGCCTCAGCCCAGCGGCGCCCAGGGGTCCTCCGCCTCGCCGAGGGTCAGGTGCGGGGATGCCGCGGGGATACTCCCCCTGCAGGCCCGGCGGCACGTCCTGGTTGACCGGGCAACGGAGCCACGGAGGAATGCGGCGAGCGGGCGGGCGGCTGGGCGCTGGCGGCCACCGCAGCAGCTGGGCGGCTGCCGCTACGGGGAAGGGGCGGGGGCGAGGGCCCCTTTCTTCTCCCGGCGCTCGGGCAGGGGCAGGGGCGGCGCCCTCCGGCCCGCGGGTGCCGCTTCCTCCGGGGGTAGGGAGGGCAGGGAGCGCCTCTGGCGTCGGGAGGCACCGCGGGCAGGGCATTCACCTCCGCGCTGCTCCGCAGGGCGCGCAGCCGCGCGCGGGGCGGCTCCGGGGCACTGGTGATGAGGGCGCCGAGCAGAGGCTGAAGCCGGCGGCGGGCGGCGACCATGACGGTGTTCCGGCAGGAGAACCTGGAGGAGCACTACGAGACGGGCGAGGACCTCGGCAGGTGGGTGCGGGGGGGGGAGCCGTGGCCGCTGAGCGCGGCGGGGCAAGGGACGAGAGCGGGCGCGCCCCTGCGTTGCCTCCACGTCTCCTAAGGTGCTCCTAAGGTACCTGAAGACGCGAAAGGGAGTTGGATTTGAAGTTACCGCGTTTGCCTTTTTAATACGGGTCTGATGGGGATTTTGGACCTCGACAGTTCCTAGCCGGTGCCTTCTAAGCTTGATGCCCGCCCGGGTGCTGTGCGGCGCGTACGGACGTCCCTGCTGCCACCGGGCAGCCGTGGCAGTGCGAGCCTTGCTGCTGTACAGGCGGGTGACTGGAAACGTGTTGGGTTTGAAGGAGAGAAGTTTGCGTTGTTAGTAGTGTGAAGGACTCCGTGTGCATTGCATGTTGGATTTTGATTTAATAACAAGATCAGAGAAGTGAGAGAAGCTCTGTATGTCATCGATAGTACTGTGGCGAAGACCACTGTCTGGGCATCAGTGTTGGACCTAGAAATCAGATCACGGGATGTGAGCAGAGCTCTGCAGATGCAGAGCTGCCTGCTTGAACCTTGATTCTTGAATGCTGTGTGGCTGTGCGCTCCTCCGAGCTCGCACTATTAGTCATGCCTTGTTTTTTTCGGTATTTTCCTTGTTTTAAACTATTACTTTAACGCCGAATTGTGTTACGTGCGATTTCTTTTCAGCTTCATTCGCCCATCTCTAAGGGGGAATCCAGTGAAGTTCTACCACACCAGTATGGCAGAATCCTTTTCTAGTGTTTGTCTTGGTGATTTCCAAGCTCAGGATCAAGCTATGTTAAATTAACATAGGACATTCAGTGCACACGTGCTCCGGTGTCTTCCTGTTCGTATATTTCCAGTGAAGGGTCCAGTCCTATCAAATGGTGTGAACAAGGTACTTGAATGGGCAGGTACTTAAAAATCCATCACTATTTCTTAAAGAACTCCCCTCCAAACCCAAAAAACACAACCCAACCCCCCCCAAAAATCCAACCCCACCATGACCACAACCAACGAAAAAGCCCCTCACATTGTAAGAAAGTTAATTGGACTGTATTTAAAATAAACTTCATCCCGTTTTTGTGCAAGCTTGTTGATGTGACTTGATGAATGTGTACTTTTATTTTCACAATAGTGTGCTGGGTTGACATTTTCATACATCTGGAATAACAGGCTGTGTAGGACAGTGAAGTCATATTAACTTACTGTACAACTTCACTGATGTGTTATGATGCTAAAGCATAAATTTATATTGTGTGGTCTAAACATTCTTTTGGGGGGGCACCTAAAATTAATTTATTTGACTTCCAGTCTTTTTGATGAGAACATGTAGTGTTTCAAAATTCAGGTTTACGTTTCTGGACTCTTAAAAGTAAAACCATTGTTGTGCTTACAGGTACTGATTTATACAAGAAAGTAAAGACACGGATATATTGATGGGTTTTTAAGGTTCTTCGGGGAGAAGACAATGTCACTATTCAAGTTCAGAAAGTGTTAAAAAAGATACTTCTCTTGTATTTATTTTAAAGAGAAAGCATCAATGCAAAGTTTGGTCCCCAGTACATGTTTATGACATAGAACAATTGCCCTTAGGCCAATTATCTAAGAAATGTTTAAATTTGTGGAGGTTTTTTCCAAACAAATGTGCTTTGGAAGTCCCGTGTTATCTCTGGTACACAGCACTGGAGACAAGGCATTTCATTTTTACAGTGTGGGAAGTGCAAACACTGAAAATGTTAGGTAGTAAAAGAACAACAAAAAACCAAAACACATAGTGTTGTAAATTAGTAGAATAATAGGTAATGGTGTTCACTTTAAAAGTGGTGTATTAATATGATACAGACAGGGTATTACAGTACTAATCATTCATCCTGATGCTATATAAACTGGGCATGCAGTCTGAACCTGTAATATTTTACAGCTTTTAAAGAATGTTAAAGTCTACTCTAGTTTTTTCTTGAAAAAAAAGTAAAGAAATATAAGAACCTTGTCAATTTTGTCTACTTTTGTGAGAAAATACCAGTGGATGGGAAAACACTGTGAAATGTTTGAGAAGGCTTTTGCTTTAAAAATGGAATACAGTTATTTAAAAGGGCCAAAGCTTTCACTTCAACATCATTTTAAGAGACCAGGACTATTCCACTGTTTTTAACTTATTTTTGAACTTAAATTTCTAGGGTTGCACAAAATACTTTTTTGTGAATCTGTCGTTTTCCATTCCTCTTTTATGCCTTAGATAGGTTTCTGACTGTTAGATTTGCATATAAATGTAGTTACCCCGAGGCTCAAAACTTAGAAAGTAGTGAATATTAAAAACACCTTTGACTTTAAAATTTCCTGTATTCATTAGGGAACCCAAATTGTAATTTAATACTTGAGCTAAGCAATGATGAAGATTAATTTTGCAAAATAAAGCTATTTTCCCCTTATGGAAGAATTCTTTTATTTTTCTCTTACTTAGCTGCAGGCATGAAGCAAACAAGGTGAATAAATTAACAGGCGAGTTTTTACTGACAAAGTTGTGTTCAAATAAAAGGATCCTGAAATTCCTTGGCCGCTTTGCCTTCTGAGAAAGCTCAGTGAAAATGCGAATATTCAAATATTTTAATAATCTTCACTATTTTCCCTTGTAAATTTTTCAAGTCTTTATTACCATTATAATACTTCTGGCATAGAATAAAAAAATTCATTTGAATAAGAAAGGTGTTTTGAAGAAAGCAAATGGGCTATGTAAGTGAAATTTATGATTGAAAGTAATAAAGGAGGTTTAAGTATTGCTTAGCATAAAATCTAGAGTTGTGGGAAACAAGGAGAAGAGAATATGATGTGTCCGGGCTACAAAAAAAAGCATTTTCTACTTTTTTGGTATTTCACAGTGCTTTCGCAGAAGAAGTAATAAACGATCTTTGTCCTTTTACTGAACTGTTTAATTCCATTCTTTGGTTTGTTTTCATTTATGCCTGGGGAGAATAAGAAAAAAGAAACTTGGGATGGTGAATGATGACAGGATCACCCTTATTTATTTTTCTTGCCCGTATGTGATTTCTTCCAACATGTTTGTGGCTGTTCAGGTTGCTTTATCTTAACCTTTTGTACGAAAGCGGTCTTGTGAGACTTATGGATCCAATGCTGTCTTTAGAACATATAAGAAAATTGTGCTGTTGATTAGTGTATGGTACATTGCATACACTTTTTTTTTCATCTTATAAATTTGAAATGATACGTATTATTACTTGCACTGGTCAGATGCAGGCTATCTACAGATGTGTTACATAATCATCTCACCATGATATTTCAAGGAGTGGTAAATGTTATCACAGAAGAGCAAAAAAATTACTAAAGCTATTTTGTCATTTTAATTCTGCGTGCAGTTTCAGGTGGAGTGACTGTGCATTTTAAATACCCTGTTTCAGCGCTTTCACTTCAGTCTGCCCAAAAGGCAGGAGTTCAAGTTGATCAGTTTTAATAACCTCACCATGGTGATAAAGCAAGTAAAGATCTTGAAACCACACCAAACTATTAAAAATATTTTTTTAATCTCCTGTGAACTGGCCTTGGGAATTCATACAGTATTGTGAGAAATGTAGTGTTGCTTAAATAATTTTAGGGAGAGGTACCCAATCAAAGCTATGGTATAGATATATACCGTGTTCGTCTATGTGGATTGAAAGGATTTATTTTCTGTTTTTACAGACAGCTCCTTCTTCCTTCAGCCCTTACTACCACACTTTCCTTTTAGTTGTTTTATTTTCTTTTAAACTTCCATGTGCTTTCTAAAAGAGATGCAGGCTGTTGAAATTAAATTTTGGAATTAAAGAAAAGTATTTGCATTTCACTCTGATTTGTAATTTTTAGATTCTTGTTGATTCAGAAAGTAGGAAGAGGTATCTTAACAGTTTTGAACGTCAAGCTTGTTTGGACCTGTTGGGCTCACTAGGGAAACATTTGCACCTTGTTGAATGAAAGCTACAATGAATTTTTTTTTTTTGCCATTTTTGAAGACTGCTCTGCTTCTGCTTGGGTACCTTACTAAACAGGGAAGTTAGTAGTAAAAAGCAGTGAGTTAACCCTGCTGTCTACTGTACCTAGTTGCTTTATCAGTTGTGAGAGAAAAATGCATAGAAGATGTTGCTGAAGGTGTTGATAAGAGAGAACAGAGCTTTGTGCAGATGTGTGTTTACATTCTGGAAAACGTTCTTTTATGTTTCAGAGTTGAGTGAAAAGGGATTTTTTTTTTTAATTTTTTCCCAGATGCTGGAAAATTATTCCCATAGTAAGCAGGGAGCATGTAGGCTGAACATGCATACTTACCCACATATATATAAATATACACATCTGTATTTATGCATGTATGTACTTTTGATTATTCACATACCAGTTTTCAGTAACAGTGCTTTTTACAAGTGCGGAGGCTGTCCATCATCTACCCAAACACTGTAACCTTAACTACATTGCAATTCTGTATTGGGAAGAAAGTAAAAACATGGGAGGGGAGGGAACCAAACAAATTGAATGGCGGCTAGAATTTGACCTTCATGACACTTTTCAGGCTTGACAACCTAAGCTAATCTTGCTAACTAGCCAGTGTGCTAAAATTATGTGAGTATTGTCAGGCTCTGTTGTGAGATGTACAGAATGTTAAACTCCTTTGAGGTGATACTTCTTTTTAAAATGGTCACATTTAAAACCCATGACAACCATCTTTACTAATATTATAGTATAACATTTTTTCCTATGAATTATCAGATTAGAAATAATACGGAGGGAAGGAGAAATGTGAAAAGTATTTTATGTAAGCTATAAAAATTTTAACTGTGGTACACTGGAATTTCCAGTTTCAGTTTCCTTGGATATTCTTGCTGTAACCTTATTTCTATTACCCCATTAAAAGGCACGTGTTAACCTTCCTTCTCATACAGCAGTTGAATGGTTAAGCTCTGTAGAGACAGAAGGTGCAGACCTCTGCAGTGCCATTTCCTGTGTTATTCTTACAGACACAGTGATAAATACTGCAAGTGTGTGATTCACTGTTTTTATAACTACTTTGTGCAAATTCCAGTAGAACATGATTATTAATTAAATTGAGTGGACTATATGAGTTTTTCAGGGACAAGGACCTTGAAAAGAACTCTAGAAATGTTGGCCCCAAAGCTGCTGTTTGACTGGGAAACATGGTTGATTGGTGTTCTTGTGTGCTCTTTTATTTTTATTTGGAGAATTAAAAATTGTGAAATTCAAATTACAGCAAAGAATCAGTTCAAATTACTGTACTGTTTGTGAACCACATACATGTTTTATCAGTCTTGTTAACTCTCAGAGGAGAATTTGGTTATTCTGTGCTTGTCTGCAAGTCCTGGCCTTGGTGGTTGCATGGGTACTGAAAAGGAAGATTTCTTAGCTGGAAAACATGTTTGAAAAAGTAGGCGTCTCAAGTCACTTTACCTCCCTCAAAATGCCTTCTTTTCACAAATGCATGATAACCTAAAAGCTGGTGATGGCACAGGCTGCAAGAGACTGTTTACCATACAGTGCCAGTGTTGACAATTGCTGATGTGTCGAGAGGCTGGCTTCATGAAAAGCACAGGAAGTGCTGATGCTTTTTTAGGTATAACTTGGTCCTGCTTATTTTATTTCTCACTCTGAGAGAGAATAATGACTGCTTTGTACGTCTTTTAAAACATGGTGTAATAAAAACTACAGCTTGCTCATTATTCTGTGCTTTCCATTTAAATGCACAAATCTTTGTAAATCTAAGCTCATCAGGAAGCAGATAAAAATGCTCATCTGATTTTTTTTTCTGGCCAGGCTCAGTGATCAGTACCAGAGTAGGTATGTTAGGGGTGTGCTGAAACTTTGATTCTGTCTTTTCAGGCTTTCTTTTTTTGTTATTTTGTGTTTGTGGGGGTTTTTTGGTGTTTGTTTTTTTTCCTCCCCATTATCTCCCTTAAGGATATTTGAGTATGTTAGTTTCTCTGCTGGAGCTATGCATACCGAACAGAAGTTGACCCCTTTAGCCTAGGAAAAGGGAGGCTGACACTGTGTTTTCATGAGAGCTTTGTGCCAAGCTCACACCGCACTGTCGGTGGCTGAAAGGACCAGTATCACTTTCCTCTCCTCTGTGTTTCTGTGTAGGTTGGGTTTTTTTGATGTACTGCTACTGTCAAAGGGAAGGAAAAAACCCACCTTATATCTAATTTATGGCAGCAGTACACTCTCAGATCAGCTGAAACCACTGTGAAATCTCAGCCTACATGGAGTTGTGATTGCCTCCATAAATCTACCTCAAGTTAAATATGCAGGAGGGACAGAGATAAAGAGTCACTCTTCCACAAAGGCAGAAGAACATAAACCAACAACAAGGAAGTTTAAGCTGGAAATTAGGAGAACTATGGGTGGTGCAATAGTTCTGTAATCTTCACAAATGATTGTTGCAGTTAGTCAGAGGTATTCAAATGTGTACCAGTTTTTTGGAGGAGATTGCATATATCTTGCGAGACTCTAGCTTAATGTCCAGATGTCCTTCTGTTTTTAACTGGCTTGGTTAGCATACCTGTGCAACTTGGTATGATTTTATATCCTGAAGAAAAGTTGCCAGTTAAAGCAGCTGCTCAGTAGCTTGTTTCCTGGGTGGTGGTGGCTTGTGTAGCAGTTCTGTCTCAAATAAGACTGTTATTCCTCAAACTGTATTTTGACCCCCACGCAGGAAAATAGGTGACACAAAGGAGGATTATCTGCCAAACCTGAAAAACGTTCACTGACTTGCCATGCAGTATAGTAAATCTTACCCATCATGAGTTCATGGCTAAGATAGCTGTCAGCTGAGAGAAGTGTGGACAAAGCCTAAAGATCTTCAAGCCTGAACTGTTTTGTTCATGTTTTGTTTATGTCATGCCAAGTGAACTTTGGCATGACATAAATGGTGTGAAATTTAGCAGAACTGGGCACAAAGGCCTGTGCCAAGGAGTCTAATACAATTGATGTTGTTAAACTCTGACATCTTATCATCTAGGAGGTGATACAGTAAGAGTGAAGCCTGCATATTTTGGTCAATTGCTCGTTGACGATCCTGTTTGTTTTTAATGCAGTTATAGGACAGCCTAATGCCAGAGATGAATTGTAGGAGCAGGTTTCTTCCCATATCCTGGTGCAAATCTTGCTCTGTCCTCCTTTACGTGATACTTGCAGCTCTTGTCCCTCAGTTTCAAAGCGATTGCTGCTGTTCTGTTATAAAATGAAGAAGACATGCTAAGCTAAGGTAGTGAAACTGTGGGGAGAAGCTTCCTAAGAAAGAAGACTAGCTTTGCACCACTAAGCTTGGAGTAGTATGATTTTTTTAATACACTGGAAGAATTAAAATGGTTGGTGAAACATAGAAACTTTATAAACTAAATGTATATTTACAGTATTGTAGTGGTTTTCTGTGGCTGGGTTTTGGTAGCGGAGGGTCTACAGGAGTGCCTTCTGTTAGAAGCTGCTAGAAACTTCCCCTGTCTCTTGGAACCAATGCCAGCCAGCTCCAGGATGGACTTCCTGCCGCTGGCCAAGGCCGAGCCAATCAGCAGTAATAGTAACGCCTCTGTGATAACATATTTAAGAATAGAAGATTGTTGAGCAGAAGAAATTCCAGCCAGGGAAGAGCTAAGTGAGAACATGGGAATAACAACGTAGACACCAAGATCAGTGCAGAAGGAGGGGCAGGAGGTGCTCCAGGCCCCTGCAGCCCGTGGTGCAGCCCATGGTGGAGCAGCTGTGCCCCTGCAGCCCATGGAGGACCATTGGGGTGCAGAAATCCACCTGCAGCCCATGGAGGAGCCCATGCTGGAGCAAGTGGATACATGAAAGAAGCTGTGATCCTGTGGCAGGCCCAAGATGGAGCAGAATCCTGCTGGAGACCTGCAGCCTGTGGAGAGGGAAGCCCATGCTGGACCAGGTTTTTTCCGGGTAGGACTTGTGACCCCTGTGGGGGACCCACAGTGGAGCAGCTCATTCATGAAGGACTGCACCCCATGGAGGAGTGACCCACAGGACAGTGGTTTGGGAAGAGCTGTTGCCCATGGGATGGACTCACATTGGAGAGGTCCATCAAGGCCTGTCTCCCGTGGAAGGGACCCCACAGGAGCAGGGGCAGGACTCCTCTCCCTGAGCAGCGGCAGAAACAACAACTGACCATAACCCCCATTCCCCGTCCCCCTGCACCGCTGGGGGGGAGGAGGGAGAACATGGAAGAAAGGAGGGGTGGGGGGAAGGTGTTTTTAAGACTGTTTTATTTCTCACTCTTTGGCTCTTATCTTGAGAGCAATAAATTTAAATAATATCCCCACTTTGAGTCTGTTTTGCCCATGAAGGTAATCAGTAAGTGACCTCTCCCAGCTGTTATCTCAATTCATGAATCCTTAGCTGTTTGTTTTTTTCCCTCTCCTCTATCCAGTTGCAGAGGGAGAGAGAGAGAGTGGCTTTAGTGGGTACCTGGTATCCAGCCAGACTCAACCCACTTCAAGTGTTCACAGAAGGTTCTGCAGGCTGGAAATTGAAAGGCTGCTTGCCTGAAGGAGAGTGACCTTACGGGACTTGTTGAAACAAAATCAATGTGAACAGGGAACCTAAACTGTATCAAGATTGAGTTTTTAAAATTAGAGGGAAGAATTGCATGATACTGTTCTGGAGAAGGAGAAAGCTGATAAGAGTACAGTCATTGTGCATATCTCAGATCAGTTTTAACTCTTTCAGAGTTTGCAGGCATATTGTAGTCTTTGAGGATGTTGTCCTGTTGTGCTAGAAGTGCTATATTTCTGGTGTGTTGGAGCTTGGTGGGTTTTTTTGGTTGTGGCACACACTGTTGTTGGGGTGAATGTCTTATAATATGTGCTTTTCACACAAATCCGGAATAGTTCATATGGTTTCGGATTGCTGTAAAACAGTGTGCTGATTAATCCACATGATGGTCTGCAACCTTATTCTGTTGGTTTGAGATGTTTTATTTCCTTCCCCTTATTCCTTCCTGTTTTTGCAATCTAATGTGCCAGACAATTTCCCCTTCAAGAGGCAATACTATTGAGGAGGAAGCATTGTTGCATGGCTGCAACGATGTGTGTGCCTTGACCAGCAGCAGGGTCCCTGCATTGCGGTGGTGGGCCACTCTACTAGAGCAAGTCTTCCCCAGTACCATCTGCTTGCAGGTGCAAATCTTTTATATGAATCTTAGATGGTCTTACTTGTGTTTAACTGAAAGAAAACAGCCTGAAAGAAAGCTGAAAGAAAAACAGCCTACTAAGTGGTCACAAACATACGAGGACATAACCAAAGCTTTGGAGAGTTCACAGTCAGTGTAAATTATAACTGTACATTAAGTGAATTTTTTGCTGAATTATGCATAGGAGTGAGCTTTTTGAAAGGAATAAAATTGCTTGTGGCAGTAGCATTCTGTCTGTGCACTTCTTGCTGCTAAAAGCCTGTAACTGAACTGGTGTACTGAAAATATTTTATTTCCACTGTGCCTTTATTTGTGAGCAATTAATACTATGTTTCTAAGTTTTCAAAGGTTACTTAAGGAACCTTGCTTTCTGTCTGGGATATAAATTGGCTTCTGTACTCTTGTACCTTTCCTCAGTCTTCTCTCAAGTATCAGTAAGTGGTTGTTTTAAGACTTGAGGTACTGGGTGGGTGTGCCTGTAGAAGTGTTTACTTAGACTACCTGCTTATGAGCTATGAGAACTGATAAGCAGAGAGACATTTTTCCAGGTCACATAGTCTGTTGGACCTATGGTATTCTGAAGTTGTTAGTTACAGAACAGAGAAAGGCTGCTCATTTTCTAAAATCTGGTGACTTTTAACTGTCTTGTGATTATAGAGAAGTGGTATGGATCGTTGTAGTGGGTTTGTGTAGCTAAATAACATTTCTTTTTCCGGGGAGGAAACTAGGATAAGTCACCTGACTCGAACAGGAAGATATTCCATACCATGTTACGTCAGCTAAAACATAAAAAGAGGAGGAAGAGGTAGCTCGCTCTCTTCTCTTCTGGGGTAGCTGTGTGGAGCGGTCGGGCAGTTCCATCAGGAGAGGAGATCATTGGTTGTGGGGAAGTATCTTTATTTTTAGTTCTTCTCTGCATGCATATTGCTTATAGTGTTTTCTATCTTTGTGTAAATATAAATAATCTTTCTTAGCAGCTCCGATCTAGTAGTTTTTCCCTTCCCTCTTTTCCCTCTCCCCCCCCACCACTTTCCTCTGGAGGGACTTGGGCACAGGCCCAGTGGATACCTAGTGTTCACCAAAAGTAAACAATAACAAATTTGGTGCTGAAACCCTGGAGGACTGCCAAGAAGGATTGTTTATATAAACAACTGCCTTACTTATCTGTTTTTGCTAACCTGGGAACATTTAACGTAAACATGGCTATATGCCCAGCTTTAGTGGCTGTGCCTGTACTTTTACTTAACACTTTTACTGGGATATGGAACTTATCCCCTAAAGGACCTACAGGGAGATAAAATCAATTTTTTTTCCCCTTCTTAATTTTGACATAGAGGGTCTTGTAATGAAGGCACTCACGATCCTTACTAATCCTTACCTGAGCTGTCTGGCTATTTTACTGCTTATAATCAATGCTCTTAAAACAGTGTGGGGAAGGTAGTGGTGTCTTTCTTGCCTTGTGTTAGAACAAAGCCAATTTCTAGAAAGAATTTACTGGGATGTTCTCTAAAGGGGCCAGTTCTTGGATGGCAAGGAATGTGAATGAATTTAGGCAGGTTCTTATTGTGTCTAACACCCCCTGTTGCTTGGGACTTCACACCAGAACAAGTATTCAACCCCAACAAACTGCCACATCATTTAATGGGAGGGTGCCTTGCCTACCCTGATCAAAACTAGCAACTTCTCACCCTATAGTGGGGCCTGGCCTGTGCGTATCGAGCTGCTGTTCAATACTCTAAAAAGACTATGACTGAGACAGGAACCCAAACTACGACATCTGAAGTCATTATTGCCCCTGTAGTGAAAAGGAAGACATGGATAAGGAGATCTACAGGACCTACAGGCCAACCTCTATGAAATTGGAAGGGAGAGATTTATTCGCAGTTTTTGGCTCCAGATCCTCTTTGCTGTGAGAGAAAGGTACCCGTTCAAGGAAGATCTAATGAGCTCCCCGAGAAGGTGGACTACTGCAGAGGAAGGTGTCCAGTACCTGCAGGAATTGCTCATGGTGGAAATGATTTACAGTGACCCAGATGATAAAAACTTCCTAACTCCAGAGCTTGTTCCTTGCATGCTGCCCATGTGGAGAAAAGTAATTCAAGGTGCCCCTGCATCGTATGTTAACTGCTTGTTAACAGTATACCATCCAAGGATGGATGAACCAACTGTGGACACAATGTGTGCCTGGATATGGAGTATAGCAGAAGATACGGAAGCCTCCTTACTCCCACAGGCCAGCCAGTTAGATTTCAGAGAGAGCTCCCATGTCTACCAACGGTGCACTCACACTGGGGAGAGGATGGAGAGGCTTTACAAGTGCCCTGAATGTGAGAATCGCCGCAGAGACAGCCCAAGAGATCTGTCTTGGTCTCCTTCTGTCCCACTCAGAAGGAAAGGAATCCCCCAAGAGCAGGCGATGTGGCGAGCTATGGTTCTTTCTGTGTGACCAAGGGGAACACATGAAGAAGTGGGATGGTGAACCTACCTATGAACTTGAAGCCTGGGTACAAGAATTGAGGGGGAAGAAACCTAGTAAGAAGGCTGTCCATTTAGTTGATGCAGAGGCCCCAGAAAGAGATCAGTGACCTCTGAGACACAGGAAGACCAAGATCAATTCCCATGATCCTGATGAGGGGACTTCTGATTGGGCAATGGAAAGATACCTGGTGTTCAGCCAAAGTAAGCAATATCAATCGTCTCATCTCTTCTTTCCTATCATCTCCTTTTTCTGAAGTTTTTAGACTCATTGAATATTGAAGAGTTGTCTACAACTTGAGAGGATTGGACTTCTTTGCTGAGATGGTACTTTGTAATCCTGTATTTCTAGATGAAACTAAGAGGGCCAATGTTTAAAACTTGAAATCATATGTACCCTTGGTGGTGTCTGTTATTTGGTAACATGCTTACTTTGCCCAGCTGTATAGGTATAACTGGGTGGAGCTAACTTTTATGTTAATTGACAATGTTGTATTCTATTCTGGCATGATTTACAATTAAGTTATTCTGCCAAGTATAATGCATGTTGAGGTGTGGGTTTTCCCCTTTATCCACAGGGGAAAATAGTCGGTGTCTTACTTGGGTCCAACAACTTTGAGGCCAAGAACTCAGCACTTACAATAACTTCATCAACAAAACTGGCAGTTTATTATTTTATAAGAAAAAAAAAGTTCGTGGGAGTCTTGAATTGTAACATTTTAGCCTTCTTTCAATACCTTTCTTCTTACTGACTCAGACTCCTTTATTGGGACACTTGGCTCCTGTTACCTTTAATGAGGGTGATGCAGATGTAATCCCAGAGACAGATATTTCAATTTGTCTCCTTCAGCTTTCTTTATCTTTTGGGAGTTTTATTTTGGTTTAGGGTTGTTTTTGGTTTTGGGGTTTGGGGGTTTTTTTTGGTGTGTGTGGTGGGGGTTTTGTTTTGTTATGGTTTTTTTCCCCCTTCAAACATAGACTTCAAACACTTTGGTATGGGAGTTTGAACTTCGTTGGTATATTGTCTGTCTGGCAGTATTTGCTCATCTCCATAGGCAGGGCCATCTGAATAGAATTGCCATTGATTCCCTGGGAAAGGAAAGCATGTCACAGAATGGCTTAGTTCCTTATGTATCACCTTTTCTCACTGCCTTTTATTTGAAAGGGCTTTCCGATACTATTTACTTCACATTCTTGCCTAAAAGAAGGATCTCTTTTCCTGGTTTTATTGCCAGTTATGACATTAACTGAAAAATAAATCATTCCAGATTCTATTTTACAAAGGTAGTCTACTTCTACTGCCTCTTTTGTTCCTCTAGAAAGAAACCTTTACATTACTGTTTCTTCCAAGGGTGTGTCAGTTCCTAGTCAGTGCTGCCCTTGCTGCCTGCCAGCCCACCTGGGTGTTTTTAGGGTGGCTAAGCCAGCCTAAAGCAAGGGTCAGTGAGTGAGATGGTCTTGTTTCTCACCTGCTGAGCTGCGTTCTCCTGCTGCTTCTCCACTGCTAGTGCTGGCACCATCTTGAGTGCAGCCTGGAAGTAGAAGGGGATTACAGATTGAGCTCCCTGAACTGGGTCACGTGGGCATGTCAGGGAAGGTTCAGTGCCAGCCACCAGTATAGGAGTTCATGGCCAGTGGGATGGGGAAGCCTCTGTTTGGGACAGATGCCGGCTCGGCCTACTGAACCACACTGTGTCCTCCATGCCAGTGCCATGCAGGTGTGACCAGCTGATTATGGAGTCATGGAAAAGCTGCTCTGAAATGGGAAGCAAAACCTGACTGTGATTAACCCTGGACAACAAGGCTGGTTACAGCACAGTCTGTTTTCCTGTGGCAGCAGCTGTAGGGTAGCCAGACAAGCCCTCCTTTGCACAGCTGTCAGAGGCACAACTAGGTGCCCAAGCTTGTATGTGGGAGTGAATAGTCGTGAATGAAAGCTGAAGATCTAGGGAAGCAGACAATTTGACTGTAAATAGTGGCTCATAAAACCATAATGTTTATGGAGGTTACTAAGGCACTTGTTATGAGATTTGTGACAAAAACCGCTTTGTTTATAATGCTGTGTTGTCTTAAAAAGCTGCCTTTAAGTCAAGAAAAAGCAGTATTTTCGCCACTGGTTTAAATCATATGTTTATAGCTTGGTGAGTTTCTTATGTATTTAGCTAAAACCAAATTATTAATTGAAGGAGAAAACCCAGAATTTTTCTACACAAAAAATTATTCCACTATCTTCTGCGGAGCATAAGCTTGAGGTTGTTTCTACTTGTGCACTCATACTGAAAGGTTAGTAATACCTGTGACTTTTATAGTGGTTCTTCATACATGGAAGAAATAGGAAGTAATGAAATACTGTGAAATCTCTTCCACACCTTTAATTTGTATCATTTCTTGGGAAAGCTGAGCCATAATCTGTTTGGGGCTTTGCAGTCCATCCTCACTTCTGCTTTCAGTGATTACGTTTCACCCTTTTTCTGGCAAGCGTTTGAATGTTACATACCCTATGACTTAAAACATTAAATGAGTTTTCAAGTATATGGAAAAAGCAGCATTTTCTTACATTAAACATTGTTTAATGTATCTGACAGGTGCAGCTGTGCTGCAAATATCATGCATTTGTGTGGTTTTATATGTGGCCATGTAACGTAGATATCTTCTGGAGTCAAAATCTGTGTAGGAATGCTGCTTTATAGACATAATGGTATTGCTCATTAAGATCATAGGTCATATGCTATAAAACAGGGAGTTTCTGAAAGGGTGAAATAAATCACCTTTTCATTGTGATGAAAGAGTGGATCACGTAAGTGAGAACTGATAAGAGTTGTCACTAAAGTCTTCCTCCTCACACTGAAGGACAAATACCCACTCAGGCATACTTCAGAACTCATTGCTAAAATGAGAAGCATGAAACTCAAAATACTTTTTATGAAATAGCAGCAAGAACAATCTTTAACATCACCAAAATCAAATGTTTGTTCTGCTCATATATTTTAGTTTTCACCCCAGGCTCCTGGTGTAAGATCTTCTGAGCAAGTGATGATTGAGCTTTTATATTCAGTTCTGAGTTAGATTTATGTCACATGTGTCTTTTAACATTTAGCTAGATTAACTTATGATTTAATGTTAATTGCTGAGCTGGTTTAAAAATTTCATGAAAAGTCCAAAAGAAGGGGAAAATTAATTACTAAACAGCAGTAGAAGCATTAATTACTAAAGAGCAGTAGAAGCATTAAGACTCTACCTCTGGTATTAAGTACTTGTATATCATGTCCTTTATTTATATGGATATGTACTTTGGCATTGATTCTTTTAAGTACCTGTATGTGTACATGTACTTTTTAATACTATACATGGTAGTCAGTGTGGTGCTTTTGCTGTTTACAAGTGCAAATACTTTGCTTTTCATATTATGATTTCTGAAAAGGCTTTAGCAGATGTACATGTATTCAGAACAAAGGGGTTTCTGCAAGCTCTAGCCCAGGCATTGTTAATAGGAAATGGCTGACATCCAGCTGCCTTGGAAGTTTTACAGCCATACACATTCCCCCGGCTTATACATTAAATACCACAACATTTCAGCATGGACTTCACATCGGTATTTTAAACTACCGTGTCTATGAGTAGACTTCTGTTAGAAGTATTTTCTTGAGTATTGCCTAGCTCTTTGCATTCTGTGGTTTGATAATTGGCTCTTGAGCTTTGCAATATGGCTTAATCTCATACTAAAAAGAAAAATTAAAAAAAGTTTGAACATACCATGGAGAAGACTGTTTAAAAACTAACTCTCAGGCTTTCAATCTGTCTGTATGATAGCTGTGCATTTATCTCACATTGAACTGTATTAGACAAAATTTAAGAGTGAAACATAATCATACGGTAAAACGAATTCTCAACAAGGAACCATGAAAAATATTTAATTTCCTGAGCAGTGAGAAGTTTTACAGCTCCTAAAATGCAGAAGTCACAGCACTTAGATATATGCTTTTCCTTACAGGGGAATAGCCAACAATGTGATTTTTTCATTTTCCCTGTTAATGTAATTGCTGTTCCTGCTAGGGAATAACTGGATTGGAGAGCAAAAAAATAGTGTCTGACCATTGCTCAGTCTTTTGTATAAAGTTTCAATGACGTTGATTACTTGCATTTTTTGTCTTATCTGCTGGCATAGTGACAGGCATGCATGTCTGGTGTTACCCAGACTGTACAAGTGAGTGCTGGGTAGATAATATGAAACTAAAGACAGAGCTGAATTGTTTATATACATACAGGAAGCAGGGCAGGTTTTGTCTATGCCTGTCAGTGTTTGCCTCTTACCCACCTATTCTAACCATTCAAAGCACTAGAAAAAGCAGGAAAGAGAATTTAGTCTTTGTTGGGCTACACTCAGAAAAATAATTCAGTCAACTTCTTATAGCAATCTGTAGAGCTCTTAGTATGCTTCTGTTTTGTATCTGCAGTAATTCATGGGTTTCCAGGAGGACAGAATCATCAAACCTTCAGGAATGCTTCCAGCTTTTTCAGTGTGCCTTTTTTTCTGAACATCTGCTGCCAACATAGACCCTGAGTACTTTTCTCATTAAAATTTGCATTCCAAAACCCAAATGTGAATATAATAAAAAGAATCTGACATCAGAATTTCAGCTTATGCAAGAGAGTCTGTTCTTAAAAAAAGAATTACAGAACTCTGTAAAAGCATGTAATCTCTTTGTTCTGGTTAACAGTAATGAAAATATACTTGTTTACCTGACAACTAAGCCACATCAATCCGTTGACAAAAGTATAATTTAGAATGAACAAGACAGTACCGGTGAGCACACTGATGCGAAGGAGTTCCTTTTTGGTGTTGTATACAGCTTGTAACTTGGAACAAAACTTTTTGTACACAGATGCCAGTTTTTCGGTGCCAAGAATGTTTCTTTCATACACTATAAACTTCTAACAGCAGTGCAACTCCTCTTTCTGGCAAGGGCTTCATATGTGCTTGAGAGTTAAATCCTTCTACTTCTTTTCTGCTTCATCTCCTCCCCCACATGCTTTCATTCCTTAACCTTCAGTTGCGCTAAACTAATTTTCAAGAGCACAGTTTGACCTAATTGCTTAGCAGAGTATGATCATGGAGAAATCTCATATATTGTCTGATAACCCTGTGGTCATAACTTCTTTAAAGTCATGTGCTCCTTTGAAAGACGACCACATTGATGGAAGGCAGGGCTCTGTGCTGGTGCTGTCTGTGGAGGATTTAGCTGCTGCAAGACTTTTCCTTTCTTTTTCTTTCATTGTCTGAAATACCATTGTCAGTGCTACCTTTTCTTCTTGAAAACCCATATCCTTCATGCTTCACAGCACTTTAGAAAGACAGAAACTCTCGAATCTGTGCTTGATTGAATCATGAATCCATACCTTCCCCAAATAAAATGTACCTAAGTGTGTGTTTCTGCACATTGTTCCTTAGAAGGCTTATGTGCAGGGATGGTGTACATTTGAAATGCTCTGATTTGGAAGCAGGTAACTAATAAGAGACCAGAAGACAAAGTAAAGCAGGAGACACAATGACAGCTATTAGCCCCCTAGTTCTGAAAATCTTCAAAGCACAGCGCGAAGCAAATGTGGGGGGAATGTGATTGGCTCATGCCAGCAGTGCCCTCCTTACCTGCACCTCGCTGCAAACCTTTCAATACTGGTGGTACTTTCCTACTAGCTTATCAGAGCCATCTCTAAAAAAAAACTGAAGCTGTATGCTGCTGCAGAGTGAATCCTTCACCTGTGTTAGCTGCTGTTGTTCATTACAGTGATGAATGTGGAGCTACACTATGAAGAGTCTCTTCTGGTTTAAGCTGTAAGAGTAACATAAATGAGAGTCAAGTGAAAAAGATGTTTTCTCTGACTCCTTTGTAAAGCAGATGGAAATTACTTTCGAGTGCCTTGTATATGTCTATCTGTACTAAAACAAGTCCCAAATTAAGTGGGGGTGCAGGACTTTTTCAAGCTTATGGAATAGCCTAGTGACAGGAAAATTCATTTGCTAAAAGAAGACCTTCACTGTCAAGTTGAAGTGTTTAAGGATTATTGAAGATGGTGATCTGCAAAGTATGGTGCAATGAAGAACATTGTTTCCTAGCTGCTGTTGGATTCATTAACTAGATAAAATAATTGTAAGCCATTAATTTTTATATTTTTCCTGGACAGTGATTGTAGCTCTGTGAGAGATTTCTCCATCGTTGTGTAAATCCTTCTGAATTCAAAGAAGGAGCTTTAAGTTGTATTGAATTGTATGTGAATTGTAGCACTTAATACTATCCTTTATGGTGTCATCTTGCCTGTGTTTTGCAGACAAAAGGAAATCTGAGGTGGGAGAACTCTTCTGACTGTCGCTTTCAGTTGAAAATTAATATGGAAACTATACTGATTTTTTTGCTTGCAACTTCCGGTATTAGCCAGTTTTTCTGTCTTATTTTGTTAAAAAAAAGTTAGGGACGAGAAGGTGACTGCACTTTTGAGTGTTACGTTACTGCATACCATGTGTTATCAAGGATGTCTTTTCAAATTAATATTATTCACTTCATGCAATTCTTTTGGTCTGTAATTTGTGCTGTGCAGTTTTATGGCCCACAGCCTTTGACCATATTACGTAAAGTACCCCTGTAGTAGGTGTTTTAGAGGTAATGAGAGGTAATGGCAAATGAGAATATATTTGAGAAGGAGCTTACTCACTTCTTTTCTTAAAAATAAGGGGAATGGAGGGAAAGAGGAAAAAGACTGTGCCCGTTTGTGGAGACATACAGGATGTATGGGGTTTGGGTTTCTGTGCTTGTTTTTTCTTCCATTTTTACCCCATAGACTGTACTGTAATTGACAGGTTTTGAGAGGTCTGGTGTTTAGTCAGCTGCATAAAATGACTTAATAATAAAGTTCTGTTCCTTTATTCAATTCTCTTGTTCATTTGGGGGATGACTATGAATTTTTAAAAGACTTTTAAGATGTTTAATTTGAACACAACTTTTTTCTGTCTACTAAGTTATGTTTTCTTTAGTAATGTTTGTGTGCTGGTGGTCCTTCATACTTTCTGTTAAACAGCCGACACAGAGAAAAAGAAGGATCTTTTGAAACAGTTTCCCAACTGCAGCTCGACCTGGAGCACTTCAAAAAGCAAGATAACATAATGTGATGCTCATTGAACTGAGAACTGAATCCATGCTTTAGGGAAAAGGAAAAACTGTATGGATATGGTTACTATCATCCTGTTGGTAGTTATAAAGTGCGCAAGAGTGTGTTTGGGTTGCAGGTACCTGCATAGAGATGGTAGTTAATGCACATTTATCAGATTCACCATGTAGCCTTATGGTGGCGTAAGAGCAGGTTTACTCTAGTTTTACAGTATATATTTGTAATGGCTTTGTCCTTGTATTGTGTGGAACAGCGTGCTTAGTTTATCAAAAGTGAAGAAGAGCTGCAAGTTTCAGGTGCTGCCTCGGGTGCTGGTCTTCACGTTATCTTTTCAATAGCTTCCCGGTATTTCAGGTTTGCACAGGGAGAGAGTGGTTAATCTTTGTAAAGCTCAATCCAGGTTCTTAAGTACATTTGACAGCTTGCTTATATGTGTAGCTTTGTTTAAATCGTGTTTTTCCTATTGTTCTCCTTTCTTCCTCCTTGTACTAAGTTTCAGTTGTTTCTGTACGCCATCAGAAGAAATGTATCACTGCCTTCTGGTCTGTCTTGGATGTTGTCTTTGCTTATATTTGGGTTTTGTCCTCTGCACTTTGGCAGCTAGTCAATCTCAACACAGTATTCACTTCCTGCTGCCTGTTGGATATTTTCCTTGACTTTATCTCCAAGTGTCAAAATGCACCGTGCTGTCATTAATCACTCAAAAAACAGACAAGTTGGAATTTTTCAGGATGTTTATAGTTATGAAAGGTTGGAAACCTCTTCAGTATTTTAGTCTGAAAGCATCTCCTTTGCCTGTGCTGTGCTCTTCGGCTTTCTGGTTCCAGCATCCTGACTGTATTATCTGCCTCAGAAAGTTGTCTTCTGTGGTAACAAGCTCACCTTGATACACTGTGAATTCTTGTCAGTTGACTTTTGTGGTTGCTTTTTTCTGAAAGCAGTCATAAATGTTGTTACCCAAAAGTTATTGTAATATAAAAAAAATTCCAAAAAATGCAAAACTTCAGCTTACAAATCAGTCACAAAACAACAGTGAAGCTGGGATCATTAGAATCACAAGACATCTTACAGTGAATTCTTATATCTATATTAATTTAAACATTGCTAATTATTATTATTCATCTCGGTTATTCGTATGTAACTGTGATGGAAAATTTAATTTCTCAGTAGCCATTTAGAATCTTCATTCTGAAAATTGGAAGGTAACTTTTTTTACATAGGGTAGCAAGATATTCAGGAAAGAATTAATTTAAATATCTTAACATTTTTCACATGCATGTGCTTTTGAGAGGTTTTTAAAGGTCAGTGTACTGTCTCTTCCTTGCCATTTGCAGTAGCTGCATTGCTTTTAACCAGTGCAGCTTTAGGTGTTTAGGATGAGCATTCCATTTTCATTTCTTTTTTAGGTTAGAGGAGGTTAGTCTGAATCTGAATGGAGAACTATTTCAGAGGTCGGGCTATAAGGTGCCCTTTTTATCTGTTCATAATGAAGCAACAGTTGAGTTAATCACTTTTTTTGTTTGGAGACACTAAAGTTTGTCTTTCATACAACTTCACTGTTGTCTGTGCAAGCCTTCCTGGGGAAGTTCCCGACCATCCAAGCTGCACATCAATACTTCCTGGGATAATGATGACACAATAAAGGGGTATCTTTATTATATTAGGCATTTCTATTGGATTGAAAGTTACAGGGACAGTTGTGGGTTTTGACCATTCTGCTCACTTGAAATGGCCTCTATATCCATTGCAAGGTGGCTCTTTTGCTTGTTTTGTGTGGAATTTGGGTGTAACTTGTCAGCAGTGAAAGCTGATGAAAATATTTGGAATTAACTTTGCACTTTTTAACATAGATAGTTTTGGTATTTCTTCTGGAAAGTAGTGTAACAAAGTGTAATCTTTTTAATTCTGTCTTCTCAACTTCATAATTTAGGGAGGAAATTTTCTGACTTGTTTTGTGTATTCTCTCTGTCTTAAATCAGTAAGCTTATATTTAATTTTAGATGATCCATCTCTGTAACTGCCTTGTATAAAAATCGAATTTAATACTTCCAAAATAGTATCCCAAATGTAGCAAAGTAGCTGTAATTTATTTCAGTTTTGTTTCTTAAAATGAAGTAATTAATTTTCTGAGGTTAGAAGAAACTAAGCACTGTGGAAAAGTACCAGAGCTTTTGACTGAACCCCACATATGTCCAAGTAAAACTCTCCTTAGTTACATCGTACTGCATGGCAAACAGCCTTATCTTTGTCTTTGGTGGAAATCTTAAAGGAAATGAAAGTTCAGAAAATTATGCTGCAAAACTACTAGTTGCTGAGAAGAAAAAAAAAAATTTCCTATCAATAATGAAAACAGGAAGTAGAAAAGGACAATTCTAGAAGTATATGCTGACACCCTATCTTGTTCAAAAGACAGGAAGTAGAAAAGAAGTTGAAACAATCTCTGGTATATTCATGTTCTGGTTTGCCTATCCTTATGGCATCTCTTCAGCCTCTTTTAGAGTACTGGCTTTCCAAGTCTAGCTGACTTGATGAAGCCTTTTTGCTCCAGCTATAGGAGGCATCATGCTTGCAGGCCTTTGCCCTGCTGGGGAACTTCAACACCCCGAAATCTGCTGCGAAATTAGCACAGCAAGCTGTAGGCAATCCAGGAGACTGCTGGAGGATAAGTTCTCGAGCCAGGCAATAGACAGCCCTACCAGAAGTGATGTGATACTGGATCTGATGATCACCAAGCTAACTGGGGACATAAGATTGGAGGCAGCCAGGGCTGAAGTGATCATGCACTGGTGGAATTTGCAGTCCTGAGGGATATGGGTCAGGTAAGGAGTAAAGTTAGGATCCTGAACTTTAGAAAAGCAAACGGCTATTTCTTCAGGGAGATCCTCTGAGATCCTATGGAAGACTGCCCTCAGGAACAGGGGAGTGGAAGAGAGCTGGTAGATCTTTAAGGAAGTCTTACAGAGAGCACAAGAGCTAGAAATACCCAAGAGCAAGAAATCAGGCAAGGAAGGAAAGAGACAGACTTGGTTGAGTAGGGACATGCTGGTCAAACTAAAGGGAAAGAAGCAAATGCATAGGCCATGGAAAGAAGGACAGTTGACCTGGGAAAGGCATAGAGATGAAGTTTTATTTTGTAGGGATAGGGTGAGGAAGGCCAAGGTGTGCCCTCCCCGATAAACAATTCTGGAAAACTGGTAACAATGAATGAGGAGAAGGCTGAGTTACTCAACAGCTTTTTTGCCTCAGTCTTCAATGGCAACCTCTCTTCTTAAACCTCTCAAGTAGATGAACAGCAGGATGAAGACTGAGGGAGCAAAGTCCCCCCCCACTTTAATAAAGATCAGATTCTGGACCACCTGAGGAACCTGCATGTACAAAAGTGTATAGGACCTGATGAGATGCATCCCAGAGTCTTGAGTGTCACTTGTGCTCATGTAATTGCAATGCCCCTGTACTTGCAGCTGTGAGAACGCTGTGTTTATGCTTAGATAGTTCTAGCAGTTGGCACCTACAGCCTGAGCAGGGCATGTTATCTTTCACTTTGTTGCCGCTTCAAGGCCTTCTGTCACCTAGTTTGATCGTATTATGTTCCCATGTCTGATAAATTCTCTTCTTTTAGCACCATGGTGAAATAGTTGTGTGCAGGGCTGATCTACAGCTGCACGGTAACTTTTCCCGTGGAGCTACTGCTGTGTTGCATCTTCTAAAGAGACCTGGATTGAGGAACCTTTGCTGGGAGGAGTTTATACTCACTGTGAAGTCAGCTTGTATTTGCATCCCTGACAAAGGATGTGTTTGGCTCTTTGAAGCAATGCCTGTACTTACCCTGTTTATTCTCAAGGAGAAGCCTGGGCCTACGCACATATTGGGATTTCATCTTGTTTACTCAAAGGTTCTTTGATGCGAAGTTTGAAAAAAGCTTTCTCTGATGCTGAAGTTTTTTGTTTTGTTTTGCTTTTTTTTAATTCCATGGTTTGAGAAAGCTTTCAAAAAGAGCAATAAATATCTTCAGTTGTACCTAGTGAGTGCATTGAGAATGAAAGTGAATTTAAGCCTGAAAGCTGTTTATAAAAAAGCTGAAACTCACTGTTGTTGTTGCCAAGATAATGAAAATTGATTCAGAAGCTTTTCTGACTCTGGGTGTGACTGTACAGCTTCAGACAGGAAGGTATTGAAGGATTCTCTGTTCCATTTGACAGATTTCTATGTCAAGCCTACAAGTTGACTTTTGACTGCCAACCCTGCAGTAGTTACTGTGCACTTGAGGCAGCTGAGCTCAGCTTCCTTTTTCTGTCACCATCAACACACTATCGCTTCTGCCAGCTAGACAGTTACACTTGACTAACACCTGTGCAAACTCATTAATTGCTAGAAAAAAATTCACTGGTGTCACTCTAGGAAACAGGAAGAGAGCAGTCCTTGTTTTCTGGCAATCTTTTTTTGTTTTGCCTCCAAAAACTCATTTTCCTTCTGGTACGTTGTCAGCATTCAGCCATGATAAAGCTGTGAGGACAAAGCAGCTCTTGCTGTGAATATGAACGAAACATCTGACCTGTGAGGGAAGGGGGACTTTGACACGTTGCTCTGCAGATGCAAACTTGGTTGCTGCCACATTTTCTGGACAGGCTACTAAGATCATGAGTGTCTTCCGTCAATTATTTTGTGACTGCCAAGGAGTATGCCACATGGTTGCTCGCACCCGGTCAGAATGGTTGTACTCTACAGGTTGCCATAACAAAACAGTCTTTCCTGCAGTGACAGCCAGTCCATCCTGAATGCTATTTGTACACCAGCACATTTACTTTCCTGACATGTTGTGAGGAGCTTCACTTCAAAGCGCAGAGCAGTCAAGAGCACTGTAAGAAACCAAGACATTGTGGAAGTCTGGTCTTACTTTCTTTGGGCAAATGGGGTTTGGTTTTTGACTCCATACTCTAAAACTACACAGCAATAAAGACATTCCCCCTGCTCTGGGAGGCGCCACCTGGCACCAGGGGCCATAGTCTCAAGAGGGTGGCATTGCCTGTGGAGTGCTGCCTGCTGGACACTTGGCTCTTGCTGGCCAAATGCTTTGTTGCATTCCTTGGTGCATGCTGGACTCTCAGCAGTTGCCCCAGCAGGAGGGAGTGATCCAGAGGTGGTACTGACCCCATCTGCAAGTTATCTCCCTTCCGTTATCAGAGGGGCTTGCCTCAAGGCTCCCAAGTCTGTCAGGGGTGGTCTGTAAGCTGGCTTCACCAGCTCCTCAGCAGTGCAGGAAAGAAACTATGATTTCTGGCATCCAGTGTTTCGGAACTTGGTGAAATTGACTAAGCAACTAAAATAATTTCAGAAATACAGTAGGGTAGAGGGATAGCAGGACTCTGGTTTGACTTTTGCGTACCGAACAACTGAGAAGCAGAAATACACAGTGGACTTGAAGCAGGTTACTGAGACATTATTAGCAGGGAGGTAGCCCTCCTAAAAAATACGAGGCTGTCGCTATGCTTCAAGGAGCCATGTTCAAGTGTTGACTTCCTAAGGAGCAGCTACTGCTGCCTTCTCTGACTGGGCATGACACTTTTATGGGAGGCAAAACAAGAAAATGCTACTTGTTCCACCCTGGCAGCACAGGTTTTCTTACCTGGTACAATAAATCCTTCTTAAAAGACCTCTTTCCCTAGAATAAAAAAGGACAATTAAAATTTGCTGTTCTTCATCAAACTATTTTGCAAGGTCATTTGTAGCAAATGCACTACCACATGGGTCTCTTTCTTTATTGTAGTTCCTCAATGACATTTCCGTGTGTAAAGAGCCAAGGAAAGCCCACGTCAGAGCAGTTTTTCTTTGTCTGACATTTTAACATGAAAAAGAAGAAAATAAAGCATGCGGTTGGGGGAGAGCACATTGCGCTGGCCTCCCTGAGACAATTGTATTAGCCTGAAAATCTGGTGGCTGGCAGTAGGAAAGACAGGCTGCTTACAGTTTCACTGGCAGAGGGGGTCCATGCAGAAAGCAATTGAGAGGCACATGGTCATCTGACATAGTGTTTTTATTAGGGATTCATGCTTCTGTGAAAGAAGCAATAGCAATCCCTGCTAAGAGAAACCTTGCTTCAGGTATTATTTCAAGTACATGCAACTTATGCAGATAAATGGTGCTTTATGACAGAAAAGAAGGAAAGAAATGCATGAGAGGCATTTGTGTTCTTTAGACGAAAATAAAATGCCTTTGTGAACTGGATTTGTAAGAAAAAATGCGGCAAAAATTAGTTACAGCTTTGCTTGCACTGCTGGAGCTGAGTCATTTCTATCTGTTTCCTTTGTCAAGAAGGCAAAAGATACAAGAAAAGTTAAGGAATCTGTACTGTTTAATATTTGAAGTCTTTGCTTGAGAAGTCTGTATCTGGAAAATCAAAGACCAAAGTAGGCCGTGACTTGTGAAGTGAAATATTTCAGGATTGTCTTTCATTCATTTTTGTGTGCAAAAGTATGAAGTAACTACAACAAATATATCTTCCATAAGGCAGACTGTCACTTGTGGGCAGTTTTTTTTTATTAGAATACCATATCATACAGAAACACCTGACCAAAACTTTCCAAAACCAGCTTCAGTGCAGAGTTAAAATCAACCAAAAGTCCTTTGTACCTTTCCAGCATGTCGAGACTACTCATACCTAAGCCTAGAAAAAGAGTTAATGCTTTTAGGAAGTGAATTTCTGTTTGAGGAAGTCACAGCAGCAAAGAGGGTGCAATAAAATACCTCTTGAAGAATGGAGAGGGAACTGATGTGCACAGAAAGTTCATTGGAAATACTGAAATGCCACTGGGTGACTGGTTCTGCTTTTTTTTTCCAGGGCCCTGCTCATCTTCAGTTTGGAGGTCCTTTGCTAGGGAGGTCCTAAGTAGAGGCAAGATGAGGAACTGAATATAGAGACTCATTGCTGATGGTAGCAATGAGGAAGAAGCTCAAATTTCCTACTTATATATACCTCTCAGGAGCAGAGCACAGCTGAGGGATGGACTTGGATACTGCTCTCTAGAGAGGTACTATGTTCTTGTTTGACAACTGTAATGAGAACACCAGCTTTCTGGAAAAATACACTTGTTGAAGCTCCATTTAGAAATTAATTTATGAATTCAAAAATGATTGCATATTTTGGAGCTGTGTTGAGACACTTCATTTCTCCACAAAGTGTCCCCAAGTTACCTCACTTGCTTTATCTCTGGTGTAGTGTAGCCATGGTATATAAAGCAAAAGCATGGAGAGTGTCAAGACTGGGTTATGTAAGACAGTTCCAATTCTGCAGTGCAAAAGTCTACAGAAGTGCCCCTTGATTAAAACTGTAATTTCCAAAGAGTTTCCTGTACTTTGTGCACTCCTTTTTTCTCAAACCTTGTAAAAGGGGAAGAAAGAATTTCAACTCTAGTTTGCAGTGACTGTTAAGCTGATGTCCCCATCAGAATAAAAACGCATGAACGTTTAGTCAAAACCAAAGCTAGAAAAAACCCCTCTGTTGTGACACAGAAGCTGAATTTTAGGAAACTACTCTTTTTAGCAATGCTGATATGGACTTGTAAATATTTTTTTCCCTTGTTTTAGTTGTATTTATTATCGCTGTTAATATTTATTGAGCATACTGCTTGCATTAAAAGCATCTGCATTGGTTACAACAGTCTCCAACCTTGTCTTCAGTGTAATCGTTTTCATAGCTTTCATAGAGATCATTGAAGTAGGCATGTGGACTTTGGACTGCTTCAAAATACTGACTTCTGAAGTCAGAAATCGAGGTGGCATTAGGTCAAAGCTTACACACAGGAGAGAATTTCTGTGCGCAGCATCCAGCTGCAGAAGTGAAGTGATTTATATAAAGTATAAAGCTAGAACATGAAGACACCTCTAGAAATCACTTAATCCATTTCTCTGCTTTAAAAGATCAACTCAGGTGCCTATAAAAATAAAAAAAGGTTAATGGTATTCTCTCCATAGCTGATGAGCCTCTAGACTCATTTTGAGTATAGAAAGCCGAAAAGCACACACATTTATTTCAGCACCGGGTGCATCGGAAAAAATCTCAAAGGATGCACCCCAAATCACAGGCTTCATAACTTTATACAGCTCTCTAATTGCAGATTCAAGGATTATCTCACCTGTTTGATTCCATTTTCCACTCACCCTATGCCCCCCTCGAATTGCTTTGCAGGTTGTAAAGTGACCCCTGGTGCCAGGCATCAGTCTCTTTCTTGCTGTGTTCTTCTCTTGATTCCTTGTTTCTGGCACAGTTTCCTGCCTTCTGGAATTGGTTCAAGTCCTAAACCCAGTCTTGTGGATTGCCTATTGCTGGCTTTTTCATGACGGATCAAAGTAAGTGCTTATAGGCAGAAAATGTGTTAAAAAACATGCAAGGAAGATTTGATGATTTTTGAGAGAAGGTGCATCCCACTAAGAATCTGGAACACAAATGGGTGGAATCCCAAGAGATGGTGGTAATGTTGCTATTTTATTTCAAGAAATGAAAGAGATCCAACAGATGAATAAGATGATGTGGCACTTATTTCTCATATTAATTTGATACAAGCTTTTTAACAATCTGCTCTTATTTCTCATTTAAGTTCTGAAAAAATTAGCTAATCAGCTCTCCAAAAACTTGATGTGTCCCCTCTTCTCGAATTCCATCTGGAAATCTAACTGGAAATTTCATTCCTGTTCCACAAGGAGCACTTATGCAAATAAAATGCGTGCTTAACCTGAGCCCATGTAATTATTCAGCAGTCATGCTCCTAATTTGCTGTCTCTAGTGCTGTACAATAACACTTTCAAATCCTACCAGAGGAAGAGAACACTGTGTTTTTAATGAAATGAATTGTTTTTGTTATTGGTGATTTTCATCTATTACTTTCACAAGTACACCGCGATTGTTTGTTAGCACAAAGTTCTAATACAACATATTTCTGTGTTAAACTAAACCAATATCAAAATAATAAAGAGCAGACATGTTCAGTTCAGCATATTTTAACATAAAGATGCATAGATTGAATTGTTACATCACAGGCTCTATGTCTCCTATAAGGGAGTTAGAGAGTTACGTTAGAGAGAGGAATTTGGCTAGAAATTGGTTTTATAAAAAGAAAAATAAAATGCTTGTCACTGTCTTTTTTCTCCCTTCCTCCAGCTATTAAATCTGTACTATGATCTCAGATTGGAGAGTATACAAATGCTACAGCCCTCTCTATCTTTGGAATAGCTTTTGAGAAAAATTTAAATGCTCCGAGTTAGAGCTACATGCATGCAGGAAGCCAAAGAAAAATTATTTTACTGTGTTTCTGAATAATTTTTCCTTTTAGTTCAGTTACGATGAGACTGTTGATACCGATGGAATAATTTGGTGTGGGAGAGAGAGGAGGTAAAAAAATCTAAAGCAAACCTAAAGGAATTATATTTACATCTTGGGTAGAATAGTGGATTATTATTAGCAAAGAGATGTGAAGCTTCATACATAGTAGAATTTATGTTGGCAAATACAGGAACTCAGATGGTTTGTACTTTAAATGAGGCAGTGCTTAAAATGAACTGGCCTAGACCCAAAAGCAAGTGGGTAGGTAAATGTCCAAGAATTTCCTACTGAAATACTATTGCCTAAGGAAAGGAATTATTTTTTTTAATATACATGTGACATGGGGAGGACATGGGGATCGGAAAGGCGGATAGTTTCTATATGGATGCTGGTTATACAGCAAGATTTGTAGATTAATCCTTCTACCAGTGTTCCAGATTGATTGGTAACCGCATGATGTGCCATCTGCCACTTAACTGATAAGTTAAACTTAGTCTTTGTTCATGTATGTTTTTACTTTTTATTTATTCCTTAAAGGACTTGCTACAAGTGTCCTTCAGCTATCTTAATAAAAGAGAGTAAATAACTTAGAAAGTAGTAGATTTATATTTGTAATGAGGTACGTAGAAGCTTCAAATTATTAACTTAGTTTACTGTTTATTCCTTTTTCGTAGATTATAATAAAGAATGTGTAAGACTGTGTGTGTTAGCTTGGACATGCTATGAATCCATACATCCATAGTTGAGAGCTTAATAGGTTCTGAAGAATTGTTTATGTCTACGTAATGAATTAACTCTGCTGAGCATTAAAGGTGCTGGGTAGGTGTGAATGTCATTTTTGAGATGCAGCACTCTGATTAATCCAGATCAGAAGCATAATTGTTAGGGTGGTTTGGAGGTTTTTTTCCAGTTATGTTTCTGGTATACTTTGCCATTTTATTGTGAGCTAGGTTACTTCAGCTGGGTAAGTTGGAAGGAAACCAAGTGTCATGCTCAGGCAGAAAGGGGGTGATTTGGAGAAGGGCATTTATCCTACTTTGTGGGGAGTATTGATTCATTTCTTTAGTAGAGCTTGAGGATGAGATCTGAGTACCTGGCCATCCCATTGGAGTCAGGTGAATGTGTAAAGACAAGGAAGAGAAGTAAAGAAGAGAGCAGGGGTGGAAGTAGTGAGGTGGAATTTGTAATTTTTTGCAAGTTTTGGACACAATGGCTTAAATGCCTAGATTTAGGTACAAGAGAAGGTGGACTTGGAAGTGCTGAGGCTGGAGATGAAGGTGGAGATCATAAAAATCCGGCTAAGTGAGGGAAATAAATGCACTGGACTATCAGTGCTGAAAATCACGAGAAGGAAACCTTTCAGTTGTATTAAAGGAGCACAGTGAATGGGATGAAGAGGGCTGAAGGTAGTAAACACCACAGATAAACAGCCTATGAAACCATGCAGCTTTTTCAAAAGTTAGTGTTTAAAAAAAGGTGAAAGGCAAGTGGTGTTTCACTAGTATTGCAGAACTTTGACCAAGAGAGACTATTAACTATACAGAAAAAAAAAAGTTACATATTTCATTGTCTCATCATTTTGCTACAGTAGGCCACCTGATGAGAGAGAATAAGGCTAGTGTATCCAATGTATTGTAACCAGGAAAACCAGTCACCATTGGAGTGAGAGTGAGTAGTGGAAGGTGGCACGCTCCAAACTCTTTTAACTTTTGGACTTGTCAGGTTTGTTGCCCCTGCCATTATTCTAATCAAGAGGTGCAGTAAACTCATCACATGGTTGCAGCCATATGTTTAAAGCGATAAAACATTTTATTCAAAGGTCTTCATTGGAAAGCAGACACGGTATTACGCTTAACAGATGGGAGCTATTTCCATGAATTTTCAAGTGCTTTCCAAAATAATTCCTTTGTATCAGTGTGAAAAGAGAAATCTACCCAGAGAAATGGTTTGAAGACTTCTGAGTGATTGCTTAAATCTTCTAATGTATCCATTGGCATTAAGTCTTAAACACTTAGATAACATTTTGTGTGAGATTGTTGTATCATGTCTTGATCATAAAGTAATGATTTCATGTGTGTTATTTTTAATGTCATAAAAAATTTGAAGACAACTTGGGAGAACAGAACTTAAATTCAGTTTACAGTTATCTAAATTGAGGGCAATTAAGCCATCGGAAGTTTTTATTGCCCTTAGAAAGGATGAAAAATCAGTAAAAATGTTAAGCTGAATTTAAGGCTAAGTAATTTAGTATATAGAAACACATGATTTAGGCAATACCTGAGGTTGAGCTTGAGGACTTAAAGCAGAGGTTTTAAGATGTATCTTTCTTGCAAAGCATTTTCTTCTGAGCAGGCAGCTTCCAAAGGGCTTAGTGAAATTTCTATTACATTATTGAGTCATCTGCCAATTTGAGTTTATGGGTATTAACTCTTCTTTAAAATCCAAGGTAAACTTCATTGTGTAATATTTTTTAACAATTATGAAATGCCTTCATAAGCCTTGACTGTCTCACAATTAAATTCTTTGTGTGCTGATTCAGTTTAGGTAATAAATATTTGTTGAAGTATTGTACATACAAAGATCCTTATTTGGTTTGTACAGAGCTTTCCATTCTTTGCTATAACTCCCATATTCTTCTTCCACATTATTTTGAACCAGTGGTATCTTTAAAGAGAGATAAATTTGAGTTCAGTGCAGATAAAGTCATCAGAGGTGATGTTCTTCATGTGATTTGTTTATATTACATTTGTGATACATGTTTCTGGTTTAATGCTTGGTTGTAATTTATTATCTTTACGCTTATTTTGGCAATTAAAATGGCCTTGAACATTAATAATGTTCATAGAATCACAGAATATGCTGAGTTGGAAGGCACCCAACAGGATCACGAAGTCCAACTCCTGACCCTGCACAGGACATCTCAAGAATCATTCCATGTGCCCGAGAGCATTGTCCAAACACTTCTTGGACTCCCATCAGGCTTGGTACTGTGACCACTTCCCTGGGGAGCCTGTCCCAGTGCCCAGCCACCCTCTGGGTGAGGAACTTCTTCCGTAATATGCAAACTAAATCTCCCCAAACTCAGCTTCATGCTGTTTCCTTGAGTCTTGTCACTGGTCACAAGAGTGAAGAGATTGGTTTTTGTCCCTCAGCTTCCCCTCATGAGGAAGTTGTAGACTGCAATGAGGTATCTCCTCAATCTTCTCCAGGCTGAACAAACCAAGTGACCTCAGCCATTCTTCTTAAGGCTTCCCCTCCAGACTCTTCACCATCCTCAAGGCCCTCCTTTGGATGCTCCCTAACAGCCTAATGTCTTTTTTATATTGTGGTTGAACAACATTTACTTGTTCCTATACTGTAATCTTCCTATCCTGTAATGGCAGGCTGAAGTAATATACTGTACTGTATACTGTCAGACTGAGAGAGTTGGGGCTGTTAAGCTTGGGGAAGAGAAGGCCCTGGAGGGACCTTTAGCAGCCTTTCAGTACCTGAAGGGGGGCCCTACAGGAAGGCTGGAGAGAGACTTTTCGCAAGGGCATGTAATGAAGGACAAGAGGAATGGCTTTAAGCTGAAAGAAGATAAGTTTAGATTAGGTATCAGGAAGAAGTACTTTACTCTGAGGGTGGCGAAGCACTGGAACAGGTTGTCCAGAGAAGCTGTGGATGCCCCTCACTGGAAGTGTTCAAGGCCAGGTTGGATGGGACTTCAGGCAAACCTGGTCTGGTGGAAGACATCCCTGCCCATGGCAGGGGCATTGGAACTGTATGATCTTTAAGCTCCCTTCCGACCCAAACCATTCTATGATTCTATTAATGTGTGGTGCATCGTGACTCAAGTACTTACCTAAACATCCCTCTAAAGTGGTGAAGCAAACCACAGTTCAGTCATGTCTAATCAAATATGAAAGATGTGGACTACATAAGGAAAATACAAATGATGCAAATGGCCTCTGTTTCAAATAGAACTTATGTCGCTGTTTGTTCAAGTGTTTTCATAATTGTTTTCACATTGAGTCACGTATTAAAGTATCTCTAACTTTTCATAATTCCTTCCACTCTTCTCCCCACTTCAAGGTCATACACCAAGTCTTAGGAATCACACAGAGCAGAACTATTTGCAGCTCCATAGGGAGAATAGGTGTAACGCAGTCAGAACACACTTCACTGAAATCCTGTTCGGTTTCGAGCCCTGAATTGAAACAAAACCATCCTTAAAGGGAAAAAATTCAAAGGTGCTCTCGTTGGATAAAAGAGAGGGCTGCACTCTCATCTGGTTACAAAGCAGCTGTACTTGGCAAGGGCTATGCATTAGCCTTCAGACAAAGTACATCAGCAGAATGCAAATATTGCAGGCTTTCTGACTCTTTTAATTTCTTTTTCAAGGTGCTATATTTCTAATTAAAACCCTTTTCAAGGACAGAAGCTCACTGCTTATGATAAAATATATCAGATATCTATTCATTTCATGATATAGTTCGTATAAAACAAACTAAAACCAAAATACCATCTATTCTTTTATCCTGTTTTTTACAACGCTTATAGTGATGTATAGAGAGATACTGTACATATTTATATGTACACAGAGAGTAGCTGAAACTTGTCTTTTGTTCCACTTCATAAAATTCAGTCTAATTATCATGAGATTACATTTTTTCTAAGCTTCTTGTTTCTAAATGCGAACAGTTCTTCAGTCATCTGCTGTTGATATTTACTGCCAAATCGCTGATACATAGGATCCACTTTCCATCATCTCTGCCTGATGGACTGTACTAGTTAATAAGTGCTTTTCACTTCACCAAATGTATGCACAGGTGTGTGCATACTCTCATGCTTCAACAGTTTAACTTGTTTGACATTAACTATATTGGAAAAACTTTATTGTTGTTCTCTGAGTAGAATAAGAAAATCCAAGCAGATCAACCCCTTTCCTTTCGGTGAGGGTGTTTTTAGGCACATGGAAAGGAGTACAGGTGTGCTTGGTCTTACTTTAAACATATAGGCACAATACAGTGGCTGTCTTTCTTCATCCCCTTTTCCATGAGCCAGCCAGAGCCATCTGATTAATCTGCTCATGCTTAACAGTAATTAGTGTACTGGGGGGCTATGTTCAATGAGATGTGTTCTTGACCCAATCTGTAAATGGATAAATGGTCTGTGCAGTGAGCCTTGGCAGTGGCTGTCACTTGTCTTTTTAAATGTGTGGCCCAGAAAGTGGCTGAATTCTATAATAAACATTAAAATACTTTGTAGCATAGTCTTCCACTCAGTGTTGGATACACTTGCATGTCTGTACACAGATGAAGTAGTAGTAGTCTTTTCATCTCTCTCTTTCCTTCCCCGACACCCCCTGCAATGTAATTATTCTCCTAAAATTTTTCATACACTACTTGTAGTAATATGAAGCACTTAAGAAATAATAATAAACGTAAACAATGTGTATCTTTCAGAGATACCTTACTTAGATCTGTCATAAAATTTTTTATCACGCTGTTACATCCTTCCTTAGGGCTAGTGGCTCCTCTAGGTTTCTAGGAAAACAGTGAAGAAAATCACTAGCTTAGTAAACGTCTAGAGAAGTCTGTTAGCAGCCTAATGAAATTGCGGAGATCTGCAGAGCAACAGAGACCTCAAATTTCATCAGTGTTATGTGCAGAGGTTGACAGCACAAGAGGATTTCTGCAGGAGATAAACACATAGCTAAAAGGCATGATGAGTAACCAAACCACAAAAGTATGAGGCACAAGCTTATAAAATGCTGGAGAAAAGAATATACTGGACAAATTCCCTGCTTCAATGTGTCTGTTTTCAGCTGTGATAGAGTTAGTTTTCTTCTTAGTAGCTGGTACGGTGCTGTGGTTTGGATTTAGTATGAGAATAACGTTGATAACACACTGATGTTTTAGTTGTTAAGTAGTGCTTACCCTGAGTCAAGGACTTTCCAGTTTCCCATGCTCTGTTTTGCAGTGAGCAGGTGAGGAAGCCATGAGGAAGCACAGCCAGGACAGCTGACCCAAACTGGCTGAAGGGATATTCCACACTATGCAATATCATGGGAGTTGGCCATAAGGGGAGGCCGGTCACTGCTGGGGGAGGGATTGGACGTTGGTCACTGTGTGCTGAGCAATTGTACTGTGCATCTCTTGTTTTCATTTGGTTTTATTTCTCTCTCTCTCCCTCTTCTTTTCATTGCTATTATTATTGTCTGGTGGTATTTTATTTTACTTCCTTACAGCTATTAAACTGTTTTTATCTCAACCAATGAGTTTTTACATTTTTTTCTGATTCTCCTCCCCATCTCACCATGGAGGGGCTGAGAAGTGAGTGAGGCAGGGGCTGCACGCTACTTGATTGCCATCAGGGGTTAAGCCACAACAGTGTAATTCTTTACATTCTGGTTCATCCTGCAATCTGACTTCAGTTGTATGAAGTTATGGTAGGTAGTTTAGTCTGTAAATATGCTTGAAAAGATAACGTAGACCACCTGCTTTTTATACTGTTTGAAACCTCAGATTCTGACTGCTTCCCATTGTCATCTGTTATCAGAGTACTTCTATTAATTTAATTAATAAGTTTACAGTTACACTATTCAAACTGTATTTCAGTAGGTAGGACAGTAGAAGTTTCAGTTGATCTATAGAGACAAAAAGGGTATTTGGTAATGCAATGTTTTTTTCTAACTGGAAATATTTTATATGGTAATAAGAGAGTTTATTTTGAAAGTTGGGGGGGGTTTTGCTTAAAATATTATATAAAAGAAGAGGTATTTTTTATATTTCAGATATTTTGGTAAAATAACTTTAAATATTTGATGTATTTACACTGAAGGATAAACAAACTTTTATGATCCCGTACACTGAGTCACTGTAGTGGAATTGGGGTACTTTGGGAACTTGGTAATTAGACACCAAAAGATATTGTAAGTTAGAAATTAGGAAAGGGAATTTAAAAGATGTGAAGTTTATAAGTGTATAAACATATCCGTGAATAACAGGGAACTGAGAAATTGGGAAATACCAGCTGTGAGTACATCTGTTTACTTTATAAATCTGTCTGATTTTCCCCTTTGCTTCCCCTTCCTTACTGTCCTTGCTCTTTTTATCTTTGTTGCCTTTCCAAGATATTTCTAAGGGAAAATTGCAGCTTCATTTTGACTCTGCACATGTTGGAAATGTACTGCACAATTGCCTAACACGTGTTACTCTCCTGCCTTTGTAGTTGCAGCACTACTTTTTATAGTTTCCTAGTCAAATTTAGTTGAGCCCTCATGTTTGCTTTTCTGTAGTAGTAGTACTTGAAAAAAGACAATTCCTAACAGTAATCTCTGTGGTACACCATCAGATTTCAGCTGGCTTATTCTCCTGCTTAGTCACTCATATATCATTTGAGGACTATTTTCTCTTTAGCTCAAATGCTAAAGAGAATTGACTCCTCTTTTGCCTTTTTTTCTTTAGGATTGTGTTTTTCATGTGTCTCCCAAAGTTACTAAGTATTGCTATGCTATGGCCACCATGCCCCTTCCTGTTACAAGATTTTATGCGCAGCTGAAAGCTTATGGTGTTTTATAAGCTTCAGGTGCTTGCAGCTCTTTCTTCTACCAGGAACATCCATGCTGTTCCTTCATGTTACCAAGGGGTCAAGTACTTCGAGTGCTGCCACTTGCACTCAGCTGTGGACTGTGAAAATGCGTTTCTCCACCATGAACAGAAAGCAGACAGTTGCACTAGCAAGTGAAAGTTGTATGTCTGTGTCAGCACTGAATATGTAAACTTGTTACTTACATTGAAAACTGATTTTTTAGAGCTGTTAAAAACAGAAAAATATGTATATAAATAAACTAATCATCTGTTCAGCATCCACGTGTCTTTCAGATACAGCTGTGATGTTCTAATGTTCGTGTTCTTTGCCATTTCTTTCCAAAGCTCTCCAGTGTTTGGAGGCTGGCAGCTAAAAAATTCTTCTGGCATTCTCTCAGCTTCTGTGCTAGAGAATTAAACATTGCAGGGCAAGGGAGGAGCACAAAAATGGTGAGCACAGTACTCCGACTTGCCAGCTTTCAGAGCCTAAAGAAATATGGTAGGAGCTTATCAGTTGGTCCTGCATTCATTCACTATCTGCCTGTACTGTTAAGTTGGCTGCACCATTAAAAATCTGATTTGGGAAAAGTGCCTTTATGTTCCCTAACATGTCCTCTGTGGGAAGAGATGTGCATGCACACTTAGAGAAACTACCTGACGAGATACCTTGCTTTAGGTTTCTTTATCTGTCAAGACAAATGAAGGTTTTTTTCTTGCGGGCATAATCCTAGTAGCTAGCACTAAAGCTGATATTCCATGAAACAGATTCTCTTTTGAGTGTGTTCTACATGAAATACAATTGCTTCCCAGTTTCATTGCTTGGAGTGCTCTATTAGCCTTTTAACCAAGACTTACCCCACTTTTGGAAGACCATAAAGATAGAGGAAGGAGGGCAAAAAGTTTGTCTCTAGTTTGGCTTTGCAGCTGAACTGAAGTTGTTATTTTAGAAGGTTTAGAAGGTAGAGAGCGACTTAATGTAGCTATGACTCTTCATGTTTTGTGGAATAGCCTTCCTTTTCTTTGCAAAAGACTTGGATACTGCTGCCTCACCAGCAGGTTTTGTGAAAGTTAACCTTATGAGCAGCCGTGGCTCAGATGCCTGCAGACACTGGTACATGGATAGCAGTGGGGACTGCAGAGCTGGCTAAGGTTAGGATGCTGCTGGGGCTGGAAATCCCCTGCTTGGTTGGCCTTCCCTGCAGCAGAAAGACAGAAAGTGTCCGCGGTATGCTAGTAAATGTTCTATTGGAGAAAACAAATCACTCTGTGGTTGAGTTGCAGTTTCTTTCACAGGCTAATATAATAGTATTATGTAAATCTCTTTCTGTTGGATTAGTGTAATTTTAAAAAGGAAAGTAGTTGAACAAATAGTGAAAGCAGTTGGATCTGTGTTTTCAGAGTTGTGTACTGAATACTAAATTTTTATAATAGAAAAAAAAAGTTGTCAGAAACATACCAAGACATCTTACTACTCTGATAGCAACATAATGACTTTTCTTTATTCCTATTTCCTTGGAAGTTGACCCATTGCCAACTTCCAAACTTTGTCTTTGGAATCCAGTCCTTAGAAGATGGCATGGAAATTTACGCCATTCTTGACCTATTGTGGCAATAAATACTAGAAAATTTGTTCTTGGGGGTTACTTGAGCACCTCTTTGTCCAGCTTGGACCTTGTTCAAGAGTTCTTGGGGCAAGAGTTTTACTCCTCACGGAAGGAACTATCTGGGAAGAGCTGGTGCAGACAGCTGGCATTGGGAAGAAATACAGGTCTGCCACCCTAATCACTGTGATCAACCTTGTGGAAAAAATGAAAAGACTTTTTTGTGTTTTCCTTTTGATTCTGAAACAACTTTCCTTATTTAAAACTCTCCTTAATTCATGCTAATGAGTAGTTGTTTTGTGATGCCACTAAGCCAGGACCAATAAAGGTTGACATATGGGTGCTTTATTGGTGCTTCCATCCCCTAACTGCATAACTTCTGCATATACATATATGTATTGTAAAGGAAGGACAACGTGTGTCATCTTATGGTATAAAGGGGATGCAGAATTGTCATGATTAGGTATGGGTTAGTACTTGTTCTGAAGCGGGTCTGAATGTGGATGTGGAGGTATGCCTAGTGTCCTAAAAAGAGTTGGTTTAGGATAGTAATTCAATGCTAGTTGAGTAAGAATTACAAGATCACAAAACAGATTACTGTTAACAGAAGTATTTTTTCTCATATCAAACTGTCATCCTGCTTTGCTGTTTAACCTGATTCTGCCATGTGGGACAAAAATTACATCAGATACTTTATGAAATGTGAATTTGTAATTTACTTTGGGGGGGGGCGGGGAGACTAGAGGGGGGGTTGGGGTAATTGTCTCCTAAAACTGCAGTCATTTTTTTACTCTATACACATTAAATCAAACCTACTTAAGAGGAACTTAAAAAACTAAAGGGCTTTTCTGGCTTTGAAGACACTGTATGAATGAATGCTGAATCTGAAACTGTAGAATCTGTGGGAGGATATTACTGGATATTCGATGAGTATTAGACTATACAGAGCTGACTTATAACAGCTTGTCACTGCAGTTCTACAGGGGAAAGCCCAGTAAATACCTTTGATTTACACAACCCCTCTGCTTTTAAAACAGGAGTTTAGAGAGAGTTGTAAAATGGTATGGCTTGGGGATCCTAGGCATGAAATAGCCCCTTTGATTGCAGCTTAAGTGTGATCTGCGTGTACAGCATTTAATAACAAACAACTGATTGTGCAGTTGTGTGCTGAATACCACAACAACAACAATAAGAAGGTTATTTGGTTTATAAGTGGCACTTACTCTAGATAGTTGTTAGTTGATAACCTTCTTACAATCTTGAGCAATGTCAAAGATTTTTGGAACCTCACATCCTATAAATGGTGGATAAGACCAATCTATAAAGTCATGTGCTTTTAAACAATGTATTGGTACTCTGATAATACTTCTATATTGAATTGTGATAGATCAGGACATCCTTCAAACATGTTGTGGATGAAGGAAAAAAGAAAAAGACTGAAAAAATAAATTGCATAGCTCAGAAGAGGAAAGAGATCTGCTTGTCTTATGTGGTCCCCTTTGTTTCAGTAGGTCAGCCTCGTGCTGTAACATCATAGTTGACCCATTGCCAAAATAAGATTAAACAGCCTTAGCCTTAAAGGCTTTGTAAGCATGAAGTGGGTTTGGGGAATGATGTAATTCAAATACGAGTAATACTATGGGAAAATCATCATGTCAATGAAACACCGACAACTCTTAATCCCCACCAACTTTTATAATTAAATCTTCTTGGATATCAAAATATTTTGTATGTTTGTGTAGTTCAGAGTTACCTTTTTACTTTTTTACTCCAGAGCTATTGTTAGAAGTAATTTTGGATTTAATATTTTGGGGTTGTGGTTGCTGAATTTGTTTAATTTGTATTGTGGGGATTTTGTTTTTTTAGGTGCAGGGAGGTTTCTGGTTTTATGTTGGAATTTTTTGGTTCTTTTCGGATTTTTTTTGTTGTTTGTTTTTCATAATGAAGCCGTGAGTTTTGCTAAATTTACAGGATAAGCATTGATAAGAAGGTAATTAGTCACTCAGCATTCAAGCCTATCGATGAGCAGAAACATTTTTCTTCCTCTGTCAGGCAGCTTAGACTTCTAGGCTGAAAGCCAGTCAGATGGTCAAAAGACAAACAGCAGCTTTTTTCTTCCTTGTGGTCCATGAGCTTCAGTACCTGTTCAGAGTTGTAATGATGCCTACGTCTGTCTACTGCTCAGCTTTGTTGTTTCTCTGAAACTGTGAACTTCCTGCAGAGCTGGCTGCTTTTTAAATAAAGCTTTATATCTCTCTGGAGGTGTGCATGCTGTGGGGAAGAGTGTGAGAACCACTGCTTTCTCACAGTAAACAAGGGCCAGAAAGACTGTGTTTTCACTTCTAAGCAGCAGTGCAAATACCTCTATTCTGACTGGCTATCCCACAGTGCAAAATTGCTCAGACCTTGGAGATCAAACTCAGAGGCGCTGTTGCAGGAAGATTTTTTGTGAAGTTGAATTGAACCAAGCAGAGAAGGCTGATGTACCTTAGGTTATCTTGTCTAGCTCTTTGCTGCCAGTTCAGGATGACACAGATATTCCTGAGGTCTATACCTTCTCTGCCAGTCAAATATGAATGTCTTAGGTGTCTAAGAGCATCTCTAATAACACTAGCAGACCAAGTCTGGGCAAGTGAAGCAGGTCTTCCAGCCTACATGTGATAGAGAAGAGGATATGATGAAGCGGGTCTTCCAGCCTACATGTGATAGAGAAGAGGATATGATGTGGTCTAAAGCATACCCTGTCCACTACGGTTTGCAATAATGTGTAGATCCCCCTATGGTAAATCTGACCCTTGACAACTTTGTGCAGAATTGCTGGGGGGTGGAATTTAAGGCAAGGATTTTTGTTGTGCAACATAACATCATCTCAGGTTCATGAACTGATTTGATTAAATAATGAATAATGAAACTTGAATGGTGATGGTAACATTGAAATAAAACCAATAAAACCTCAGCTTAAGACTGTTGATTGCTTCTCTTTGAGTTTACTTCTCTCATGCATGGCAACTGGTAGTGGCTTCTTTACAATCACTTTCTAGGAATTCATAGGGGTCAGCATAGAAATGATGTCATGAAAGGTGTAGCTTCGAGTGATTCCCACTTGGCAAATTGTCATTATGTGATGCCCTTTTTCTGGGTGATGCATCTTCCTAGAGATCTCTCTGTCAACTGTCATTAGTTAACCACTAATACAGGTTGGCTCCTCTTCTGGGTACTGGGTGCAATTATACATGCCTAAATGTTATACAGCTGTTCAGGTAGTCAAGCCTACTAGGGTCAGCTTTGACTTAACTGCTGCTCTAAGTCTGCTTTAGAGAACAGCACTTGCTCGGTTAACAGGGTAGGCTAACTTAAGAAAATTTTCTCATTATTATAATTCAGTAATTCTACCATTTCTTCGTATGGTATAAAAAACAAGAACAGAATTTCTAGAGAATCTTCTGCAAGAGATTAGGGAAACATAAGAGGAAAACTCAGCAGTATTAGAAATCCCGTTCTGGCTTTAGTTCAACTAGATTCCTGGAGATTTCTGATCTAAATCAATGTGTACATCTGGCAACAGCAGGCTTATACATCAGTGATAACATGCTGGAGTTAGAAACTACCTTGAGTTTCTTCTGGTTTGTAACAGAAACATAGGTTTTTGCTTCTCAGCATCTTGGTATTTTTCTTATCTTCAAAGTCATTATCCTTAACAACATGGTACAATAACTGTAATTATTGATATTACTGTATTTAGTCAGTGCTTTTGAAACTAAAAACCAAAGCTGTGTCATGAAATGCAGTGTTGTTTCAAAAACTTTTTAAAAAACAAACTTGAGGATAGAGTAAAGTGAATATTGACAGATCATATTGTAAGAAAGTAAAATTGTAAGAAACTAAAATTGTAAGAAACTAAGAACTTTCTCACTTGCAGAACACACACAAAAAAATCTTCAACATGCATATGGAAGGAGAAATCCAGAAAACATTCTTTTGCCCATTAATTCCCACTGCAAGTATTCGTCAAAAATCCAGTGATGCTCACAGATGTTGTCTTTTACTTACAGACATGCTGAAATGTGTACATTTGTGTGATATAAAAGCCATATCTTAACTTACCTTTTCTGCCTCTTCCAAGGTTTTTTTTTAAGTATTACTCTAGATAGCATAAAAAGCAGTAATATACTTTAGTCAAGCAGAGTTAACAGCTAGTTTTCCCCACCACAGTAAACAGAGGCGGCTCTTAACTCTAAATTTTCTTTAACCAAATATCCATTTTTTTATTTTTTTTTATTTTAGTGGGCAATTTGCTGTAGTGAAAAAATGCCGCGAGAAAAGTACTGGTCAGCAGTTTGCAGCTAAATTCATCAAAAAAAGGAGAACGAAATCCAGCCGGCGTGGAGTAAGCCGGGAAGATATTGAGCGAGAAGTTGGCATACTAAAAGAGATTCGACATCCTAATGTGATTACGCTTCATGATGTTTATGAGAACAAAACAGATGTCATTCTTATTCTGGAACTGTAAGTAGCGCTAGAGACCTATGGAGGCATAGCAGAATATTTCTTTCTTTGTTTTTTTAAAAACATATACTTTGAAAATTGTGTGATTTAATGGAAGTTCCTTATCGTCCCACAAGAAGATAGGTAATAACCTTAGAATTCTTTATTTCTAACTCAGTGTTGTAGCCTCCTGATTTCTACACGTATTTTTCACTCTAAATGCACTACAAGGTTTAAAAAAAAAAAAAAAGAAATCTGTGTATTTAGGATTTTTCTATGCTTATTACTTTAATCATTGTTGATGTTACGGATCCAGAAGAATACCCTGGAACTAAATAAACTAATTTGAAGATAAGACCGGAAGGAAATAGAGATTCTAAGTGGAGGTAGTTTTGCAAATTTTGCTGTGTTTTCATGTTGGTATAAAGTGGCCTCAGTTTTTTCTCTTTTTTTTTTTTAACCCACATTAAATAGAACAGAATTTTTCCAGTTCTGTCTTGTTGAAATGTGAACTGCACTCTCACATTGCTTCATATTGTCTTAGTTCCCGATTTTTCATTCAATGTCATTGCTAGATTGAGGTGAATATGTCAGGAGGGACTATTTCTGCATTTTTTCAAGTCTGCCTTCCAGTTCCTCATAGACTGCAAGTGTAGACCCAAGCATTATTCACCTTTAAGAGTTTCTGAATGCCTGCTGGTGGCATGTGCATGTCTTTACATAGGTTGAATGCCTGACACTGTATTATTGCCATACTTGCTCTGTATCAGTTAAATATGCTTGAGAGTAAGTATTTTGTGCAAGCAAAATATTTGGTACCAGAGTCTTGGGCAGCACTTGTGTCTTTTCCTTGTTCATGTGTTTTTTTCTTTTGTAGGTTATGTTTTCCTGTTTATTAGCTTTGTTAAATGGTATTTCTACTTACCTTGTAAAGATACTTCAGTGTTGTATGCTTTCAGTAGCATGTGTAGATTTGCAGTATAGATTTAAAAAGAAAACTGGTAGGTTCTTCTTTTCTATGGTATACGCATCCATGATGCTGCTTTTTTATGTTTATATAAACATATTTTTACACTTCTAGTTCAGCACATGATGGTTTGCTGTAATACTTATCATCTGGATTGGTTTTTCTAGTTCCAGAAGTATACGCTTCCATTAGTTTGTTACATCTGAATACTTTAAAGTATTTTTTTTAAAGCTAAATTATCCTGTATAAAGTAGAAATTCTTTATATTCTTGCTACTTTTGGTATTTGTTCAGAACTCTTTTAAGTGTGTTGTGCATACACAGCAAAATTAATGTGATGCTTCTTCCTCCCCCCCGGTTAATACTAACTCTCTCATTCTTTTGCTCTATAACCTTATTGTCAGTATATTATTCTGCATCACTTTTTGCTCTGTAATCTGTCCGGATGAGATCAGGCCCATGTCTGTACTTAAAAGCCATGAGGAATATTGGTAATTGTGGACAGTGGTAGGAGTGATGGGACTGTTCCACCCTCCCCACTTTGTACATGAAATAGGAGCTCTTTTGGCAGCAAGGTTGCTGTGTGTGTCAGTGTATACCCACTACTGTCTATTAAATAGAAGAAGATGTCGCTTCTGACAACCTGTGTTAGTATTTCATAAGCTTGATGGCATGAAGCTCAGCAAACTATTTACATTAAAATTTAGCTAATTATTTTGCCTAGTTAAAAATCCCTGTATTGTTTCAATTGGAGATTTTTTTTTTCCACTTTTCCAAACTGCTTTGTGAGTCTTTCAAGTTGAAGAAGTGCTATTTTGGATTTCACAAAGGTAATGCATTTATTTGTTTAGACAGTTGAAGAGGAAAAGATGAGGTTAGCAAACCCTTTGTAAACTGAATATACTAATTGCTACAAAGTTTTGTATCTCTCAAAATCACTGTGATATTATGTAAAGCTATTGAAAAGACAAGACTGTCATTCTAATCTTAGGCTTAGACACTTAAATATGTAATCTCTTTTCTCTAATGTTCTAAATTCATATTTTGCTTAGGGATCTACCCTCTTGACAGTCTTTTTTCTTACGGAAGAATTTCGTACAAACAGAAATAAAGCTGAAAGCTCATTATATAACCTGTTTTGCCATTCTCAGAATCCATCCTAAGTATCCCTTTCCCCTTCTAATTAGAACATCATATATTTCCTGGGAATTGTGTTCCTTTCTGGCTACAATATCGAGCCAGTATACCACATAAAGACACCATTTTGTATAACTGAGCTACTGCCACTGCCCTTTTGTTGCCAGATGTCAACATGCGCAGTCCCAGGGCAACAGGGTCTGTGGGCTATTCACTATTGATTTTAATTTCCTACTTTAGCAAGAGGTTTGCTGTATTGCAAACAGCCTTATAAACATTTAGAGTAGTCAGGGATGTTATCAAAATTCTGGGTCTTAGTAACAGGTGTCTCCTTCTGTGATTTAGAAATAACCTTTGAAATTCCCGCTCAATGGACTATTTCATCATCTTGAAAGGAATGTTACACATATTACATACAAACTGGAAGACAATGTCTTTTCATCATCTAACTTAAAATCTTAATAGTTTTCTTTTTTTTTGTTTTGTCACACAAATAAATGAATTAGTAGTACTTTTTTCTATCCAGCTGCAGCAATTAGAGTCTGTTGTATGTTAGCAATACTAAGCTACTTCTAGTGAGCTCTGCTGAAACCATCATTTTATCAGTCTTCGCAGACTAGGAAACACAGATATCTCTGCACAGTGATAATTATTTTCTTTCCTTTAGCATGTTTTGCACTTACTTGGTTCCCCTTTTGCCAGTCTGGGATGCATAATTTCTCTCTTCAATTTTGCGTTCCCTTGCACTTTATTATGTCTTTATTTAGACTGCAGACCTGCAAAATATACTCAGTTGGTGGTGCTTCGCAGGGCCTTCTTTATAGTTTCTTGGTGCAACACAAAGAAAAAATGCTTTCATCCTAAATTATATAGTAATTCCTTAGAATGTGCAAAAGCAATACAGCTGTTCTCACCTTTTAAAATGGCTTGATAGCAATAGCTGACTCCTTTCACTTGGAAGCTTTGGATGGAGTTAGGTATTCATATTTTTCTCTGCAAACAACATACCTTCGTTTCTGAATTTGAAATCTTAATGTAAGGTGATTGGCTCTTGTAGCGTGGTTCTGAGTGATAACTATCTGGTTTTAAAATTAAAAAAAAAATAGAAAGCTTTGAAAGCATTAGCTCAGAAAGAGAGGAATAACGTTAACGTACAAGTGATTATGCGTTAAATACTGGGATTTATGCTTTATTTAAAAACTTTCTATAAAACTTAGTCCTGTGCATCCCAGTGTCTCAGAGAGTGTTTCCACTTCATTGGTACCTTCATAATATTAGCCAAAACAGAACAGTGCAAGGAGACTATCATAGATCCCTGTATAAAAATTATGACAAAATCATGAGTTTCTTGTTGAAGAGTAAATAAAAGCAAATAATGATGAACTCTGAATTCCTCTTCTATCTTATTGGGGTGTTAATTTAACCTGATACACTGGAAGACAGTAATAGCTTGTTTTCCACAGAAGATTGAAATCTTCACGCTGTTTCTTTAATTTTCAGTTATCTTTTGGTAGAAACAGCTCTGAGATTTTTGTTAATTTTACCTGTAAGTAAATAAGACAGTTGTTTTTGAGTGGCTTTGCACTGAAATTTGAGAGGGGGATTAAATATTTGCTGCTTTCTGGGATGTATCAGCAGATTAGCAAACTGTGACACTAATCTGTAGGTCTTGTGCCACCGTTAGATTTCAAAATCCTAATTCCAGGCCCACAGACAGATGCACAGGGGATGTGTAGAAAGATAAGAACAAAGGCTTGACAGGGCTGAAAAGAAAGACACTAGAGCTGGTGTGACTCTGCCACACACTGAGCACATCTTGAGGGGAGAACTGATGTAATTCTTCTTTAATTTAGTTCATGTTGTTTTGAAATCTAAGCAAGATAAATGTTTCCTCAAGGGGTTTGGGCCTAGGTTTTGGGGCTTGTTTGTGGATTTTTAAATTCACTAGAAATCCTTAGATAATCATTAATTATAATTAAGGTGCTATTACATTAAAGCAATGTGATCATAGCATATGACCGAGTCATTACGAGGTGACCATGCTAACTTTGAAGGTTAATTGTTTCTAAGTTCCCTGAGCCGGTTTCCATAATGACTTCCTCTGAGATCTGATGATCAGTTCTGTTTTGTAGTTAGGAAAGCCTGGCAGCTTGCAAAAGCACTATCCAGAAATCCTATTTCCACAGGTGTGATGTATTTTCTTTCCCAGAGGGAGATATTTGAGTTGCAGTCACATCTGTCAGCCTTCCTTTTGGGAAGGCTGGGAAATGCTTTTACCACTATTGCATTTTATAAAAAAGAATGTAGTTGACCAAAAGCTTTAATTTACTTGTCTCGTTTCAGGAAAACTATCACTTCTGCCTAAAAGTACAAGTGAAACAACGCATAACAGCTTTGCTCTTAGTGAAAATGTTTATACAAAATATTTCTAAAAACATGTGCTCTGCTACTTGAAAACAATATAAGAGGTAGTCATGTTATAAACATGAAAATAGATTTACTCAGCCCTTATGACTTTCTCTGTTATAACATGGTCAATAATGTAACGTCCTTTAGGATTAAGATGTGACTGTCATAAAGCATAAATTCATATTTTATTGAGCAAGATATTTGAACAACCTATTATGACTGCAAAACTATTACTTAATTTAAATGTAAACAGAAAGGAACATTAAAAAAGTAACATTTTAAAGGAAAACAGTACGTGAAGATGAACAGATACAGCCATAAAGGAATTTAGCTGTGACTTGACTTGTAATCAAGCTTCTGTGTTAATCTGAAGGGGTATAGGTTGTTGTCCATCACCTTAGGGCATAGAAGAAGAGACTGGGAAACTGTTTGGTAATTCCTACCAGCAAACAGAGAAATTGAACAGTGAGGAGCTCTGTGCTTTCAGAGGATACCAGGTACAGATACTCCAAAGTGCTCTACAGGACTAAGCCGCAGTGCTTGGTGAACCTCTTGCCTCTGCTCCGTTTAGGAAGCCATCTTTATCCAGCCAGTGGTTGGGGCAACAGTCTTTAAGATGCTGGCTGCGTGTGCCCTTCTGTAGAGCCCCAAGGGCAGGCTGGGAGCAAGTTTCTGTGGCTCAGAAAACTTGTGGGTTGGTCTGGTTTCAGTCAGATTTCAGCAAGGTGTTTGTGCATCTGCAACCCCAAAGCTAACTTAGAAAGAAGACTCTGTTGTAATGGAGGTGGAAACAGTGTACTTCTTGGGAGAAGATGACATTCAAAAAGATCCGTGAAAGGGGCTGTTGTCTCTGCCACCTTCTTTAGATTAACACTGCTTCTGTGTGTGAGATGGGATATACACGGGTACAGTGGTGGAATGGGACTCTCTGCTTGGCTTCTGACTCCTCTTCTGAAGGTGACTATGGGTTAATAAAATGTGCAGAGTTTGTATATTATGGGACTGTGTTGACCTGGCTGAGGCACAGGACTAGACTGGAAAACTCAACAGCATTTTAGGAGGTTTGTAAAGACTGCAATAACTTACATAGCCAGTGTCTTTACTGGATTCTTATAACCCATTTCTTGATCTGCAATATCTGGAAATCCAGTCAAGATCATTTAGTTATTCTGGATATGCAATCTGATTAGGAAATCTCTAAAACCAGGCTCTGTTGATATATCTGAGAACACTGTAATTCCATGAATTAATTCTGGAAATTAAAGTTGTAACATATATGGAGTGTGGACCTGTATTAACACTCCGTGACTCGCTTGAAGTAATTGCCTTGCAGTGATACTATGGTTGTCTGTATACCTGTGATAGCACAGCTTAATATCAGACCTGCCAGAGTCAGCAAAAGGGTAGGGAAATAAGCAGTCTCCTGACAAGCAAGCTAAGAAACACAACCGCCATTACTGATCTCCCATGGGGATGTGGGTCGCAGCCCCTACATGGTGGGAAAAAGGGAGGTTGCCTGGAGCAGAGGGACCTTTCAGGGAAGCCAAGCTTTTCTGAGCATCCAGGTGAAGCTGCTTATGCATGCTAGTTTAACATTTTAGTCATCATTGCTATAGAAACCCTTTTCTCTTATGCCTTATGTCCCTACCAGTAAAAGTAAGCAGCAGGCTCAGCTAGATGCGCACTGTACTTGCCAGCAATGGCAGCACCCAGAGGGAGGACACGGGTTACTGAACTTGCCCCCCACCCCAATTCAGGAGTTACCAGCAGGAGAATTCACAGTGGCCCACTCTCTGAGGTCAGCCTGCATAGAGTCTCAACTGAGACACTAAGGGCAAGACGTGTAACATGAAGGGGCACACCAAAGTCCCATAGACCAGAGGTACTGGAACAAAGCTTTGAATGCTTACAGGCAGTCCCTCCTCACTCATCTACTCATTAAGCAAGGGCTGCCGAGTCACTTAGGGAGGCAATACTTAGGCAACAAAAGAAGCACGCAATATTTCAGAAAAATCTACTGCTTTTGCTAATGAACTTCCAGTTTAAAAAAAACAAACAAAAACAAAACAAAAAACCAACAAACAACATTTCAGGCCTTTTAGCTTCCTTGGCCCCAGCTTCAAGATTTGCAAGCACTAGGTATATTACCTGTGAAATACAGATAACATTTTATTTCATGCTATTATAAGGCTTATGATATAACCATTAAAGAAATGTCACAACAACTAACCTGTGGCAAAGACAGAAGGATAATATTCAGCAGTGCTGAAGAAAAGCTATATGTGATCTGATGCAATTAACTTCACAAATGTCATGTCTTTGATAAGTGTAAAAATGCATATACATCAAACTTGTAATGTCATGCAAACTTTTAGGGTATGAAATTGCACAAATCAGAATAATTGCAGATAAGAAGAAGCTGAAGAGGCTCTTTCCATTTTGCATAAATGCAGTTAAGTTTCTTTTACTAGCTATCTTGAAAAGATATAAACCTTGGGAATTGTATCTTTCTCTTGGGATCTAAAAGGGATGTGTGTAATCAGTGCTGATGTTCATAGGTGACTAATAAGTTTCACAGACTGCATTAAAATGCCAACAGGAGTAAGAGCAATCTTGACCAGCCATAAAACATGTCAATATCTGTGTGGCACTGTCACAGTCTGTTTGAGACTGCGGAGTGGACAGCAGGGTGCTTCGAGTTGGCATTGCTGCAAATGCCTGTCCTGAGTACTTCTCTTGTATCTGTGATGGCTGATGAAGGCTTTAGGCATCAGCTGTTTTAGGCACTTTTGCTGTTTAACTGGGTGGGCAATCTTCGTGAAAAGTAATCTGGATACAGTCTTTTGGTACAGTTTCCGAGGCTTTTCCTCGGCTGAGGATCCAGCTTTGCCGGTTTCCCAGACTGTGGCGGCTAGCTCAGTGCCAAACCGTGCTGAGTGCATAAAGATGCTGATGCCCGCGGCTGGGGCAGTAGCCACAGTGAGTCTGCCAGCTCCACGTGGCATGGGGAGCTCCAGTAAACTGCGTTCCAGTTTACATCCTCCTGGCAACTGCAGCAAGCATCCACTTGTAAATATGTGGAAGCAAGTTTCACATGATGCGTAAGTCCTTTAGTCCAGTAATTGGAAAGGAAGAGAAATGCCAGCACTGTGTCACCATCCAGTGCTGCGTTCAACATCACAAAGTGCTGCAGAGATACAGGCCTTAGCCTGAAAACATCTTCTTATTGTTTTCAGTCAGAAGCAAAGAATGAGAGAATATGCATGTGTGTCTGTTTGTAAGATGCTTCTGACCAGCCTCTCTAAAATAACAAGTTGTATTTAATCATTAGGAATTCCATTTTAATGTCTCTGCAACAAGAAAAAAATTATTGAAATGACCTCTCGTCCTTCCAGTCTATAATTCTTATATTTTAATGGCACTTCATTTCAATAATTGCTTTCATGCAGAAAATACTACAACACAAATAATATCCAAAACAATACTCTCATTATTGTCTAGGCAGTTCAATGACAGCTCCAAGAACTCATTAAAATGCACTTTTCATGCAATTTGCATTACAATAATGCAGATTAAGTCTCTTAAAAAGTAGACACGATAAAGAAGTCAAATATATTTCCAGAAATCTGCCCCAGCTGTTTAGCTGTTGTCACATGTGAATCCCATAATGTTTCATAATCAGAGCTTTAAATTGTGAATAAATTATTTTTTCCTTAGAGAAAAGCAATATAAATTAGGGTACACTTTTTGAATTTGTTTTCAATACAATGCAAAATATAGGGGGGTATTATGACCATCTTTGCAGTCTCTAAGACATTTCTAGAGAATAATTCTGCTTTTATAGATGGGGAAAACAGTTTCCCACAGTGGGAAGTCATCTCCTTATATGTCCTTAAACAGAGTTATTGTCTGTTATTTAAGAATAAGTGTACTTCCTGTTTTCTGTCACTTCAGTATCTCTTATGCTGTTGAGTGAGTCAACAGCTGCTTGTTTGAGCTGAGAAGAGGGTCATCTTCAGTTTGTTCCTCTCTCTTTCACATGCAAAATCTAGATGTGCTTCTGTACCCTCTCTTACCTCTTTTCTTTCTGTCTGTGCAGCTAGAACATGTGCTGGAAATAGTCTTAAGGGCTTTTCCTTGTAAAAAGCTGTGGTAATACAGCATAGGTACTGAATGTATACACTACTTCAAAGAATAGAATATATTTTGAAAGAATAGAATTTATTTTCAAAGATTTAAATGCTTTGAGGAGTTTAGAAACTGAATAGTAGAACAGCTGCCAGTAATTATTTCAAAGTAAGCTTTAAATTTTGTATTTTTGGATGAGGGTGTGGAAATCTGATGTTTTACTGATATGAGCTAATTCATGTTTTATTTTCTAGATAATGTCCCACTACATTAGTATGTTTTGAGTATACTTACTTCACATTTGATTTTATTCTTTTAAATGAGCATACAGAGAGGAGGGGTTTACTTAATTTAAATTTAAATACTGACAACCGTGTTTGTTTGTGTTTTTTAAACTTTTTTTGTCTGAAAATAAAACTCTTTTTAATGTATTCTTTTCAGGGAGAGGAAGGGGAGTTACTAACTATTTTGGGTATTGAATTAAGTAATTTTCATAATCTTTTCTGGTATTGACAGCCTTTAAAGTATATGGATCCTTTTTCAAGGCTGGTTTGAGAACAGCTATGCTAAAAGGAACTTGTTATTAAAACAAGCTTGTCAGTAACTCTGCTTCTGCTCTCCAAGGGTTGCAGGGGGAGAGCTCTTCGACTTCTTAGCTGAGAAAGAATCTCTCACGGAGGAAGAAGCCACAGAATTTCTCAAACAGATACTTAATGGCGTTCAGTATCTCCACTCTCTGCAAATCGCCCACTTTGATCTTAAGGTGTGTTGAGTTGATAAAAACTTCAACAGCTGTAAGCAACATCCGTTAAAATCCTCTGTAATGCTAGCCACAAATCAGCCATCATGCAGATCTCGGGCTAGCTTTGTTTTGCTAGCTTTGTTTTTATGTAGACAGAGAAAAGCTCAGCCATCGGAAAGAAGTTACTGAACTGTAAATAGTTCCCGTCTGTTTTTAATGTAAGATTCTTCAGGGGAAATGGCGGCTTCTGACGGAATTAAACTATTCTGAGAAAACAAACCTGAAATAAAAATGAGAACTATGATTTTTTTTTTTTGAATGAGAATGGGATCTAGATGAAACATTCTGAACAGGATGACTTTTTTAACTGATGGTTTTGGGGTTTTTTGTTTGCTGTTCATGTGAACATGTTCACATGAATGTTATTTATAGGCACTACATTGAAAATGTACATAGTTAAGTACGAAGATTTTTGTGGAGAAGACAGCAGATAATTTCCTCTTCTGGTTTTTTCCTTTTAGGGCTTTAATGTTTGTTTTCAGAAAAGCTCTTAAATGCATCCTTTTTGGTAATGAAAGTAGAGCTTTTTGTATCTAAACTCAGCTACTGCTTTTTAATGTTTCAGAATCTTTTCCTCTGTAAGATCTCTTTCAGAGGTAGGCAACTAAACTTCCCATGAAGTCTGCTGAAATTGGCAGTTATAGCTATAATAGGAAAAGGAGTCATGATATTACATTGAAGTGTAGTTCTGAAAGGGTTTGCAGTGTTTTGGGGGTGAGGTAGGGAAAGGAATGGATTTCAGGGTAAGTACACCTTTTCCAGTTTCCTCTACATTACCTCAGTAATATATTTGGTCTTTGTGTGACAGTCAGCAAGAGAAAAGAATTGTAAAGCTAGTAAGGAATATATTTCTTACAATGTGAAATGTGAATTTTTGCCAAGATGTTTGTAATAAAACAAGTCATCCTTACACTGGATACCAAAAATTTGTAAATTAAAAGAGGCAGCAAAAATTAAAATGTGCAGAACAATAAAAGTATGCAATAGAAATGCAAGGAGGAAGTGAAGAAAATTGCATTTGCACGTATCAGCTCCTGTGTTTGGGAAAGAGAGGCAAAAGAGTGACGAAGAAGAGTTGTCCTTAATGACTTCAGAAGTCCTTAACAATGTGAACAGAATGGATGTAGCTCCAGGACCTCTTCAGAGCACACCATCTTATGGACATGACAGGATATGGAGATTAAGTAGCTCGTTCTGTATGGTAGTTAAAGTGATGCAGTGTAGAAGCAGGCTCTGTTGCTGATAATATTGACATTTTATCTTTTTTGTTCTGGTTTTGCAAATCTTTGGTGTAAAGTAATCTAAAGTCCATATTTCAAAATAAGGTAGAAAAGACAGGACATCCTGCTCTTTTTCCTTTTTTGAAAGTATGTTGAGCCTTAAAATTTGGGAGCCAGACCACTCCAAAAGTTTCCCTGGGAGATCCAAAGGCAATAAGATGTACCTGCCTGACTGCTTATGTGGTGTGAAAGAAAACTCTTCCGGGGACTAATATAAACCTAGCCCGGTAACTAGGTCTTAGTTTCTTGCAAGCTCCCAACACTGCTAGAATGGCTGTAGGGAGGGGCTGTGGTCTTTACTGGAGATAGTGTGTTTCATTTAGGGTCAGTCCACATGAAAACTGCAACTGTGGTATGTACAAGAAGTAAAGTCATGGCTCTGTGGAAATCATAGCACTCCAGCATCAACACGAAGCCCTATTTTACCGTAGTTAATTTTTAGCATATGTTAGATCATAATAGGAAAAGACGGGATTTTTCTGAAGGTCTAAAGGAGGTAAAGAGAAGTGTTCAGTGCTGACAAATACTGATACCTATGTGTAATCTCTCTTTCTTTCCCCCTTCCTCCTTCTCAAAGCCTGAAAATATAATGTTGTTGGACAGGAATGTACCAAAGCCTCGAATCAAGATTATTGACTTTGGCTTAGCCCACAAAATTGACTTTGGAAATGAATTCAAAAATATCTTCGGAACGCCAGAGTTTGTTGGTGAGAAAACTGTTTTTTCTTCAAACTATTTTTTCTCAGTTTCTGAAGCAGAATTTGTGGCTTAGCTTGGCTTACTGATTTACAGATTATGTAATTTGTGTGTAGTTCATGACATTTTGAAATTTAAATAAGCAATGTGCAGCATTCGGTTTCAACTTAGACTTGCATTAAGGTGTTCATCTATCAGCATCTTAGCTTATTACCTGTGACATAGATAGGCTCAGAGTCAGACCTAGATCTGTTCTTTGGCTAGGTACTGATCTTCCTGCTTTTTCCTTTAGCTCCTGAAATAGTAAATTATGAACCTCTTGGTCTTGAAGCAGATATGTGGTAAGTTATTGGACCTTACCTGAAATAAATCTCTCATGGTTATTCTTATGTTCTAACCTTTTTTTTTCTCTCCTCTCTCTCTTTTCATCTGTTTCTCTCTCCTCTCCCACATCCTTTTTTTATTTGTTTTTCCTTCAATCCAGGAGCATTGGTGTAATAACTTATATTCTGTAAGTACCAAAATCTATGGGTGGTTCTTGTAAATGCTGTTGTTTTTTAATTCTGATTCTATGATCTGGGTTTTTGGTGGTGTCTGTACAAGTCAAGCCATTTTGATTGCACATTCTGATTCAAGTTGTATGATAATAAAACCTATAGTGTAATTATTGAAAGAATTGCCATTGATCAGCGTTGAGATAGCATTGGAAACTCTTCAAATCTGTAGGTGACTGTCCTACATCTTTATCTTGACCAGTATTCTTTGAAATTACAGCAAAGCTTTTTGCCCTGCTAGATCACATCTTCCTGAAAGCACGTTTGCAGCCTTAAAGCGGAAAATAGAAGTGTTCACTTCGTGCTGTTATTTGTTCTCAGAGGGTTGAAGCAGCAATGATACAATATGTAATGAGAGAAATGTTCTGCCTTTCTTGCAGTCTAAGTGGTGCATCTCCATTTCTTGGAGAAACCAAACAGGAAACATTAGCAAATGTGTCTGCTGTGAATTATGAATTTGAAGAAGAATTTTTCAGTAATACCAGTGCCCTAGCTAAAGATTTCATACGAAGACTTCTAGTCAAGGATCCAAAGTGAGTTGTTTTACATGCGTATGCACTTTTGCAGCATATGTATCTAGTATTTCAAATTACATGATATTTTGAGATGTTAGTTTAATGAACATAAGGCAGTATATATTTTTTACTGTCTGAACAGTTCTGTCTTTTATTGTCTTAAAGGAAGAGAATGACTATTCAAGACAGTTTGCTGCATCCTTGGATCAAGGTTAGCATGTAATTCATTCTCTGTCCTGGTTTTAATCATTCCTCATTTCATACTATGCATTCACTTTTCAAGTTCCTTAACAACGAAGATTGGCATAATTGTTTAATATAACTTACTGTTTTGGAAAGCTGTCTGTATGAAATCTAACACATGCAGAATGTGGGCTTCATTAATATATGCTCTGTGTAAGTTAGCAATAGGGAAGTAGTCCACCACTGAGTTTAAAAACGTGCTAAGGCAAAGAAGCTAACCTTCAGAGGACATTTTGTTGACAAAGATACATTCTCTGAATCCAGTCCAATGTCCTCTAATTTTTCATCTTCTAACCCCCTTATTTAGATTAGGGAAAAAAGAGCAGTCTCTCTCTTGTCCTTCCCCTTTAGACTGAAGAAAGCAATTGGTGGCCCACTTCTTCAGTGTTTCAGTGTTTGGTTTGGAGCAAGCGGTTGTGGTGCTACTGGGCTGAGAGGGAGAAAATGGCACCTATCATCCTTTTTAATGTGTATAGTAATATCTGGCAGTTAATTTTTTTAATTCCGTATCCTACTCTGATTGTGACTAGTAAACTCCTTCAGTGCCATTGGTTTCCCAGGTCTTGGAGATGCACAGTGGGTATTTGACTCTATTCCACTTCCTAGAGAACCAGTTAGCAGAATATTTATCTGTGTCACAGCTGCTCCAGTTCACAGTACAACATCCTAGAGCAGACATTTCTGCATCAGTATGCCAAACACTACACTCTGCTGAGTTTTTGCTTAGGTAATCTTAAATAGTTGAAATGTGTTGAACATATTGAAACGATATTTTAAACCACTGCAGCAGGAATTGTCCAGGTTTGTCTCTCAAGGACCAAGGCCCACACTGCTGCAAAGAGACAGGTTGTTTTGTACCCTGTTACTTTGCCTTATATCTTAACTTTCCAGGCATTCTACTCACACCTCACTGGTCTTATCCTCTTTTCCCTTTCCCATCACTATCTTTACCTATATTTCCATGGCAGTTAAAACTAGATGATCTTTAAGGTCCATCCCAACCCATGATTTCTCCATAAAGATGACATCAAATATGGGGTCATAAAATTGAAAATTTCATATGCTCCACTAGTCATTGGTTGTTAGTATTAGCCATGAGAAAGTTCAAAGGATGCAGCCTTAGAGCTTGCTGCACTGGTAGGTGTGATATGTTGTTTTTGTTTTTTTTTACTGGGTAGGGGGGTGTTCAGCAGCATCCAGGTGATTACACTGAAACTGTAACAAAGTTTGGCTGCGTTTAAAATCAGCTGGGAAACCTTCCCAGAAGACCAGATTTATCTTAGAAATCAAATACCTCCATCAGAGAGGGAGGTGAAGGACAAAACTGAATGTTCTGATGAATGGTTTTTTGTTGTATTTAAAATGAAAAAAACACGTTTGTGTTTTGTATTGCATAGAATATTCTTAGGTCTGGGTTTCCTTTAGGGTATTTTCTTGGGAAATTCCATCTGTATGCCACACTATACTGTGGATGTTAAAATTATGTGCTTACAATTACTTTATTATTATAGTATGATTAGGATACTATTATACTATGAGCGGAAACCATCACTGAAGGACAGAGTCTTACATACAGAAATTATGGGATATTTTAGAATAGCTTTTTTCTTTTGCTTGTAGCCTAAAGACACCCAGCAAGCACTTAGCAGAAAAGCTTCTGCAGTGAATATGGAGAAGTTCAAAAAGTTTGCAGCACGACGAAAATGGAAAGTAAGTAATTCAATAATGCATCAAAATGTTGCACATACAAATGCAGTAGCATTGCCTGCTCCAGGGAAACATCAGTGCATGTAAGAGTGGAGAAGAAGAAAGAAGCAGCACATTCCTCTGTCATTTGGAATAAATTAAGTGTTTGAGCGTGGTAGTATGGGAGAAGACTTCTTTGTAAATGATCTGCATACAAATGCTTGTGTGTGGATTGTTTGTTTTGTGCTTCTGTTTGGATTATAAATGCCAAAAGAAGTTGAAGTTTCAAATGCAATATACAAAGCAGATGGGGGTGTTGAAGTCAAACTTCAGTTTGTTTTGCTAAGTCCTTTAAAATGTCTGCAATACCATCTTATCACAAGTATCTGTTTTAATTTTTTTACATATGGCTTTTTTCTTATTGTTTTTACAAAGCAATCAGTGCGCTTAATATCCTTGTGCCAAAGATTATCGAGATCTTTTTTGTCCAGAAGTAACATGAGTGTCGCTAGAAGTGATGATACTCTGGTAAGTGTGTTCTTGTATGTTTAGAATGTTTTACTGCAGATGAAATTTACAAGTTTCCAGTTAATAGAAATATTGGGCTATTGAAAATGTACACAATTAATTAATTTCATATGTAGGAAGAAATTGATTTTAAGGCTACAGAGGTCATTTATCCATAGTATGATCTTCTGCATGGCACAAACCTTGAAATTTACCTTATTAATTACCATGCTGAGACTGATAACTAGTGTCAGAAATTCATCTGTCTTGGTTTTGAAATTTGATTCAGGAGCATTTTTTGTACTGTAGCAACTGTAATGTGAGAAAGTGGCATTTGAATTTTACTGTACTCATTGTGCACAGTAAAAGAATATTCCTTATATTTCTTTTTTTTTTTTAACTGAATACTCAAAATCATCGAGTCTCTCTTGAATCCAATGAATGCTAGACAGCAGTATCACAACAAGCAGTTATTTAAGGAGGAAATTTTAAAGTTGGCCAGTATTCAGTTTCTAGCATTATATGTGACTACTAGTGTTGAGTAGTTAAGAGCAACTGCTGTATGTTTTGCAATTGCAAATACTTGTAAATCCAAAAGCATTCTTGCTCCACAAGTTCTAATACACACTTCATAAATTTCCTGTAATCAGAAAAGAATGTGTGTCAATATGTTTAGATCTGGGTAATATCATCTTTTCTGTGCATTGACAGGATCAAACTTCAAAAATTCTGCAGAGCCCTTTTTATGCATATTATCTTCTCCGTGTCCCTTCTGTGCAACTTGGTGTTCATGTTTCCACTTTTCCTTCTCTTTCTGCTTCTGTGCTCTTTATTCTATCTTCTTGCCCTCCCTTCCCTACCCTCTCCCCCACCTCAGCTATCTGTATGTCTTTTAACACTGGATCAGCATTTCACTCCTGTGTTCCAGCAGAAAGGATTGTAGCCTAATGTTAAGTGTCCTAAAAAAATCTGAAACCTCAGGAGAGAGGAGGTAAGACCAAACCAAATAATGGGCTCTGTGAATTTTAGTTCTTTTAGTGTATAGGAGAAAAATAAAGTTATACCTGCAGAGGTATCTACATTCTAGATTTTTAACTGATCCATTTGAATAGATGAAAGTTTGGTCCAAAGTACCTCTCCTGTGTTGTATTCGTGGATGGCACAAAACCTGATACTTCAGTTGGTATTCGTGTACCTCCTGGTTTTTTTAATGTTCACATATATGCATTGAATTAGTTTCCTGTCATGCAAGTATTCTATCTATTGAAAGTCCTAGGAGGAAAAAAAGAGTACACCTAATAAAAGAACCTATTTGGAATCTCCGTGAGTAATGGGGATTTATGTGAAGAAGAGGGAAGCAAATTGTACTAGAAAAAGTGTGGGGGTTTTTGGTGTGGGTTTTCGAATAACATACATACACGTTAGCCATATGTTTCATGAAGGATTACAGCTTGCAACTGAAGCACTCTTTTATAAAAAAATACTTTGAAAATTTTAGGGTTTAATTTTTTTAACGTCTTGGCAACTGTTGAGATAGAGATTTTTTTCTTGAAGCTAAAAATTTTTCTTCTTTCTTATTTAATTGCAAGGATGAAGAAGATTCTTTTGTGATGAAAGCTATTATTCATGCCATCAATGATGACAATGTACCTGGATTGCAGCACCTTCTGGGATCTCTGACAAATTACGATGTCAATCAACCCAACAAGGTAGTGTGGGTCTGTGTTGAGGTGCGTGGGGGACTAGCTATAACCCTGTTGGATAGAGCAACATGGTTGTAAAATAGAAATGTAACACCTGAACTGAAAAGACAAGGGGATGGGAAATAATTCTGCCTTTTTTTTAGGAGAAATTTTATCGTGTTTTGTGTTCAATCTTCTTAAGCTACGTTAAAATGGAGCCCAAAATGGAATTTTTTGCCTAGGCCTTTGAAAGGTTTTACTCAAGTCTGTTGTCAAGAACTGTAGTAAATCAGATATCAGCTTTGCTTTTTTTTGCAGTTGTTGTTTCTTGTGGCAGATGAAGATGGCAGAATATATAGGAATAACCAGACTGCCAAAACTGATTTTGCAAAGTGTTGCTAGAAACAGAAGTTCCAAACTGCAAAAAAAGGTTATATGAGCCTAATGTTAGATGGTAGTGTTCATTTTCAGTAAAGAAATTGCTTGCCCACTGTGGTATTTCAGTGCACTGCTGCAGTAATGGGACTCCTGGAGCTGAGGCCAAGAGACCAAATTTCACGTACTTATTCTGCTGTTAAACCTTGCATAAATCATCTCTGCCTTAATTTTCACTTTTTTTGAATGGTTACACTGACCTTCATTACAAAGTACTTTGAGAAATATTCATGAAGAGCAATATAACAGTAAAGTGTCTGTTATTTTACTGTGTTGAGGTCTTGAACCATTTAAGAAATCACTGTGGTTTTTGTTTTAATGGTGCAGTCCGATTTAACTTTCCTAGATGTTGCTGGTGGCTTTGAGGTGGTATAGTAGCTACAAAGAAATTGCAAAGGGGAATGTTCTTGCCGAACTAGTCTAATGAGAGCTTAACATTAATATTCATAATTTGAAAAGCATACATTTAGTGTGTGATACATCATTTAGTGTGAACTCCTCTCAAAAATATGGAAAATTGCTGTGCAATAATTTTTTTAATAAAGGAATAAATTATTTTCATACAGTTTTTCCTGAAGACTTAATTTGAAAGTGGAAATCCAGAGATAACATTCAATGCTTGCCTTCTCTTCCACTCTTTCCTTAATCCTTCAAAAGTTCATTATATCATTCTTGCTTGTATTTTGTTGTTAGCATGGAACACCTCCACTACTGATTGCTGCTGGCTGTGGAAACATTCAGATGCTTCAGTTGCTTTTAAAGCGTGGATCTCGTATTGATGTTCAAGATAAGGTTGGGGTTCTGCTTTGTCAACTGTTCTTTATAAGGTTTTCAGTACAGTTAGCAGGAGACAAGTAGTTCAGACTGTAGATCAGCTGTAGATCCTGTTTTCTGTCTTCCACAGCAAAAACTTAAAGACAAATCATCGGTAATGTCATTTGTTATGAGTGCATATCCTCTATTTTGATCACTTTATTAGCTGAAGTAATTCGAAGAATACGAATCTTAAAATGTAGTTCATGCTTATAAAACTGCCTCAATTAGTTTGAATTAGTGATTGCCCTAAAACACAAGTGTGAACTTTATTTAGTATGAAATGATAAATACACACTTTAGCCATGGGGGATATCACAACTAAAACTCATATTTGATGGAGGATATGCTTTGCAACAAACTTTTTTTTCCAAATATGCTTTAACAGCCTGGTTTTCATTTAGAGCAAACTCGAAGAACTGTCTACTTCTCCATCTAGTAGATGGCAAAGTAAGCAGAAGAAAGGTTTTTATCTCATGACTGTTAGTTCTAAAAAACTCCCTAACAAGGGAGAAGAGGATTATCCTTGCAAACAGTTAGTAATCCTGTTAATCATCCTTGCATAGAGGTTTTTGTTGTCACTGTTGGTATGTGGGGTTGTTGAACCAATTTGAATTTTTTTTCAGAAGTGAATGTGTTCATATAAGCTTGAATAGCTTTTCAGTGTATCTGTGTACATCTAAGTGCATGTATACCTCAGCTGAACCTCTAGAATTAGGATTCTAAATTCATCAATAACTTTTGAAATCAAATATTTTTGGCAGGCTGGATCTAATGCAATCTATTGGGCTTCTCGACATGGTCATGTAGAAACACTGAAATTTCTCAATGATAATGAATGTCCTTTGGATGTTAAGGATAAGGTAAGAAAATAGCTCCCTTTTCACGCAGAGAGCCTTTTTCTATAATTTGATCTTAGCAAAGAGAGAGGTTGGAATGATTTTCAACTGGGCCATAATTCCAAGAATTTGACTGGCTTTCTGAGTGTGGTTTTCTGAGCTGACATAGAGGGCTGTGATAACAGAGCTTTACAGGAGCTGGATGTACTGATTATTTTCCTGACAAATGTTAGCCAAGCGTGCATGTTAAATATGGTGAGTACATGGTGGGTAGGTGGAGAAGTACAAATCTAAATTAATTTTCACTTGAAGACTAGATTTCTCATTGGAACTAAGGGTGAAATCGTGATTCTGTTTTTCATTCCTTTTGATTGAAAATCACTTTTGTCTGACAAGTAAATTTGACTGTTATTAAGTTGAGTATAAGGAAACCTAACAATTTATAGATGATGAGCACTTACCTTGTCTTCAGCAGTGTTATTTGAGCAACATTTGCCCTAGAAACTAGTTGCTGTTAGTCTTGTACCATAGCAATGTTTTTATACTAGCCAAAGCTCCAGTACAGAAGCAATTAGACTTGTGAAACAGTTTGCTTTGTTGAGGAAACTAGTGCAAGGCAAGGTACATTAGGAAAGTTAGTGTTTGACTCCTGATAGGGCTACAATGAAAGAGGTTACTCTCTTAATAAAAATACCATTTCTTTTTCATATAATTTCAAAAAAGTGTTGTAAATAATTAGGCATAATGACCAAAATGCACCAGGATGTACCAAGGTGTGTTAGGCCAGTTCCTTATATTTGAATATGCAGGAGGGGGTGGAGGTGCATATGGAAATAGTATGAATAGAAATAGGACATCTGTTTCAACACCAATTGTAAACACAGCTTCCTCCTCATATTGCTCAGAAATCCCATTGTGACTGTGATTTGGAACTAATAATGTAGAAAAATAGGTTCTGAAAAAAGAAAGCCTTTGAAGAAATAACTACTTGTCAGGTGGTGGTGTATCATGTACAACTGGTTTGTAAGCTCTGCTGACCAGAGCTGCGCATCTGGGTTATGGAGAGGGAGGAGTAGCCCATGCAGCACACAGGCACTCGGGTTGTACACGGTGTACAGGCAGTGTATATCTAGGGGTGACATATGAAATTACACTGGCGTGTTCTGTAATTGCAGTCTGGGGAGACCGCTCTCCATGTTGCAGCTCGGTATGGGCACGTGGATGTGGTTCAATTTCTCTGTCGCATTGGATCCAATCCAAACTTTCAAGACAAGGTGAGTCATGAACACTGTCTGGGTTTTTTCAACAAATAAGGCTTTGTATGAGTGGTCAAAACTTTAAGTCTTGCCTTGCAGCCTCTGGCATGTTTGCATTTGAAAAAAAAACAACAGAATTATGGAGGTTTTGATAGCTCTTAATAGATGAAGACTATGCAAAAAACCTGCAAGAACCTGACACTGTTACGAAACATAGGTTCTCTCAAAAAATGAAAGCTTAAAGATGGAGAAACTCAGCACTGCAAAGGAATGGTGTCAGTTCAGCTAAAGATTTTTATTAGTTTTTGCCTTGATTTCTGCTTAGTTTTAGCTGCCATGGGATTTTTCTGCAGTGTCAAACTCATTTTTGAAAATGAGTGGAGGGCTTGGGAGAATTTCTTTAAAGCTCTGAACTGTTGTCAAAAAAACAAGAAGGAAGAGCTTAATAGAAAAAGGAAATCTATTTGACACAAACTTAACTGTGACCCAAATTTTAAGCCTCCCCAAGTGCTACATCCTCTAGGACTACCTTTATATTTTTCAAGCAGCCCTAGGCCAAAGAATCACAGGACATGCTCTTTGTCTATTTCTTTATGCTCAGATTTTTACAGAAACCTTGAGTACAGTCAAAGTCTGCTGCTATTATCAGCATCAGTTGTCTCCTTTTGATATTTGCCAGGTACAGAAAGGAGATCCCACTTCTTAGAATTTGATCCAGTTACTTCTTTGGTGGGTTTTAGTCCTCCCTGCTTTTCAGTGGGCTACTTTTAGCACATTTTTGTGAAACATTTGAGTTTCTTAATGGTGTTCCACCTAGCTGTTCTGATGTACAATGAAATTGAAGGGGAATGTTTTGAAGTTTCCTGGGTTCAAGCAAAAACCCTGGTAAGCAGGGTGATCTGCCTCAAACTGCAAGTCTAGTGGGATTTGCATCTCCTTGGTGGTCCATCTGTTTTAAACACTGGATTAGTCTCTCAACACACAGGATGTAGAAGCTGCTTGTGAATTAGGATCAGTTTTCAAGTGAGAGACCAAGACAGTTAGCTTCAGGAGCACCGATACATTTAAAGTAGGTTCGCTGACACGGAAGGTATCATAATCACTTGGTATGTCAGCTGAAGTTATTCTTGCTTTGAGAATGTCAGCATTAGAAATTACAACATCTTTTTATAGGGCTTACTTAGCAGACTGTCTTTTTTTTCATGTCATCTTTCTGCATTTCGAAGCTGGGAATTGTTCTCCCTCATATTTGGTTCAGCTCTGGTTTTTTTTGATTTTCCATGTTGGCAGGAAGAAGAAACCCCACTGCATTGTGCTGCTTGGCACGGCTACTATTCTGTTGCCAAAGCACTCTGTGAAGCAGGTTGCAATGTGAACATTAAAAACAAAGAAGGGGAGACTGCACTCTTGACAGCCTCTGCTAGGGGTTACCATGATATTGTGGAATGCTTGGCAGAACACAAGGCTGACCTTCATGCTACAGACAAGGTTAGTTACGTTAAGAGGTCACAAGTGTCACAGAGACATATCCTGGAATTGCTTCGAGTGTTGCCAAGTCAGCAGTGTTTCTGTGACGTGAATTTTCTTTCTTAGCAGTTCACACAGAGACTGTTGATGGCTGTGGTAGTCTTTAAGGTTGTCCACTGATTATTTTTCTGTGCTTGGGTTTTTGCAGATTGTAGTGGGTTCCTGTAGCTGGGTTTTGGTAGTGGAGAGGCTACAGGAGTGCCTTCTGTTAGAAGCTGCTAGAGGCTTCCCTGGTCCCGTGGAGCCAATGCCAGCCGGCTCCAGGACGGGCTTCCTGCCGCTGGCCAAGGCCGAGCCAATCAGCAGTAATAGTAACACCTCTGTGATAACATATTTAAGAATAGAAGGTTATTGAGCAGAAAGAATTCCAGCCAGGGAAGAGCAGAGTGAGAATATGTGAACAACAATGTAGACACCAAGGTCAGTGCAGGAGGGGCAGGAGGTGCTCCAGGCCCCTGCAGCCCGTGGTGCAGCCCATGGTGGAGCAGCTGTGCCCCTGCAGCCCATGGAGGACCATTGGGGTGCAGAGACCCACCTGCAGCCCATGGAGGAGCCCATGCTGGAGCAAGTGGATACATGAAAGAAGCTGTGATCCTGTGGCAGGCCCAAGATGGAGCAGAATCCTGCTGGAGACCTGCAGCCTGTGGAGAGGGAAGCCCATGCTGGACCAGGTTTTTTCCGGGTAGGACTTGTGACCCCTGTGGGGGATCCACAGTGGAGCAGCTCATTCATGAAGGACTGCACCCCATGGAGGAGTGACCCACAGGACAGTGGTTTGGGAAGAGCTGTTGCCCATGGGATGGACTCACATTGGAGAGGTCCATCAAGGACTGTCTCCCGTGGGAGGGACCCCACAGGAGCAGGGGAAGGACTCCTCTCCCTGAGCAGCAGCAGAAACAACAACTGACCATAACCCCCATTCCCCGTCCCCCTGCACCGCTGAGGGGGAGGAGGGAGAACATGGAAGAAAGAGGGGTGGGGGGAAGGTGTTTTTAAGACTGTTTTATTTCTCACTCTTTGGCTCTTATTCTGAGAGTAATAAATTTAAATAATATCCCCACTTTGAGTCTGTTTTGCCCATGAAGGTAATCAGTAAGTGACCTCTCCCAGCTGTTATCTCAATTCATGAATCCTTAGCTGTTTGTTTTTTTCCCTCTCCTCTATCCAGTTGCAGAGGGAGAGTGAGAGAGTGGCTTTAGTGGGTACCTGGTATCCAGCCAGGCCCAACCCACTACACTGATTCATTAGCTCCTTATCAGTTACCACTTCATGAGTAACACTCTCTGAAAAATGGTAGGAACGTTGGGTTCTGTAATTGGCAACAAACTATCAACCTAAAAGAGCTGGATATGCTGGTTGCCTTTGATTCCTATGGATTGGACAAATCATGCTTATTTCCAATAAGAACTATTTAAAAATATGATTCCATTTGATTCAGAATAAGTATTTGTCTTTCATGGTGTAATCCCAACAAATAAATTTGGAATTTCATTGCTTCTAGTTTTGATATGGTTGTCCTTTTAGCTACCTTTATTGCTCACATTAACTAAATAGTTATTAAAGTGAGTTCAGAAAAAACTTTTTGCTTCTAAAGCAATTAAATTGTTTTTTCCAGTTACATTGTCTCTTTAAGTTGTTACACAGTTGTCTATCTCTAAAATTACTGATCACTGAGCAGATTGCATGACTGGCATCACTAAATTCTATCAGTAAACACTGAAGTTTTCAATAGAACTTACAATATTCATCTGGTTGTTACAGTTGGTCACTATCTCCTAGGAAAGCTGTTAGTAGAGAATGTGTATTTGCATTTCATCCATTCCACTGCAAAGCCCAGTGGCTTAATAGAAATATGCTTTTATTGCATGGTTTATTTGTTCCGACAGATACCGTACATCTCTCTGCCTCCACCTTCAAATTAAAAACCATTGTATTTCTTGAGGCAAGGTGATACATCCAGTTACATGAGATTGATTAGCACTTTGCTAAATTACTTTGATTTTTAGCATTATTAGATTTCACTTACAAGGTGTCTTGTGATTTCAGGATGGTCATATAGCCCTGCATCTTGCTGTGAGAAGATGTCAAACAGAAGTAGTTAAAACTCTCATCAGTCAAGGATGTTTTGTAGATTTCCAGGACAGACATGGCAACACTCCCTTGCATGTGGCCTGCAAAGATGGGAACGTGCCTATTGTGATGGCACTCTGTGAAGCAAATTGTAGTTTGGATGTCACTAATAAGGTAGGTAAATGGAATATGAGTGCTGTACTACATTGTTTAATAGCTCATCTATTGCATTAGATGACCTTTTAAAGTTCTCTAATATGAAAAGGTCTTTCCTTTGATTTTTCTGTCTCTTAAAATGGCCAAATGCAAAGCATTAAATTACTTGCCTCACAAATTTACCTAAGATGTTTCAGTTGAATAAATTATTAAAGATCCATGAAGAAAGAACCCAGGTGAATTATCACAGTATATTTTGCCACTCAACTCTTATGTTGAAAGATATGCCAGCCTTCTTCCCTAGCCATATAACTTTGCTTTATGCAGATCGCATCTAGGTGCTGAAGAACAGATGATGAAATGCATTGCTGCTGGCCTTGATTTCATATGTAACAGTAATTTATACACAGAATTGAAGACTGGTACATTTATCTGAAAAGTCTGCTAAATATTGGAAGTCTAAAAATATTGATTGCAGTGATTATTGGTGGCTGACTGCCAGCTAGAAATGCAAGCAATCCATAATTGTTGTAAGCGCTTCCCAAAAAGAATGTTTAATTACCTGCCCCTGAACTTTGAGATACTAGTGCCTTGTTTGCTGCTTTTCTTGTGCTGGTGCTGCAGTGTATGGGATTAACTAAATGTGATGCTTTACAGGTTTAACATTGTGGCTTTTCTTCTAGAGATCTTTAAGAGAAAAGTAAGCTGTTTCAGGAAACTTTAGTTTGAATAGGTCAAGGTCAGCCACTGAACTCTGCTGACAGGCTGTTGTGCTTAGGGCTTGACATTTAGGTCTGAATGTCTTTCTCTGCCCTATTTAAATTTTATGTATGCTTCAAAGTTTAAAAGTTACTTATAGGGATCTTTATGTTGCTATCTACAATTTGTTTGATTCAGGTATTGTAGCTTCTTTGTGGGTTTTTTTCTGGAAAAGTACATATTCTGGCAATAACACTTTGCTAGTTAACACTTCTATTTATTTCCAAAGCACTGGCAGTTTATTAGCCAGCTAAAAAGAGTAATAAGGCTTTTGGCTTGAGGATTGTCCAGTGCAGTCACTTTTGGTTTCAATAATTAAAATCATCAGCTGTCAAATGAAAAAAGTTAAAACCAGAAGTGGATGCTGTGAGGACATGTTATTAGTGAAGAAATTAATGAAAAAAAGAAAAAAATTGGGGAAGCAATACTTTACAGCACTCTCCCTCTGTCATCAGAAAACCCATAACCTTTCAGGCTGTCTTCTTTCATTCATTCTTTTTATTGCTTTGGATGGAAGGGAGAGACTGCAGATGTGTAATCTTCAGTAATACTTAGATTGAAACAGAACCTAGGGTTTTAAAGGTTAAGGAATTTGTGTTGTTTAAGTGGTTCATATTTAATTAAGAAAAATGCAATTAAATTTTCTGGAATTAGAAAGACATTCTCAAATACAGCCAAAAAAACTCTAAAGGATTCCTCCACAGTTGTGAGGGATTTTGCTATAAAGCTGTTTCTCATTTTCTAAATAGTCATTGTATCCTTTGTTTTTAATTGCACTTTAGGTAGCTGTGCTTAAGATGTAATCAAAAGTACTTTTTCTTGCAGCTTTGCAAGACCTTTGCTTTGTATCAGGATGTATAATTGTATAATACGTTTGATTATTAGTAATAAAATTTGAAGTGAAATTCTTTAGCTAATGTAATGACACTTGTTTCCCCATGTTAGTATGGAAGAACACCTTTACATCTGTCAGCAAACAATGGCATTCTTGATGTTGTCCGGTTCCTTTGTGTTACTGGTGCCAATGTAGAAGCATTAACCTCTGTAAGTATTGCGAATTGTTGTTATTCTTGCTTCTTTTATGCATGACAGTAGGAAATGAACTAACAGAGAGGTGTAGGAAAAGGACAATACATTTTGAAATTAAAAAAAAAGAAGTCTGTTGACTGTCATACCACGTGAGTAGTATATGTTATATCTCAGTTGTCTACTTTTTCCCTTCTTACAACTGAATTTGGAACTGATTGTGGTACAGTACAGCTACTACTTTGTCTACACATAATAATTTCTTCACCTAAGAATTACTTTTATGTATCATTGCATTTTCTATAAGTGCAGTGGGCCACTGTCATTAGTATGTACATCATTTCACATCACATTTAAGATGTATACAAATGCATTGTATGTATCTTAAATATTTTCCTTGCTTTCATGGGCTTAAAAAGATCTATTTTTATGATGGGAGAGTGTGGTTGCATGGATAAGTTAACTAGCCTGCAAGTATCCTTGTAAAACAAATCGTTCATGTCAGATCATCCAGCACTACTGTGGCTTCCAATTAGTATCACTGAAGGTATTTTTGATTCTCAGTAAGGTGAGAAACATCCTCCTAACTGACATATCCACGGCAGGAATGAAGTGTCCTTCATCGTGCATAGCTCATAAACACATGATGCATTATAGACATCATACACACCATTATGTACGTTTTGAACAAAATAGCCATATTTTATTTTCGGATCCATTGGATCACATTGCATTGCTACTCACCGTAACCGGTGTATTCTGATCAGAAATAACTTTTGGTCTGTATATTGAAAACACGTTGTCATTAGATTTTAGTTGAGTTCAAGTTTTTCAGAGCTCTTGTCTAACAAATTAGTCCTGAGACAGCTGCAATGGAGGGGAAAAAGGAGAAAACTTCTGTATCATTTGGTAGAAAATACAAAAATTTTTGTTGTTTTCCTCTAGATTTAGCACTGCAGTTTTTTCCTCTAAGCATGTGTCTTACGTAGCAGGAGAATACCAGTGCACTTGGAATTGTGGCTTAAACAAGTTTAGCACCTCATTACTTTTTGATAACTACTGGATTGTAATTGGCATGTCTCGTATTAATCAGTAGTAATGAAATGTGCATGCAGTGCACTTGGTGAGATGTTCTACAGATTTCCTTTGTCACCTGTTTTTGTCTTTTTTGGTTTTTTGTTTTGGACTATTGTGTATATGTATTTTCGCTACTACATACTGTAGAGATGAGATAAAAAGGCGATGGGGGAATTCTTGAGCTGTTGCACTTCATTTATGTCATAATGGCTGTGTTGGTATAATTGCCTGTGTGGACGCTGCCCTTCCAAGATAAAAATACTTTTTATCTCTTTAGTTTAGATCAGTTTGAAGGAGATAACAAAGTAAATATTGCTGATAGTAAATCTATCAGGAGAAGCAGACTGAATATACGTAATGATGCATTATTCCAGGAGTGTGGTGGCAGAGAGAAGGCAAAAGGAGGGGAGAACAGGAGGATCTTGCATGTTGTGATGTTAAGATTTCGCTTTTGCATAAGTTTGCTAGGTGGATGTTAAACTGTTCTGAAAAGCTTACTAACAACTCCTTCTGAGCCAGTGCAGTAAAATTAATTACCTTTTTCTTCTTTCAGTATGCCATTTCTCAGGAGTTCACTTTTCTGGCACTGTTAAGTAATCGAGCTGTATTCCCTGCCTCCTTCCTAGGCAAAAGCCGATTTTGGGACTACTTTGATTTTGAATTTGATTGCATGAACGTTGTCAGGTAACCTTTGAAAATCATAGAATCATAGAATCAACTGGGTTGGAAAAGACCTCTGAGGTCATCAGGTCCAACCCTTGATCCGACACCGCCATAGTTACTAGACCATGGCACTCAGTGCCACATCCGTCTCATCTTAAAAACCTCCAGGGACAGTGAATCCACCACCTCCCTGGACAGCTCATTCCAATGACTGATTACTCTCTCTGTAAAAAATTCCATCCTAATATCCAACCTAAACTTCCCCTGGCACAGCTGAAGACTGTGCCCTCTTGTCCTACTGCTGGTTGCCTAGGACAAGAGACTGATGCCCACCTGGCTACAACCTCCTTTCAGGGAGTTGTAGAGAGTGATGAGGTCTCCCCTGAGCCTCCTCCAGGCTGAACAACCCCAGCTCCCTCAGCCTCTCCTCATAGGACTTGTGCTCCAGTCCCTTCACCAGCCTTGTTGCTCTGCTCTGGACCTGCTCCAGCACCTCAATATCCTTCCTGAACTGAGGGGCCCAGAACTGGACACAGCACTCCAGGTGTGGCCTCACCAGCGCTGAGTACAGGGGAAGAATCACTTCCCTGGTCCTGCTGGCCAACACTGTTCCTGATCCAGGCCAGGATGCCATTGGCCTTCTTGGCCACCTGGGCACACTGCTGGCTCATGTTCAGCTTCTTGTCAATCCAAACTCCCAGGTCCCTTTCTGCCTGGCTGCTCTCCAGCCACTCTGTCCCCAGCCTGTAGCGCTGCAGGGGGTTGTTGTGGCCACAGTGCAGGACCTGGCACTTGGCCTTGTTGAACCTCATCCCGTTGGAATCAGCCCATCTCTCCAGCCTGTCAAGGTCCCCCTGCAGAGCCCTCCTGCCTTCCAGCAGATAAACACTTCCCCCCAGCTTGATGTCATCTGCAAATTTACTAGTGGTACATTCAATCATCTCATCCAGATCGTCAGTAAAGATATTAAACAGAACTGGGCCCAACACTGATCCATGGGGGACACCACTAGTGACCGGCTGCCAACTGGATGCAGCACCACTCTCTGGGCCTGGCCTTCCAGCCAGTTCCTAACCCAGCACAGGATGCCCCTGTCCAAGCCTAGGGCTGCAGCTTTTCCAGGAGTGTGCTGTGGGTGATGGTGTCAAAGGCTTTGCTGAAGTGCAGGTAGACACATCCACAGCCTTCCCCTCATCTACCAAGGGGGTCACCTGATCTTAAAAGAAGATCAGGTTGGTCAGACAGGACCTGCCCGTCCTAAACCTGTGCTGGCTGGGTCTGATCCCTTGTCCATCCTGCAGGTGTTGTGTGATTGCACTTAGGATGATCTACTCCATAACCTTGCCAGGCACTGAGGCTGCCAGGCCTGTAGTTTTCTGAGCCCTTCTTCCAGCCCTTTTTGTAGATCAGCATGACATTCACCAACTTCCAATCATCTGGGACCTCCCCAGTGAGCCAGGACTGTTGGTAAATGATGGAGAGTGGCTTGGCGAGCTCTTCTGCCAGCTCCCTCATCACCCTAGGATGGATCCCACCTGGTCCCATAGACTTGTGAGGATCCAAGTGGCTCAGCAGGTCTCTAACTGTTCCCTCCTGGATTACAGGGGGGCTATTTGGCTTCCTGTCTCTGTCTACCAGCTCCAGAGGCCAGTTGTCCTGAGGACAACCTGTCTTCTTGTTGAAAACTGAGGTAAAGAAGGTGTTAAGTACCTCAACCTTTACCTTATCTTTGGTGACTATGTTCTCCTCCATGTCCAACAAAGAATGTAGGTTTTCCTTGCCCCTCCTTTTGCTTGAAGTCCTTTTTAATTACCCTAGCACCTCTGTCATTAATGTCATCACTGCCAGCCTGGACCACCAGCCTGGACAGAGGGCTGGATTAGCTCAGGGAGTCTCCTACTAATGTTCCTCACCGTGGCCCAGGGAAGGCAGCAGACTTCCCTGTGGGATGGATCTGGTTGGCACATAGGGTCCTCAGTTCCTGTCAGAAGGGAGTCGCCTATTACAACTACCCTTCTTTTTTTCTTTATAGCTGTGGTTGTAATCCGTCTGGTGGCGTGCATCCGGGAGACCCTCCAGACAGATCCTCTTCTTGACAGCCCTCTGCCTGACTCTCTGGGTCCAGGCCCTCATACCTGTTCTTTAAGGGCACTGTGGGAGGTGATGGGGGTCAGGAGGAGATTCCTTTACCTCTTCAATCAGAGACCTGTTTCCATTCCTCCCCACCTACTTGGTTTGCTCCATTTGCCTGATGGCAGGAGGAGCAGGGCTTCACCATCTCCTGCTGGACTTCTTTTGGGGTCAAAAGGGTATAGACTCCACCAGTCTATTTCTCTTTCACTCTCCCTAATACTTCTTAGCCTCTCCACTTCTTCCTTGAGCTCTACCACCAGGCACAGCAAACCATTCACCTGATCACATCATAGGCAGGCGTCTCTCACACTGTCCTGTGGTACTGACAGCAAGCTCAGACACTCTGTGCAGCCAGAGACCTGAACAGCTGCGTCCTTCCTGGGGGGTTCTGTCTGGGTTAGCACACTGCTCCTGATAGCAGCAGCAACTGCTTTCGCTCATTCGGAAACCACTGCTGGGTTGAGTTGACTTGCAGAAAAAACAAAACAAACAAAACCCAAGCCAAACAAAACCAACCAAACAAAAACGAACCACATCCACACACCTACCTCACAACCCACCAGAGAGAGCTGGGAGAGTGGCTGTGCCCTGCCTGCGCTAACTGCCATGCCACAACCTCAGTGCCATACCACACCCCTGTTTGCCCACTCCGGGTCCCTTGTGCTCCCTGGAGCAGTTTAAATCTCCTGCCAGTGACCTCAACTCCACCCCCTGGTCAGCTGATTAGGCCTCACACGGCATCTTCCGCTCCTGGCATATACAATCATGTCAAATGTTTGAAAATTACCCTAAAAAATTTATTGTGCTCACTTGCTAACTGGCACCATGTTCTTGGCTTCTCCTTATAGAAGTTTTAAAATTATCAGATTGCTTAAAAATTTTTCATGAAGATGTTTGCAAATGCCAGTTTAACTCCTATCCACCTCTTGCAGGCATAGCTGTCTGATTTGCAACATAGGGGGCTAGTCAACAATTGTGATGAAATATTACCACTAGGTGTAAAATATGCTTTCATGGACCCTGTAACCAACCCTTTCTAGATATCAGTTTTGCTTACATATTGCCATTGCAATGCATAGATACTCTATACTTTTCAGGAAACCTTGAACAGGAAAATAACTTGCTATTTTGCTTGTGGATGTAGTTTCTAAATCTTGTTGTGCTCTATAGTGGACATTCATCCTGCAGTAGATATGCAGAGAATTAAACAGCATCATCTTGTTCATAGTTTTGGACAAAAAAAGGAAACTTTGTTCTGTTAATTTCTTTTCCTTTCTTCCTGTCCTGTTTACTGTGTGGACTGGTGACTGTGTACTTCAAAAATCATGCTTGTCAGGCAATGCCTTTGCAAAGGCATTGCTCCATAAGGGAAGGTGAACTGGGAACAAGGAGTAAACAAGGCAAGTAGGGACGATGTCCTCTTCAGAAAGGGCCCCATCCCATAGAACCCAAGCAAGGCAAGCAGAGAGGGTCTAGTGATGACAACCAGCTTCAACAAAGAGTCTGGGTCACCAGACAAGTCCATAACAATGAGGCAAGTCTGTAGTTAAGTCAAGGTTAGGAACTGAGCTCAGTGACCATGATCAGCCAAAGCTTGAGTGTTCATCAGGCAAATCCATAGTGAAGAGGCAGGTTCAAAGTCAAATGCAGAAGTTAGGTGCCAGTCAGAGGGATACATGGCCATGCAGGCATGGCCTGAGCAGCTGTAGTGTTGCTCAGGTAAGAACTAGAGGCAAAAGGCTTAACCTACAAGCAGTATCTGAGCAAAAGGTTTTGTGAAAGCCCTGATGGGTGATCTTCTAAGATTTTCTTCCTTCACAACAGTCTGAACCAAGATTATTCTTGAGTTTGGATACTGTTACAAAGTGTAAGAGAGCTCTGGGTCATGGCCATGCCATCCTGCTGGTACGGGTAGGCTTGCTCTGTGCACACATCTACTTAGATGTTTAGCAATGGGAACCATTCCTTTTGCCATTGTTCAGGTTTTTGGAGCAGTCGCCTCCATCCCTTTACAACCCTGCTCATCGATCACACTCTGGCTGAGCCACTACCACTCACACTCTTTGCTGAATACTCACCAGATGGCTATTTCCATTGTGTTTGTGTCCAAATAGCTGTGCCTGAGCTAGCCAAACGGTGTACCAGAGTACAGCTGTTTAGCCAAAGTCAGGCTTGAAGCCAGAACACCCATGGACCAATGAGATAAAGCAAACAAGGGTGTGAAGTTACTCAAGCCATTCCAAACCAGTTGTGGTGCACCAATCAGGTGTGGGACGTGCTCTGATTCAAAGGGACAGTGCCTATGCAGGGATCTGGCACTGCATATGTGCTTCGTGCTGGAGTTTGCCAGGCCCTCTCCAACCTTATGTCACAACAGGAACATACTGCACTCTGGAAGAGTGCAATGCCAAGGCTGTACCAGTCTGGCTTTGGGGACTTCTCTTAAGAGGAAGCCAAAAATTTCGGGATTGGGATAAAATTCACACTTTAGTTGGTGTAGGCTGCATCCTTTTTCCATGCAGATTCTCAAGAAGGGGACCATGATTTCTCCTCTGTTTGAAGGTGTTTAATTCCCCAGCACATGCCCAAGACCAAAAACTTGGGAAACACCACATGTATTGAAGCAGTTCTGCTGATGGCAGGTGAGCTGCCCAGCCGCTAGACCACTCTTTCTCTCATACAACAGGCACTCAGGATTAACTGGCATTTGGAGGTGAGAGTCAGCACAGACAAAGAGATTCCTCCCCTTTGATACATCTTCTCTAAGGAAAACTAATTTAAAAAAATGTGTTGAGATGTTTCTTTACTAAAGTTGCAATAACATATCAACTATAGTAGGAATTTAAGGGTAAGGTACTGGTGCAAATTTAGTCAGTTCATGCCACCAACTACAATTTTGACTTTTTTTTTGCTAAAGCTCTGGTCCTGTTCGGACTGCACTATTTGAAGTGCCTAACAATTTTTATGGAAGTCTGAAAATAGCTTCTGCGGGTACTGAAGATGTTTATTTCATATGTAGAGATAATAGCTAAAGTAACCTCAGGAACTTCTTAATACAATGCAGGTTTTGCAAGAAAAATTAGTAAAATCAAAGATAGAAAACAAAAGAAAAGAAATCTTAATTTTCCGGTAATGCTACTTAATTATTGAGAGTTCTTATCTGAGAAAGTGAAATAAGCAAAGTGCTCCTAAATTACTTACCTCTAACCAAAATTTAAAACGATAGCATTAATGTTGCTGTAAGAGTCAAAGTAGTGAACAATTTTTCTTTCAATCTTTTTAATATTAGACTTCTGATCTGTGAAACATAGGTAATTAAGTGGCAAGACCAGAAAGATGAAGGCAACTTTGCTTCTCCTTTTAAATTTACTGATGCAATTTAAACTGCAGCTCTTAGAAAGTTTCTGAAATCCTCCAGTGACAGATGTACCACTGTCGGTTTTTATCCATTGGTTAACAAACATTCACCTGCTATTTGTGTGAGTGAATATTCTGATGTGTCCCCTCTTTGTAAACTTCTAGATCTGTTCAGTGGGTAATATCTAGAAATCGCTATCATCCTATAACGGATGTGAAGAAGAGTTCAGAGGGAGGGGTATTGATTTTGCTCTCAGGCTCTGAATTCAAAGTATGTTGTTACAGTGGCATCCAGATGCCAATCTGTAAAAGAAATGTTATTGTTCTGCATTGCACACAGGTTTTTTTGATAAATTAAAAAAACGCAAGGGGTTCTGGTGGAGCTTAATCATTACTGGTTGTTGATTGAGGCTTTTTTTCTTCTCTCTATTTCATCTGCATCTGACAGCAGTTCTGTTACTGTGTTGAGCAGCTACAGGATGTTGTACACAATTTTTTTATTGTGAGCAAAAGGAAGGAACTGCTACTAATAATTTGTGTTTTTAACAGGATGGGAAAACAGCAGAAGATCTCGCCAGAGCAGAGCAACATGAACATGTAGCCAATCTGCTTGCAAGACTTAAAAAGGTTGGGAATGCATGAATTTTAACTGAGATTTTCATGTTTTTAAGATACTAATGAACCATTCTAAAAAGCTGTTGCAAAAGTCCTTACTGGAATTGTGTCTTTTTTTTTAATCTTTTTCATATTTTTAATAGTTGGAGTGTGTGTATTAAAGAAGGTGGCTAAGCAAGTCTGCACCACTGATCTATATCTATTTGTCTCTGACAACGCCTAGTAAAGCATCTAAGGTGTTCAGTAGAAAATAAACTATTAAGAATTAACACATCCCACAACATGACTTATTTCCCCACCATCACCATTTCACTTAGATTAAGCTTATGCAGTATAAGGGTTTGTGCCCTTTATGAAAACTCTAATACCATATGGAATAGTTGCATAAGTTCCCAATGTCATGTTTTAATTCAGCAGTTTCAGTATATCCAAATCTCCCGACAACTAGAACAGAAAGCTGACCTGGGCTTGTTGTCAGGCAGTATATCTGCCACATCTGACACGCATTGATTATTTGGATAGGTGGCATCATTCATGCTGGAAAGGCTCAGAGACTACTTGCCTGGAGATTACAGGCAAGATCCAGACCAATTAAAATAATTGTGTTATAATTATGCTGATGGGTCTGTGGAAAACTGAAATAAATGACCATTTCAGAGTAGTAATAAAAGATGGTATGCACCAGGCATTGCCAAGGTGGAAGTAGAATCTCTTATGCCTGCCAGCAAATCTATACTTGGTAGGATTGTAAAATAGATATCCGTTAAGATGTGAGAAAGTGCAAAGTTCAGGCTTCCTTTGCAATGATAACTTCTGTAAATATTTGTTGTAACAGACTCCATTTTGTATAGTTGTATCCTCACACCAAATCCTTACCTGTGTCTGCATGCAGGGGGGTAAATTTGTGGTTTAGTCACGGTGTAAATACAGAAATACTACAAACTGGCCTAGAACAAAGGGAGAAGATCAGAAAATCTCTTTTGAAAGAGACATTAGTAACTGTAATTCTCTTCTTGATAAGATTATATTATATTATATTATAGCGGAGTATATTATTGAAGGCCTATCTATATATATGTGGGAAAAATGTATGGTAACCATATACTTCATTAGACTGTACTTTGCAACAGAGAATCTGATCTATTGAAATCAATGGATTAGATCAAACCACCAAAAATATTATAGTACTACACAGAATGGTCAATATACAATGTACAGAATATACCTGACACTTATTTCATTTTCAGTGCTTGTGAAGAGTTTTGTCTCTACTAGCACACACATCAGGAACCTACTGTCATAATGGCTCTTGTGGAGGATTCAGTATTATCTGTGAGGGCGCAGTATTTGCATTTAGTTTGCATTAACAAACTAATTTTATGCACTACTGTTTCTGTCAAATTTCTCAGCTCAGTTGCAGCATGCTTATAATTTAGGGGGGCTGTAGGCTCTCATTTAATGATTCATCCTACCTGTTAAATTCAGTACAAATGCAGAGCAACAGAGCTTCTCTTTCAGCTCCCAATGGGGGAGTGAAGAAAGGACAGATGAAGCTAGTTCCTTTGCTCTTCCACATTTCTTCTTTCTCCATGTTTCCTTAAAATTCTCCCAAATATGAGAAGAATAGAAAAAGGTAAAGAAGAGGAGAAACGCACATCAAGTTTTCAGATTACTCAGGTGATAGAAGTCCCAGCAAAATTCTTCAGTGCTGCATGTATATTATATAAGATTATGGATATTGGTTATGCTGAGACTGATGGTAAGGAGACTGGGTACTGAAAGATGCTAGTTTTTCCTCCTTTGACCTCTCCATGTGATTTTCATGAAACATGTGTGATTTTCATGAAACCTCAAGGTGGTTCTTGAGAGAGACCATTGAGCTGTGTCTTGTCTACCTCTCATTGCCCTTCTACCAGTAACTGATTGCTTGAATGATGAACCAGATGAACATCAGTCTGGCAAGAAAGTACCTGTGTTTTGAGTTTGATGGAGGCAGAAGTTTCCCGCCACATGTTCTGATTTCTTCTTTATGTTAAATTTTAGGATACACACCGGGGGCTTTTTATCCAGCAGTTGAGGCACACACAGAATCCACAGCCTCGAATCAAACTGAAGTTGTTTGGACACTCTGGTGCTGGGAAAACCACTCTTGTGGAGTCTCTCAAGTGCGGCCTGATACGAAGCTTTTTCCGAAGACGTAGGCCAAGGCTTTCCTCCACAAGCTCAAGCAGATTCCCCCCATCTCCTTTGTCTTCCAAACCTTCAGGTATGGTTTTGATGAGAAAACATTTGCATGAGAAAACATTTTCCTCTTAGTCTCTTGTAGCTCCTAAGGAAGAACTGTTGGCTGCACTGCAAAAGACAGGACAGCGTAAGTATTTAAGAAACCAGAACAAAGCAGAGGGGGGACTGACTTCTCTGTGCATAGGCTTGTACCTAAAATAAGAGGGAGAGGACCAGCAAGTGTGTTGGATACATGAGCAGTTAAGGTTTTATTTGCTTACATGCTGCGTAAGTGAACTTGGAGAGTGGAGGACAGGACTTGTAAACATGGTGTTTATTTTTCACCAAAAGTCCTAGGCTGTAACTGCCTGTGTCATAACCAGATTCCTTTTTGCTGGAGGAGCTTCAATAAATGGTGTGCAAAATTGAAACAATTGTTACGTCTTTGTGATTTTTAAGTAATAATAGGATTCAGAACTTCCTCTGATGCTTTGGAGTGCTTTTCCATAAGGTACAGGATTGAATTAGCCTGGTTAGAGGTGTCTAAAGTTATCTCCAAACAAGGTGAAGATGAACCTTTTTGTAAACTGAAATAAATGGAAATATTAGGGAAATATATTACCTGTGTAGCACCAGTTGGCCTGTGGTAAGTGGAGAGACCTACAAGATGAGGAGGAACTAGTTAGGTTTGTACTTAAGCATGTACCCAGCTTTGGAAAAACCCACAGAAGGACAGTGGAAAGAGCAGTGAACTATTTGTCCAGGTCCCTTTTCTAATCTGAGAGGCTGCGCAATGTATACAAGCTAAGTGTGTCGAGGAGCTCAAATTTAAACTGATATTTAGTAGTCTTATTATATAAGTGTTAGTTTAGTTGCTTTTTAAAAAAAAAAAAACCAACTTCTGGATAATACTTGTAAGTTTGGGTTTCATTCATCATTTTTAAGTCATGTTAGAACAGTAGTAGCAGTAGATTTCATCTCTACTTTCTCTCTAGTCACCTAAGGAAGCTATAAGGCATTCACAGAGTGACTTAACAAGACAAGATCCTTGGCACAGAGATTGTTATTGCATTTGTTGTTTACTTAATACGAGGGGCTCACATCTGTGACACCAGAATAAAGAACTTGCAGGAAGGTTTTGACTGAAGATTGTTTTTTTTTTTTAATGTTGATTGGTAACAGAACAAAAGGAGAGGTGTTGTGTGCTCACACCATCATAAAATCAGAAAGACTGCCAGTCACATTGGCAAATCAAGGTAGAAGTAATGGTCAGTTTTAAGCATGGACTTGAAAATAGCTTACCTGGATATAAAGCCAGAAAGCTGTGCAGTTCTATACAAACAAAGCTACTATGGTGTTATTTTAACATTTGGAAGTTTCTTTTTTGCTTTTTACAGTAGATGTTCTTTTTGGATGTAAATAATTACATAACATGTAAATGATGTTATGTGTTGAATGACATAATCAGATAAATATTTAAATCAGCACAACTTGATCTATACTTGATCACATTATTTATTTGTTTATGTGTTTTTTAAATTCTGTAAAAATAAGTGTATTTACCCTGTATTTATTTACGAGAGCCCAAATATTTTAAATGTTACAGTAGGAGATCAAACATGAAAGTGTAGTTTTACTGCTAACAGGTAATTTCTTTCTATAGTAAAACCCAAATATTAGAATTTGCCATCTAGTGGAGGAAAGAAATCTTTGCCTTATCCACTAGATGGTGCAGGTCAGTTAAAAAGCCCTTTCACTTCTCATTTACATTCTGGGAATCTGAACTAAGCATGAACTAAAAATATTGGGTATTAGTAGAACAGTTTTGGTTAGGGGCCTGCTTTTCTTCCCCACGTCCCCAGAAACAGTTGTTACACAGTGATATTTTTTATCATTACTTACAGGAATCAGTGATATGAATACATAACATTTCCATGTCAATAATAATAGACCATGCTATGAAATTGCAGCCCTTAGCTAAAAAAAAAACCCACCAGTATATTTTTGCAATATAGAACTTTAACTATTGAAACCATTTGTACACATATAATTCAGGTTTTTCTATCCTTCCCACTCCATGGTATATCTGCTAATGGACGTAAGTGCTGTATGGGATCATTCTAGTATTTTCCTTTTAATCATTCAGAATAAGGATGTGGTTGCGTATGCTCACAGCTTCACAATCATCTCCTTTCTTTGAAGAGCACCTTGGGGTTTTAAATCTGCTTTTATGTCTTGCATACTTGTTTTGAAGTGATCTGGTAGTGATTTTCACATGGTTTGTAATCTCATTTTCTTTTCCCTGACCCAGTTTCAGTAAGTATTACGAATCTGTATCCTGGTTGTGAAAATGTCAGCGTGAGAAGCCGCAGTATGATGTTTGAGCCAGGCCTGACCAAAGGAGTATTAGGAACTTTCGTTTCACCTGCTCATCATTCTCACTTCTCTGCTGATGACCAGTCCACCAAGGCCATTGACATTCAAAATGCGTGCTTGCATGGTAAGCAGAGTCCTAGGCTGGGGTGCCTTAATGCTGCAGAATAGTTTATGCCATTTTGCTTGTTTTTAAAAATAAAAGTGGAAAAAAATCTGACCCGGTATAGTAGTGTTTGACAATGCAACACTGTAAGGACTTGATTTGTTTAGGGAGAAAGTAAATCTGCCTGATATTCTGTAGCTCTAGTATACATAGTAATCACTCGTGTCATAATCTTCATAGTATCACATAGGAACATTTTTGACATGAGTAAATGGGGGAGAAGAAAGGAGGGATTTGGTATAACAGGAGCAGGTTGGCAAAGTGACTGCTAGTGTGAAGGCTCTTTCACCTCTATGTCCTTTGGGAATTTTATCAGATTTAATCTGGTCCCGTAAAGCCAAGTGTCCTCACCATTTAAGTGGTTCCCAGCTATACAAAGGACCTACTGTTCCCCCTCCCTTGACAGGGCTAGAGCATGTTTGGTGAGCCCTGAAGCTCATCAGTCATGGTGAGTGGAGCTTCTGATTTCATTTGTTTTTTTCCAAGGAAGCTAACTGCTTTGCAGTTGAAACCAGTTAGCAGGTTTCAACTAAAGAGAGATCAGTCAAAGAAGTTGTCATAAGTACTTATACGGCTTTTGACTCTGATCACACAAATGGTGCTTATCCTCCACTAGCCATACCAACTGTTATTTATTACCATATCTCTCCCAGTAGGATCTCTTCATTATAAGGAAAATGCGTGTCATACAATTTTGAGGCTGAGTTAGTATTAATCAAGATTTTTATTTTGGAGAGAGAAACCTATTTATGAATGCAATATGTGCACAGTAACAAATGCAGTGACAAAAAACATTTATTCTAGATGCTGAAGAGTTTGCCATGTAGCTAAAGCTTGTTCTTTGTCCAGGCTAATTTCTTTTTTTGAAACCATGTCAAATTCTGCAGGGGAACAGAATTGTGACAGACTGTCAGAAGGGTTTTCTTATATCTTTCTCTGTGCTATCTTGATGTAGAATGAAAGAGTACACATGGGTGAACTCTGAATATCTGTACTCATAACAGTACATTGGTGGCTTCTTTCCCTCTAGAAGTTTGAGGCACATCTTAATGAGCATTTATTTAACTAGAAGTAGTACAGGTGCATCAGACTTCACCATGATGTGAAGTGTATCTGGGAAGTGCCATACAGTGGAACACACTAATACTTTTATCACCTGAAGCTAAAGGAAATGGCAAAAAGAAGCATGGGACTTTTAGGATTCTTAGCATGGTGATTCTTCAGTCCTGGTTTACCAATGCACTGAGAATAGTACAATTCTGTAAAGCAAAGTGGCTTCTTTGAGAATGTGCTCAACTGTTTTTAACATCAGCAATGTCATGTTAAGAAGAAAAATTAATAAAAATATAAAGCTTTTTAGGGGTGAGCAGGAAAAGAATGGGAACTGTTATTCTTGATTTTCAAGGCAATTACATCTGTTGCTGTTGTGCAAGGCAAAACCCAATTTAATGCATAAGACTGCGTGCATATAACACAGGTGCTTCCATGTGGCATCCAGCTGAACGTCCTAGAGAGGAATGTGAGAGAGGAACAGATTATGAGGACCCAGCTTCTAAGCCTCTGAAACTCTACTCCCTTTGTTCATGATTGCTTTTGCAGTCTTGTTTTCTCACATGCATATGGTTTTATCTTTGTGAAAGTTTAAATCAGATTAACTCTTGTTTGTCTTTTGCTGGCTAGATGTTTCTTGTTGATGAAGTGTGATCTCTTAATTGGTGTCTGTTTTTCAGGAGTTGGTGATTTCAGCATCTGGGAATTCTCTGGGAATCCTGTGTACTTCTGCTGTTATGATTATTTTGCTGCAAATGATCACACTGCAATTCACGTAGTGCTTTTTAGTCTCGAGGAGCCTTATGAAATCCAATTAAACCAAGTGACCTTTTGGCTCAGTTTCCTGAAATCATTGGTCCCAGTTGAGGAGCCAATAGGTATGTTCTTCTGCCTGCTAATGAAGTATTAAATGACTGTAGAATAAAGCTTCTTGTATTCCTCTGCAACTTTGTATATCATCCATGTTGCGTTGCTGTTATGTGTCTTCATCCCCATGTATTGAAACAAACTTTACACAAGGTTTCTTACAAAAAGCTAATTTTATCTGTGGAAGAAGCTGGAGGAGTTGTACACCCCACTTAGTCCAATTATAAAGGGTCATGAGGTTCAGTGCAACCTCTTGTGGCACTGGAATTTAGACCTGTACATAGCAGACCAAGTTTTATATCAGATAAGCTGTATGGAAGAGTGTTTCAGAGGGTTGGAACCATTTAAAGCAACACATTACTTAAATTCTGCTTTTATCTAGTCCCAGTTAACAGTGTTTTCAGCATAAACTTGTGACTCTTGTCAGTGAGAACAGGACAGAACAGTATTGTAAAATAGCATTACCCTTCAGTATGTGCAACTTTAATGTGTTTAACTAGAACTGTATTTGGACTTCAAATATGATAACTTCTTGGTGCATCAGGGTGTACAGAAATAAATATTTCTTGTAAATTTCAACTTCGCCTATTCTCCAATTTTGCACAGGGTTTAAGTAATTTTACTTGGTTTATATTCAAGCTTTCTAACACAGTGAACATCACTTGGCAGGCAAACCAATTAACTTTTTTTCTTAAAATATTTGTTAGTCTAGGTGTATATATACTATGTAACCGTTTGTAGCTGAATATTGGTCGGCAGACTTTGACAGTTTCATGGATTAACCAAGCTCTGACATGCGTCTTGGGTCTGTGATCTGAAAGATTATTCCAGACAGTGGACCTAACTTAGCACTCATGGACATTTGTAACACTGCTCGGGATTCACCAGACAAGTGTATAAAATACTTACATAGTGCAAAGAGTATTTCCTCTCTTTCTGTGTTCTGCTTGAAGCTGTATGCACTATCTCAGCCAGATAATGATAATGAGCCAAGTTCAACCTTCAGTTTTCAGTTCAGGCACTGTAATCTTTTATTTTCTCTTTACGATCAAATCTAAGTTTCACAATATGAGCATTTGGATCTAACCAGCAATCAATTGACCCTGGAAGTAAAAGCTCAGAAATTTGCAGAAAAGTGTCAAAGCTGCAAGTACAGTTAATTTGCAGTTGCTGAAAGTTTTTCATGGCTCATCAGTCTAGCAAGGAAACTTAGTTCTTCAGAGTCAGAATTTCAGTTAATTTTTTCTTCTTGCTGATCTGATTATCAGGATTATTTAGATACTTTGCTTAAATCTGTCTTCATACTGATCAGCTCAATTTGGGCACCCATGCAGCTTTATATTGTTACAGATCTCTCGAGTAATATCTATTAACTGATGTTAGCAGAAAAGTTAAAACCTTTGGAATTATTTTCTAGTTATTTTGTCTAAGTCCTTTAACTGCCAAAAAAAAAAAAAAAAAAAAAAAAAAAAAAAAAAGAAAAAAAAAGATAATTACAAAATACTCACCTGGAAGTGCTATGCAGAGATTTGGGGAAATGTGGCTTTCTAAGAAAGAATCAAGATTTTGTAGCTCTTAATTGATGAGAACTGAGCAGTGATGTAACCATATTTATCCCATATGAAGTTTATTTCAGGCTAAAACAGCAGGATTGGGTGTATTGTCTCTTTTGAAAAAAGTCTAATGATGTCTTCTCTTTTTTGGAAAATCAGTTTGAGAAAAGATTGAAAACTCTGTGTTCCGTACTGTCACCTCATTCATGCCATTTGTATCTTTCTTTCTTTTTCATTCTTTTTCATGGTTTCTGCCAGACTTTCCTACTTAACTCTCACATATGTGAGAGGTCATTGTTTGTGTAAGTACTGCAAAGTAGCATTCATATTAACATATGAATGTTGTAGACATTTTGTGTTCTACTTACAATCCTCTGCTCTACAACTCTAGTATTAAGGACCATCCAAAGATTATGCAAAACCCTTTCAAAAAGCTGTTATTTCTGAATATTTTTTTCCTCACACTATCATAGTTTGTAGTTAATAGATGTATCATTAGTGCTATTGATTGCTGGTTTTGTGGAAAAAAAAAACAACTAATGTAATATAACTGTATCTGATGTTATTCAAATAGTCTAGCTATTAATATATAGACAGTCCTATAAGCAGATAATAGCCAAAGCACCAGCAGTTACACTATTAATGGCTATGCTAAGAGTTGGTAAATCCACCATAAAAGTGCTTGATATGAAGAATGTAAAATGTATTTCTGCTTTTCTGGCTCAGTAAGACAGCCATCTCTATAGGCATGTCTCACAGTGAGGGAGTCCTCTTATTTCTCTTCTAGCATTTGGTGGAAAGCTGAAAAGACCCCTGCATGTTGTTTTGGTTGCCACACATGCTGACATAGTGAATCTTCCTCGGCCTACTGGGGGAGAGTTCTACTATGACAAAGACATGTCATTGTTGAAAGAAATCAAAAACAGGTAAGTGGGGAGTGCATTTATATGTAGTGTTTAAACGTGTTAATTGGAAAGAAAAAATACCAAAATGCATATGTAAAAGGTTTTTATGTGGCTTAAGCGTTATGATATTATGATATTTTGAATACGTTCAGGAAGCCTGTATTGTGCTAAAATTGAAATATTTACCGCTTAAATGAGCCAAGTGTTGTCAAAATGAATTGTGGCTTAGAAAGTCTCACCCTGTAAACACTAGGGTACATCCAAAGGCCCATTTCAGCTTTCTTTCTAATGTGCTGGTGTTCAGGTTTTGCACAGTCTCAGGAAAGTGAGCAGTTCTCACCTAAAAATTCTGGATGCAAAAGAGGCAACTTTACGAGAGAACCACGCTTTGCTCTGAAGTGATTTAGGGATAGGTATGAAAAAAGCCTAAATGAGACCTGGAGGTACTCCCTACACAGTTTGCAAAAAGCTGGACACTATAGAGTCACACAGGTGACAAGGTCATCCAAGAGGTACCTAGAAGTTAGGGAAACTTCCAGCATTCTTCAGCAAATATCTGGAGCACGTACTAATGGGAATTTTTCATGAACATGCTGTTGTTTAAAGTAACGATAACTTGTGTTCACAGTGAGCACACAAGTGGGTAGCACGTGCTATGAGAAACCATTCATACCTGTGAGCACAGACACTTGTCTGGACTGTACAAAAAACAGATGTAGGAATTCCAGCACAATACTGGTAGGGCAGTATCTTGATCTATTGAAATAAACTGATAGAAAATACCTGTGTGTAGTCTTTGGTGTTGGAATTCTTTTAAATGCAAATCTCTTCAGAACTCAGAAAACAGATTTGTGTGGTTGAAAAGTCAAAAGCAAGTGAGAAAGAGAGCTGGTGTCAAGAGCAATGACAACTGGACTATTTAAAGTAAGAAGAAAGAAAGCAACAAACACTAAGACCTTAAAAATAATTAATTCCTGTAATCCCTTCTCTAGTAAAACATTTTGGTTTGTATTTCCAAGTCATGTGATGCAGTTACAATTTTCTTCCACATCTTCAGCCATCATCCTGAGAGAAAACAATTTTCTCTCAATATCTGCTTATTTTCAAGACAATTGGAAGCAGCTATGCTGTCTGTTATTATAAAATATCTTAGCACAATCATAACTTTATCATTCCTTGAAGAAAAATATCTCTTGTGAAATTTAAGACTGAAGTACAACTGTATTAAGAAATAATCTGGATTTGAGACTAAATAAACAATAATTTTTGTCTTTTAGATTTGGAAATGATTTGCAAATTTCAGAAAAGTTATTTGTCTTGGATGCTGGAGCATCAGGATCTAAAGATATGAAGCTTCTCCGAAATCACTTGCAAGAAATAAGAAGCCAGATAATTTCTGTAAGTAATGTCCTATGTCCTGTGTTGGATCAGCCAAAATGTGAACATCATGTTTAATAATTTACTGTAAATTTCGAACTTACATTGTGAAGCATCTAGAAATAAGTGCTGTTCCAATATTTTTAGCAGCATGCTTTACAGGTCAGGTGATAAACAAACTCCTGACATCAAAGATTCAGACTTTATTTTGAAAATTGTAGCTGTTTTCAGCAGGTCACCAAAATGCTCTCTACTGAAAGAAAACAATTTGAGATTTTCAGTTCTAAGTCATAGTTTTGTATTTTGATTGGCAGTGATTGGATTCCAGCATTGGCCCTTTTTTGTTCCTTTTTTTTTTAATCAACATTGTATTACAGAGAAACAGAGAAATATATTATAGATATATTTCAGGCAAATACATTTTTCTTAAATTAAACATCAGAGTAGGACAGTTTCCTCAACTGTTATAAAGATAATGAATATGTATTAACTTTTAACTGCCTTTTTTAACTGAAAAATTTTGCAGTTGTATATGTATGTGTAGGTATATGTATATGAGACCAAAAGTAAAGTAACCATGGTTTGCTGTTAGCATCATGAATCCACAGAGACTTCCATACTAAGGGTAACCAAGTCAAATTTTTATGTAGCCTGTGCTAAATGGATTTTTATACTTCATACCAAGGGCCTTCTTAGTTGTGTTACACACTAACAAGATTTTCTACAGCTACTTCTGATAGGTATTTTTTAAAGTTAATTAAAAATGAATGTATTACTGAGTTCATTCTGTGGGTTGAGGAAAATATTTAGTTTTATGCAAAATTCAGCCTACTTTACATTCCCAATGGTCTCTTGATTTAATAGGCTTTCCTTCTCTGAAAAAACTTTATTGTAGCTGTGATCACTGGCTTGAAATCTAAAAAGGGTTTTGCTGCATAAGAAGTGCATGCTGTGGCTTGAGAATGTAGGAAGAAGGTATCAGTGAAGTCTAAGACAGTCAATACACGAAAGTACCATTTTTGCTCCTTGTCTGGTACCGTGCTTTCTCACCTTTTGATGTAAATTGGTCCTGCAGAGGTATTTATGGCTACAAATTTTAAATAAATTTTGATAATTTCAGTAATAAGAGCAACTTAAAAATGCATGAAGGCAACTCATGGTGATATTAGGAAAGTTTGCTTATTTCAGCCTTTCCCAAATCTTTGTTCACGAAGCCTGGCCATGATGATGATGATGATTGCTTATTTCAGTGAAAAAGTGGTTTCTGGAATTAATTTTTTTAAGAAGAGATAAATTGATCTTGTGGAAAGTGAATGCCAGATGATAAAGGTCCAGCGCAAGGGGAACTCTTTAGGTCTAAATATACATTATGAGTGCATTAGACTACCATTAAAAAAACAAAACCAAAAACAACAGCATCATCAACAACAACAAAACCATCAGCACCAAACCAATAGTACCATTATTCTCAAATGGATGTTTTCTGTGCTTCATTTAAGACTTGCCCACCTATGACTCATCTCTGTGAAAAAATAATCTCCACACTGCCTTCATGGAGAAAAATTAATGGACCCAACCAGCTGATGTCCTTGCAGCAGTTTGTGTATGATGTACAGGAACATCTTAATCCCCTAGCAAGTGAAAACGACTTACGGCATATTGCACAGCAGTTGCACAGTATAGGAGAGGTAAGTGTTTTTATCTAAATTGAGTCTCTTCATTAGCAAGGTACTCTTCTGGTAGAATATTGCTTTATGAGTTTAAGCAAATGTCTGAAGTTGGGGCTTTTTCTCTCCCTCTGAAGACATCATAAGAAGTAGAGACTGGTTATTAATGCTTTTTGTTATTATTATTGTCTTCTGGCTTCTATTTCATTCAACATAATCTCTTTGAGACAGGAAGAATTACAGTTTATAGCTACAGCTGTAAGAATATAAGGATCCATATGCCATCACCTTCAATGAAGTGTTCACCGCATATGAGAAATTTATATGTGTCCATTAGAAATTGAATCGTAGAATAACACCTTTGCATAAACAGCTTGCAGAGCATGACTAGGCTTTCCAGCTGTTGGGCTCTAATCATTCCATTACTAGTGGAAATCAAGAACCAAATCTGTTTTTTTTTTCTGAGCACTTGCCAGATATTAAAATGCACTGTTTGTTTTTCTCCCGTGAGCAGTGTTAATCAAATTATTTGGTTATGTTAGGAATGTTAGGAAGGAGAGAATGTGGGCTATTACCTTGTAATACAGTATGTAATACAGATGTAAACAGTAACTTTCATATTTATAAACAGATAAACATTATGCAGAGTGAAACTGTCCAAGATGTTGTGCTTCTGGATCCTCGCTGGCTCTGTTCAAATGTCCTTGGAAAAATCTTGTCAGTGGAGAACCCAAAAGCCCTCCATCACTATAGAGGCCGATACACTATAGAGGACATCCAGCGTCTGGTGACAGATAGTGATGTGGAAGAACTGATACAGATTTTGGATGCCATGGATATTTGTGCAAGGGACCTTAGTAGTGGAGCAATGGTGGATATTCCTGCTCTCATAAAGACTGACAATCTCCATAGGTCTTGGACAGATGAGGAGGATGAAGTGCTAATTTATGGTGGTGTTAGAATCGTTCCTGTGGAACATCTTACCCCATTTCCTTGTGGAATTTTTCATAAAGTTCAGGTGAATCTATGCAGGTGGATTCATCAGCAGACCACAGAGGGAGATGCTGATATACGTTTGTGGGTAAACGGATCAAAGATTATGAATCGCGGAACTGAGCTTTTAGTGCTGCTAGTCAATCATGGTCAGGGTATAGAGGTCCAAGTTAGAGGACTGGAAACAGAGAAGATCAAGTGTTGTTTACTTCTGGATTCTGTGTGCAGCACCATTGATAACTTAATAGCAACAACCTTACCAGGTCTTCTGACTGTGAAATACTACCTTAGTCCTCAGCAGCTGAGGGAACATCATGAGCCAGTAATGGTCTACCAGCCTAGAGACTTCTTCCGTGCACAGAGTCAAAAGGAGACATCACTAACTAACACTATGGGAGGATATAAAGAGAGCTTTAGCAGTATACTGTGTTTTGGGTGTCTTGATGTCTACTCCCAGGGAAGTCTAGGAATGGATATTCATGTTTCCGATCTGAATCTACTTACCAGGAGAAAATTAAGTCGACTTTTGGATCCACCTGATCCTATGGGCAAAGATTGGTGCCTTCTGGCCATGAACCTAGGCCTCCCTGATCTTGTTGCAAAGTACAATACAAATAATGGAACACAAAATTACTTTCTTTCAAGTCCAGTTCATGCCCTTCTGCAGGAATGGAGTAATGCACCTGAGAGTACTGTAGGTATCCTGATGTCTAAGCTGAGGGAATTAGGTCGCAGAGATGCAGCAGATTTTTTACTGAAGGCATCTTCTGTATTCAAAATTAATTTAGATGCTAATGGTCAAGAGGCTTATGCTTCCAGTTGCAACAGTGGCACATCTTATAACTCAATTAGCTCTGTAGTGTCACGGTAAGAGGAAGTGTTTTGCATGGACGTCCTTTTAAACTGCTGAAAGGATAAAAGATACAGTATAAGAGTTACAGTGCATACTAATTTATGAGATTTTACGTCAAAGGATCCTTCTCTAGTGCCACCTTTTATGTGCATAACCTTTCTGCTCCTAACTGTGAATTGTTGCTCTTTATTAAAAAGACTGTTGTACTTCTGGTGGTTTAAAGCTATTCCTGATACAGAATGTGCTGCTTAATACTGCCATTTCAACTGGAAAGTCTTAACTTTTGGATTATATACTGCAACTGTTTTATATAATTCTCCCCATAAAAGGTAGGGGGAGAATAATAGCACATATTACCTTAAATGTGTATTTCTTACACCCTTTTTTTTCTTTTCACTGTGTCCCCCGCTTGAAATTTTTTAATATTTTTAAGGAGCAAAATCCACCATTTGTGATCAATCTGACCAAATCTAAGCGCATTGTTTTTAGCTGAAAAAGCGAGTGCCTTTTGCAGAAGGGAGGGTGCAGTTGATTTGAATGACCCTGCTGGAATTACAAGAACATGCTACCTCTGTTTCACTTAAATTGTCTGCATGCTTATCATTGCAAGTGGTGCTTGCCTGTTAATTTTTCCTGCACTTCTAAGACATTGGTGATGACTCACATAGAGCATTCCTGTGCCAGTACTATGGGTATAGACATGTGATACCTAATCAAATTCAATTACAGTCAGATCATAATGTGAAAATCTCTTAAACTTGCCAATTATCATGCTTCATTATTTCCATGCACCTCAGGTAAAAGTTCGTATCATTACAGAGTTCAAAAAACACAAGTGTTGGATACTGCAGAATAATATTGTCTAGCTGTCAGTTGTAATTTGTGTATAACAAAGGTTTTCTACTATTAGATCCTGCGTTACTTACTTCCTGTACTTGAAAACTTTGATGGGGATAAAAAAAAAAGGAAGCAAGGTTTCTTGCAGTGATAACTTTAAAATTGATATGAGGGAATATGACCCATTCTCTGTTCTAAAAAGCATGTAATTTTCATGGTGCGATATGTGTTTGTTTATATATATTGTATGTACATACATTAAGACTATTTTTTCCTTAATCTTACAATGTAGTAAAATTTTAAAGGACTTTTCTACAAATAAACTGTTGCTTGTTGCATCTTAGTTGATCGTATTCTGTTGCTGAAGAGTACTGAACCTTCTTTTTTCCTTAGAGTCACGATTGTGAAGAGGCATTGCCTGCCTTCTGAAGCTCTGGGAACCTCCTGTTTCACTTCAGAGGGATATCTTAGTACACTGCAGCAATATTTATTTATTTGTTAGCTGCAGAGGTGGTCCCCATGCAGCATAGGGATTTGCATTCATTTTGACAAATGGCAAGGCAAAGCAGATTGGTACATAGCCTTTTTCTTTGTGTTTTTTTACAAAGGAAACTAAAACAGCAGATGCGACATTGTCATCAGGAATCCTCCAGATTATGCTGTGCTGCAGAGGGAAAGAACACTGCATTAGAGCCTGTGCTGCAGTAATGGTCTTTTACGTTAAAGATCCCCTCATCACACAAGGAACTGTGCTGGTGCTGCTTATTTAAACTCCCAGCATCGCTCCCTGATAGCTGCACAGTCTCAATATGACACTTTATGCAGGCAGCTTTGCACAATACCTCTACCCTGTGTATGATGGAAAGAAATTAAGTGGGCCCTTCTTAAAATGCTAGTTGCTGTTTCCCAGTGCCTTTCTTTGCGTATTGTACCCTTGCTTTATTAAATACTTCTCTGGGTATCACTAGGCTCCTTAGTTAAACATTTTTTTGAAGTCTAGTCCTCAGTAAGAGGTATGGTTAATGAGAAGTCCTACCCTGAGGTGTCTGTGCTTTGATATTCTGCCTCTGACAAACTGCATTCAGCATCTTCCACTGCTGCTCAAAGTGGTTCTGGGCAGAGCCCAGCTCTATGCAGCCCATATTTGCCTGTCAATTTATCGCCACCACCATGCTTCCCCTTCCAGCTGTGGACATGTTCTGTACTTCTGTCAGATTCTGGTGTGTGATGGGTTCTTCATGTCATAAAACTTTATACTTTTCAATCAGAAAAGTATTCCTCCCCTGTCTGCTTCCCCAGATGCTTTATGTGCGCTCAAGATGCATGGTTGACTTACCAACACTGATTCATTACTTCTTTTACTTTTTTTTGTTTGTTTGTTTTACCCCTCCCAACAGCATGTTCCTGACAGTTCTCTGCTTTCATTTACTGTAAAATGCAGCCCTGGGAGTATAAATGACTTAGTGGATGCTATGATGGATCTTTGACCAGCCGTAACAGCCTCTTGCAACATTTCCAGTTTTCATGGTAATTGGCTCAGGAAAGTGAGTCATAGTCATAGGATAGCTTTGGATTGCTTTGTTATAAATCCTGTGCCACGGACTAAAAAAAAAAAATTTGTTTCCTAAATTACAGTTAAATAAAAGAAAAGGCTGACAACATGATACAAGTGGGCATCTCTTCAGTTGCTTCACTTTTATTGATTCTCTGTTTTGTTTTGTGAATGCAGCTAGGAGCAGAGCTGCATTCCAGGACTGTGTTTAAAAAATACACTGATCCTCCCTGACTTACTCCAGAAACGGAGAAAATGCAGGTCTTTGCAAAATCAAAAAGTTTAGCCATAAATGTACAGAATGTATAGTTCATGCAAGGAAGATGCTAAGCTCAGCTCCTGACAGTGAAATAACTGAAGCTAGATACTTATCATCCTTGTATCTTCAGAGCAGAGCTGCTGAAACACAACTCTGAGCATAAAGCAGATGAGGCCCAACTTTCATTTTGTCTTCAAAATCCATAATACAGACAAACTCAAGCTTGCCACACAGCTGCTCAAGGCCAAGGTGCATTACAAGTTGTCTTGCAGTTTAGAAATGTATTCTATTGACACCTGTACTCGAATTCTGAAGAAATTTTCTGAAGAAGATAGGAAGGGAGCAAGCATTTTGGTGCAAATCAGTTTTCCAGTGTTTTCTCCCTGGCATGCAGCAGCATGCATAGGATAGGAAAATATTGCTATTTGTATTGGGTTTTACTTGTTGTATTGTCTCTGGGAGTTCTGCTGCTGACCAGACTGCTGAGTTTGGAAAGACACAAGAGATCGGTGGCAAATGATTTTGAGGGTGGGACAGGGGCATCCAGGGGTGGCCTTGTGTAGAGGTAGATATATACAATTCGTGTCACTTTTAAAGGGTGTAAACTGGAGACAGCCACAGGTTTTAAGATCTTTGGGGTTCAAGTGATGGAGAAAGAATTATGAGACTATGGTGATATAGAAACACCCAAATGTCAAGAGATTGACAGAGCCAGGAGGCTTAGAAAGGAGCCAGAGCACAGTTTCCTAAATGGTCAGGTCTTTACAGAGAGCAACAGTGAAAGCTGTGCTGGAACCAGTTCCAGGTCCTAAACTCTGCTGTCTGCATTCCTCACTCTAAGGAGTTAATTCAATGCAACCTTTTTATTGCAGAGATGCTGTGTTGCTACATCATTGTTTAAAACGGGTGCCTCAACTTGAATCACATCATTATTTCAGCTTTGCCAGTGGAATGGAGGAGTAATCCCCAAGCTGTAACTCCAAAGAAAGTAAATGAAGCATGCTGCTGGCTGAAACCTCTCTTTAAGTCAGAGGAAATGGAGCAGTGCAGTACCTTCTTTGAAGGTGGCCTGAAAGCACTCTGCACAATATGAAAATTTATTTCTATTTGACTTTTTGTTGTTAAACTGATTCCAGCAGGTCACAAAAAAACCACCAGAATCAGAAATTCACTCGCCTTTCTTTTCAGTCATTGTCTGACTCGGAAGTCAAGAAAATCAGTTTCTAACAGTGCCTAAGGTACTTGGTTTCCAAAAGGGTTACTGCCAAGCCATTCAGACTTTTCATGTAGAAGTATTTGGATCTCCAAGAGTCAGATGAGCTGTATATAGAAGAGGACTGATTGTGTTCCTCTGTGTGGCTATACCATTTATCATAACAAGCTCTACAGGAACAGTGGGACCAGCAGCTAATACTGCCTCAAATCCAGATGAAGATCTTGGTGGACCTGTTTCAGTTTTGCATCAGCCAAACTGACCTAGCATTTCTGCACCAGCCAGAGTACTCTGGGTGAGGTCCAGACACAACACGTGCATATTTAAAGATCGTTCTTCAGAATGCTGCTGAGTCAGTTGGTTGTACCTTAAAAATCACAGGCCTACCATGAGAAAGGGCAAACCTGGACCATCTTGTCCAAACTCTGGGTCCTGCTGTCACCAAGCCTAGGACATCTACACTGCTAATATGCACTTGCATCACGTAGGCAGAGAGGAAGACTAAGATGTGGGCAGGGTGATAAGGGGCTTCAAACAGGAGTGAATGCATGGACACGCTGCATCTTACATGGATTTCTTGGCATATAGATGCTGACAGCCTGGGCCCACACTTACTTCTGCAGAAATGTGTAACACCTGCTGCAATGGTGAAGACATTTCTGGTGGCTATGTGTCGAGGCTCATGAATACACATTCTCTTGTATCTGCACAGGATCCAGAGTGCAGCTTGGTAAGGCATCTTCCTTGTGGGCTTGGGCTAGGTCACAGCTGAGTGTAACAAACTGGCAGAAGCTCTGGGCCTTATGTGTTGGAAATATAGTCAGGATGCTTCTGCTGCACCTCAGCAGATTAGAGGGGGAGGGAGGATTGGAATTTGCATGCTGTGTGAGACACCAGCTTGTTGTGCACAGGGAGGGGAGGGTAGAGTTGTGCTGTTCAAAACTTCTGTCAGGGAAACATGGGAAAGAGGGAAGGACTCTTGCATTAGGGGGGTTAGACTGCTGATGTTAAAAGATGGTGTGTGTATGACTCTTTGAGTCACCTCGTGCTTGACTTTTTGAGCTAAGCTGCTCACTGCATTGCAAACTCTGCTATTTTAGCCTGGCCATAAAGAAGTATAATTTGATTAGTCTGTTTCTCCCTAAATATGAATCAGTCTCACTTGCACATCCCCTACACAGGACTGCTTACAAGTCAAAATATATGTAGCAATCAGTTAAGCAAAGGGAGTGCAAAGAGAAGGTCAGCAGCAAATCCTACTATCACTAAATTTACCTAAAAAGGACTATAACTTTGTAGCATTTAGCATATTTTTTTTAGTTGTTTCTATTGGTTGCAAATGTGAGAAAAAATATTCTGTGCAGTGTTGAGTGTAATCAATTATTGCTAAGCCAAAGCTTCTATTATTGGAAAAACAGAGGGAGGGTAAGGTCTGGAATTTTGTGCCAAAGGCAAGGTATCAATGCATATGAAATCCAGTACCAAGCCCAGGACAGAAGCAGATCCTACTTTCCTAAACCTATAGTGTGGATTATTTCATCATTCCTAAGGTATGTATCTGCAGAAGAAGCAGGAAAGATATTACTTTGGAGGCATTTTTCATTAAAGGCTTTGATAGCTAGGATTAGACTCTGATTTGGTTATACATAAGGAATTAACCACCATCCTCTATAACTAGAACAATTTGAAAAAAGTTTTCTACAGACCCGTGGGACTGTGTTGGCAGCTGGAGAATGTTGTAACAACCTGGAAAACATGGAAGGAGGTGAGTCACCATAACCAACTTAGCATCAGATAGGATGAGATAAATTTCCTCAGTTGTTCATGGTCAGAAGGAAATATCACTTGCAGCTGCTACACCTGGTAGTCAAGTGCCAGTAAAGATTCTGGAGGAAGCTTAAGGCATGACCTGCAATATCAGTCTGATTATAGAGGTTTAGAAAGCAGCTGCATGAATATTTAAACTGATGGATTAACACAGTTTCTATGTATGTTTCAGGAACTGAATCAAGGCCCAGAGCTTGCAAGTGCTACTGGGAAAAGAAGGATTTCCATACCATTTTACCCCAGGTAATAAGACACAGCTGAGAAGTGTTTTGCAAAGCACTTGTTGCTGCCTTCCCAGGAAAATATGAAACCTAATCTATTGCTGTCAATTTGGGTGTACAGGACAGATATAAAGACAGAATACAAAGTAACCACATGACTTCCCATTTGCCATTCATTCTCCAAGACCCAGTGTTGGTTTGTACCTAGCAAAATAGGGAGAGTAACTTTCAGGAGTGTTACAGGAAGAAGTACTTCCGCAGTTGTGATTTAGCTCTATGCAGTTATCCTATTTGTTGCTATCATAGCTAGGAAAGTGCTATAGGAATTCCCATGGCCACCAAAAAAAACATATCGGGTGAGAAATTCCAGCTTGTTTTATACATTCTTCTTCAGTAAGGATATTTAGTTATTTAAACATTCTAGTCTTCTGTGCTGGTGCAGCAGTTTCACAGTTCCCTTATGGGACCCACCTTTCTGCTTTAAATTGCTCGCTGCAGGGAAGAGTGCTATATCACTCATGGGAAATGCCATCTGTGGCACCTGGTGAGCCAGGGGTTGCATGGAAAAAGAGCAAATGGATGGGGTACCTGTTGTTACTGGCCAGATAAAGACAATGGTCCCAAGGCCTCTCTCTACCATCAGTTCAACCATGGTCCCAACTCCAACAAAATTCAGCTGTGCAGTGTGGATGTGATCTCTGAATTTCCTGTGGCCTTACCTGTGAATACAAAATACCACATTGGAGAGAACAGGGGTGCAACTGCTTTATGTTTTTCTTCATGGTGTTATTGACTTAATGCAATCTTTTACATTCCACCAGTGAGCTCAGGAACAGACTTTGTAAGCACAAAGGGATCTCACTAAACTCAGGTTTGACATTCATATGTAGCTGTGTAAAGCCCAATACCACTTCATTAAGCAGTAAGGGGAACATTCTGCTTCTTTTAGTGTTCATTGTGCTCCATTTTTTCATTCCCAGAAGTGAAGCTGATTTCTGTAACAGTGCTGGAAACCACTTCTTTTCAGCAAATAGTTGTCATTTTCATCTCTGATCCATGTTGTTTTTAGGATGTGGCTTCAGTGATATCTCTAAAAGAAAAGTTTTCTCCAATGGAGAAACATAACCTTTGGCAGCAATTTTCTATAAGCTACTAATAGAGACTGCTGCTGACTGTTCACTTTGACTAGTAAGTGAAGTAATATGCAAATTGTTACTGTCATTAGAAGAATTAGTTTCAAAATCTGATAGAAAAAACCTCCTTTAATCCACTATCAATCTGGAGCCACAACTCCCTCTTACACATCTACATAGTGACTGCCACAGCAGGCACATGACTTGGGTGTGCTTTTGTATAACAGATAGAAGTGAATGAAGACTACCTTCCCAAACAGGTCTTTAGAGTCTTGTGGATCCGTGCATACACAGTAAGCATGAAGCTTATGGTTCTTTTACAGTGGTTAGACCTACAAGGACCACTTATGCTGCTACAACCTTATTCTTAATATCCAACAGGTCCAGAGCCACATTTTGCATAAGCTGAAGCCAATTTCCTGTTGTAACTTGGAGGAACTGTCCTGCAGACCTAGTCTGAGTCCTACTCAAGGGCTTACATTTCTCTGCCTATCCTTTTACTCCTGTTATCTGCCCACAACACTACATGTTTATCCAGCTGAGGTTAACCTTAGAAAGTAAAGTGTGCAAACAATGCTAATGACAATTTTGGGAAGCAGTAAGGTCATGCAAATATAGTCATTTCTGATGGGACAAAAAGGTGTTTGTATCCTCTTTCTGCAACTTCCACTTTTAAAACTTATCTGCCAAGTAAATTCAATTGTCTTTTTCAAATCTAGAAAATGTAATGAAGTATGGAAAGCTTGTAGTGTAAGTGATTTAGGCTATATTCTGAAACAGGACTAAGAAATTCAGCTGGAATTGCTCATTGGAAACACTGTCCAAGAGCACTCACTGTCTCACAGAAAGACTGTGCGACTTCTGCCTTCTCTGCTGATAGAAGTGTTTCCTGTATCTGCCCAGCAGAAGACTCTCTACTGTGGACCAGAGGGTGCTTCCCAACACTTAAAAATCCCAACTGGAGACATACTATATCATATTTGTAATTCAGGCAGGGCCTCCATTAGCATGGCCAACAACAGGGATTTCTTGAGTGCTCTGTTGACATCACGCAGGGTGTGGTGCAAGGTTATTAAACTGCCTCTGCCACTTAGTTTTCATCTGACACATGCTTAATTGTGAGGATGTCCTTCCTCTTACTAGCGTTTGAATCAGTCGCACTGTTAATGAGAGATATTGTCCAAATCATGTTATACAGTAAAAAGTATTTAAAGCCACAGCCATAATATTATGGTAGACACAAGTTTAGATGACATGTTGTCTCCTCACATTTCCCATCATTAGCCATGGATAGCACTGTCTTATTGCTGATGGGCAGAGATGCAGTAGTTGACATGGGACGGTGGCCTGGACACCACTGTGGAGAAAGGAGGGCTGCAGCATAGCTATAAGTGAGAGAGGGACTTTATTCAATATTCTCTGTCATCTCCTGCTGTTTCTATTAATTAAATGACAGGAGATTGGTGATGAAGGTAGAATGGGAATGTGAAAAAGAAGGAAATGTGTGAAACGAGTGGCTTCTTGACCTTGTTTAATGATTGAGGATGTTATACACTAGTAACTGTTGATCAAAGGTGCAGATGCCAAACACTGAAATTAGAGTCTTGGGTCAAAAAAATGTTGATGTTCTTGCACGAGGAACAAATTTCATAAGCTATGTGGCTTTGCTATATCATAAATAGCTATAGTCCTTCCTTTCAGCTTTTAGTCCATCAGGGCACCAAATTGCAGTAACAGTTTCAAATCAGGAAAGCTCCTCCTAACCTCTGCTCCCCGAAGCCTACTTGTGAGTGCCAGCTCCAAGGAGCCAGGTAAATAAAGCACCTTGGGGAGTGGGAATGGAATAATTAAGTGTTGAAATAACCAGACTGGAAAACATATTGATGGCATTCACCTTTGCAAAACATCTACACTGCTTTCTGTAGGGAGCAGAGGCAGTTTTAAATGGCAGCTGGAGGCAATGACAGATCCTCTTCATTACTCCCCATGATGCAGACAGGGTCCTGAGAGAGGAAGGCCCTGGTTCATCCACGGTCCTGGTAAACAAGGCACATGGAAAATAAGATAAGCCATTCTTTCTAAAGCCAACCCATGTTCTGGTATGGGTTCCTGGAGTGCTCTGTATGTCCTGTTCTGGCAGAGTCCCTTTACATTCATTCCAAGAGGGAGTGTAATTCTCCCTACAGTTTAGTAAGTACTGTGTTCAGCTTTATCTAAGCTCTCTTTTAAAAGAAGCACTGTTAGAGGTTATTGGGAAACAGTAAACAAAAATAAGCATGCAGCAGCTAACGTAATTACGTGTTTGGGGCAGAGAGGAGCAGGTGCTCTTCTGGATCATAGCCACAGTTCAAAGCCTTAGTCCATCTGTTTTGTTGGGAGACTGCTGGCAGCTGATCGACAAATCTGGCCAATGCTGACAACTCTTATTTGGAGAGTAGCTGGCATGTGAGAGTGCATTTATGTTTGTAACTACAGTCAGGACAGCCAGCAGGGTTAGGTACTCAATTGCAGCAACTTCTGCGTTTTTTATGTTTTGCTTTTTCTATTTTTTATTTTTACTTTAGTCCAGAATATTTTGGCAAAAATGGAAAGAGATAAACAGAAATTATATATGTGTATGGAAGTGTAGGTGTATGTGATTCTGGCTGGTGTGAACCTCTGCTTGGCTTGACACAGAAGAGTCTTTAACCAAGTTCTGCCATATCTCAGGTTAGCACTCTAGTCTCAACACTAAGTTTTGGTGGTTCATTTTTCCCAAGTATTTTTCACTAATCTAAAGCTGTGTTGCACTAAAAGGGGGGAGACCTGTCCTCTCCACCTTTGCTTTGCAGACTTTTGGGCTCACACTAGTACCTGGCATGTTCAGCCAGTTCAGCTCACTAATCCAGCAAGAACCTGTCACTTGGCTTTGAAGGCTTTGTCTGCAGCCCAATCAGCTTGCTTCTGCAGCTTAGAGAAGGAATGAGAAGTGACAGGAGAGGGAAGGGCCAGAATGTATTTTTTCAACAGTAATGCTGGTTCGAATCAGCTAAACTGCTTCGTAAACCACACACATAAATAGTTTCAAACTCTGTAAAGGTTTGAGTTCAATAGTTGTTTTAACTAAAAACATTTCCATAAGCTCTGGTAAAACTCTGTCTAGGTGCCAGTGGCCCTTAGCAGGAACTAAAACAGTTCTCTACCTGCTTATAGGGAAACAGCAGCTATCCCAAACCCAGAAACACTGGCAAATGTGAGCTGGGAGAGCCTGTACCCTGGGGAATGTTTAACCAGGAAGGCAAGCCCTGAACACCAAGTACCTCTGCTCTGCTGTGGAGGAAAGGGCAGCATGGCAAATGCACCACTGTGGTATTGACCTCTCCTGACTCAGGACCCTCTCTCTTCAGTACCGGGTTACTCCAGGTAGCAAATGGAGGAATGACATCCATTGGTCTTTCCTTCTCTTCTCAAGTTCCCTGGGTACAGCTAATTCTGGTCCATCTGGTGATGATACAACGTTAGTACTGAAGCAAGGAAAAGGAAGTTTGCTGTGCTCCTGCCTGTGCCACAGGATTCCTGTGGCACTGCTGAAGTCACAGAATCCATCCTTGACCCAGCCCTCTGGTGTGCAGGCAGATAATAGTCCTACCCCGCCTGTGAGGGTTGGGCTGCAGCTCGGCACAGGGAGTGTTTCTAAAACTGGTTCAAGTCTCAGTGCTGCAGGAGCTCTCATCCTTCAAGCGACCATTACTTTTGCTAAACTCCTGAGAGCTGTACAGGGTCTGATGTGTTCCTGCAGCACTATGTGGACCATACCACCTCACCTCAACAAGAGCTAGGCTTTACATGCTGCAACAAAACAAGCACTGGGAGGAGAGAGGCTAGCTGGAAATGAGGATGGAAAGGCACAGAACATGAAGAAGAAATATGGTATTACTCACCATTAAACATTTTTGAGCAAAACTCATCTGTGTGTCATCTGACCCCTTTCATCTCTTTCATTATACCCACTGGATATTTTTAGTCTATTGACATTTGGACTTGTTGCTTTCCTTTCAGTTTGAAAAGAAGGGGGAAAAAATCCCTTATTTTACAGATATACAGCAGCTGCTGCAAATGTTGCTTCCTAAACCAACATAATAAGCAAATTTAATTTAAATTCAAAGTACTGTTACAAAGCAAGTCTCAGTTTTCCATTTCTTGCACACCAAATACCACTGATAGTTTCAAGACCTGAATCTAGATCACTATGACTGGGAAAGCATTAAAAAAACAAGCCAACAAATCATACTGTTTCTGTAAGTGAATCAGAAAGCATTTTCCCTAGTATTTTAACAAATCCTATGAATTTAAAGGATTCTCTGTAATCCTGCATTTGAAGAACAGTCTTCATTTAATCTGTTCACTCTGCACCCTCAAAGCAGCAGAATTGCCATGCCGTGGCTGACACATAGGTTGTTTGCAGGGGCCATTCTCCAGGGCAAGCCTTCCCAAGAAGGCACATTTGCATTGACTTAGAAGACAGAAAATCAGCTTTATTGTCTGAAATGGAAAGGAAAAGAAACAAAAATTCCTCTGAGTGGAAAATTAAAGACAGGTGAGAAGGGCAAAACATGAGTGAGCAAATTTCCCAAAATAAACAGTTCTTCCAGGTTTTTGGATAGGCATTTGTGTATTTGAACAACTGTTTTATTCTTATTTCCCCTCTCCCCCTTAGGTGTTTGAAGGTGTTTTCTTTAAACTGTTCCAAACTAACTCTAGTAGTTAAGTACAGGGAAAAACCAAAATAACATGTGTAGTGCTAAGCAGAGGAGTCTTCCAACCAGTCTGTTTGAAGACTCTTCCCTGCACTTTCAAGTATTTTATGCCCTTGTAGGAAAGAAACACTGAGTACCTTTGAGGACTGAACTGAGAAGTCTGAATGTTGAAGATTTTGTTGGAAGCAAAGATCTTCTCAGAGGAAATAATCTGTAGACACTTTCTTTCCTGATCTCATTTTCTTCTGCTAACATGGCCAGTAAGCCAGGCATTTTCACTGGTTAGGTATTAGTGATATTATTAGGGCAGGAGTGGGAGTGCAGTCCCATATTCTGAAGCCTAGTTTTTGTAAAGTAACAGGAACCTGACTTTTTGATTCCCCAAGAAGAGCTGTTTTTGCAGTGTTACCACATGCAGCTCCCACTGGTAGCCACTGGAATTTGATGAGTTTCTAAAGGCTGCCTTCCAACATCATCAACAACCAGGCATACAAAGCAGTGACCACCTCTGACCTCTTCCTGGCTGTAGCGGTTTGTTTATCAGTAGTGCTGAGAGAATAACATGCATGTCTGTCTGCAAGGACTCCTGTAAGGAGGCTGCTAGTAGCTGCCTGGAGCCTACAGACAGAGACGGATGTTGTCGCCCGACAATCTAGCAGATAAGAAAGTTCAGTCTTGTCATCAAGGAGGAGTGGAAGGCAGTGTAAGGGACTTTCTGAGGGCATCCTCAGAGCTCTAATGTGGTCAGATATATGCCAGCTGAGTTTCTTGTAATTGCAATGGTCACATAAAAAAGAAGAGGAAGTGCAAGTGCATACAGAGAGAGAAACAACTGTGTGAACCCTTGTCCACTGAGAGTCAGTTACAAGCAACAGGCACCTGGCAGTGGAAAGATGCTTCCAGACACCCCTTACACGAGTTCTACTTTAAGTTAATGCAGAACCAGAGCCAAGAGCGGCTTTAATGCTTGCTTTCTCATCATTAAATGTTAGAATAGAATTTGCTGCTGCTTCTATCCTAAAAGCCATCCACGCTAAAACTGCAGGTGCTGCACTTTGGAATGAATCATAGCGTAAATATTGCCACAGTCACTGCTCGTCACAAACAGGTTTATTTCAAAATGACCATTGCAACATTCTTCCTTTGTTTGGCTGTTTTACAATTCTTCCTCGACTCCTGTCAGCACACTTGCTGTTTGGAGGTGAGATGGTCTTGTTTTGTCCCCTGTCACTCTTGGAGGTACAATCTGTACAAGTCACCCAAGAAAGGAGTTGAGGGCTCTTTCACACAGTTTTTTTTTTTTCTCAATATATCCAGATATCTATTACATCCAATTTCCTGCACAGCCTGCATGTGATGCATTCTGGTAAAATAAGGGGAGGTGTCTGGTGCAGGGAGACACTGGAGTGCACTGCTTCACTGACTTAAGTCTCTGCCTGGGGACACGGCATTGCACAATCACCAACCTGCATAGCACAACTCTGACCCCCAACTTCTCCCCTCACTGACCTCCTGTCAGTCTGCACAGGGGCTTCTGTAGAGATACAAAGGGTATTGCAACAGGAGGGATACATCTCATTAGAGGACCTTCAGCCATTCCACTGTCCCTTTGCAACACCGTACCTTCAGGCTATCTGTCAGCCAGGGTAAGAATCCAGTAAACAAGAACACAAATTGAAAAACAATGTTGTGACCTATTTAATGGGGAAAAGACTATGTGGACCCAAGCTACTGGCAAAACTTGTTTCATTGCTGTAGCTGCTAGCCAAGTAAGTCATGCGTGGACACATGCATTTGAAGTCACTGTGCTAGTGGGGCTCCTGCTTCTCACATTTAAACCTCTCTGGAAATGCATGGTTGGACAGAAATGTATGTAGGCACATGCTACTTCTGCTACAGCAACAAGTGTCTGAGAGTTGTGTCATCTTTCAAAGGGAAAGCATAATGCCTTTCTTGGTCAAGCACTGAGTGCCACCTCCATCCATGTTTGTGGTGTGTGAATTTAACCCTTTCTGACCAGACTCCGTAATGAAGGTGGCTCTACAGAGAATGTCCTCCACACCATTTTCTGCCTCATGTTTTCAGTTACCTCCTCCGTGTAGATAGATAGCTGGACAACAATTTGAGAAGAGGGAAAACAAAAGTTTTCAGGTATGTTTAGAGCATAGGAGATGACTTTTTAGTCAAAAGGAGAGGGGGATGTGGAAAAAAACAAACACATCTGTTCCAGTCTGAGGAAACTCAGAAGAAATCAAGTTATTCCAGTGACAAAAGAAAACTCTACAAAGGCTGTAGGACAAGCAAGCATACAAAGCAAATTTTTCACTGTCTTCAGAACTGGGATGGCTGGACGTTCCTGCCAATGGCACCTACAGAAATGGGAAAGTGTTCTATTTTTAAAATGTGTATTAAATAATGGATTCCTCATGCAATATGTTGACCTTTAGTGATGATTCTTTCAGAATCTGTCAGACTACAGTAAAGACACAGAGGTAGCTGTGGGATCTTCTGCAAGCAAATGAGAAAACCAGCTGTGGAGACAGGTGGCCAACATGGATGGCAGAAAAAGTAGTGGAAGGGCAGAACCAATGAATTTTCATTATTGTTGGAACTCTGTTTTGTCTCCTGTTCATTCTTTCCTCTCCATATCTCTTCCCATCCCCACTGAGCAAAAGAGAGCTGTGCCAGTCTGGAGCTGTAGGTGCTCAAATGGGGGAACACTGCAGTGCAGATGCCAAGCACATTTTGTGGCAGCTCTGGTCTCCCTGGCTTTTCTCCAGCAGAGGCTCTGGTTTGGTTTTCTTCTCTCCTATCAAACTGCTGCCTTCCAGGCAAGTTGGAGACTTCTCCCTTTCACACCTGACTTGCAATGGCCAATGTCCTCAAAAGATATAGGAGGAAAATAGACACATGGACGATGTGATGCCCTAGGTGTCATATTCTTCAGGGAAGAAAAACAAAGAGAAGATACTGATAGTCTGTCTAAGGAGTGGGCGGGGCAAGTGTAAATCTCACCATTTATTTTGCATTGCCTACCTAGCAAAACTCTTACTCTTACTTCCACACTTTCATCTCAGCCTATGAAAGGATGCACAATAACATTGTGTGTGCTTCACTATGATTCATGTGAAACTTGAGTATTTTCCAATTTCCATAACAGGAATATGGAAAAAACTAATTCTGCTGAATTTCTGCTCGCACTCCCTGTTTATTAAAAGTCCCTGCTTTGTGGCACACTCAGCAATTTAGTGAGAAAACACTGGGGTTAACTTCAAAAACCTGTTTGAGAAATGTGAGGTAACCCTGGTGGTTCCCAGAACCAGTGGGAGGGAGGAACAAAGTGGAAACACAGAGGAAAACAACAGGCAACAGGCACATGAATTATGCAGATACACAACTGCAAGTACATAACTGAAGGAAAGGATAAGGTTGTCCAGAGACTTGAGGATAAAACTGTTCCTGTATGATATATCTCACCTGCTTAGCATTCATAGAGCCATGGCCCAACTATCTGCAGTCTTATCAGAAAAAAAACCAAACCCACTGCACTCTGCAGCTGAGTTTCCGTGAATGTACCTTTGCTCTAGTATGTAAGAACAAGTAACCAGCATCCTCTTGAATTCCTCTGCTTGAGGAGAACAGCAACAAGTCAGTCAAGACCTCATTGGGCCATAGACTGTTTTTTTCTCCTCTGAGCCTGTAGTGAATTCAAGATGCAGAAACTACATCTGAGTGAATGAATTACAAAGCCAGCTGATGAATTCTTGTTGTCTTTTGTTTTTTGCATAAAACAAATGGTTCAGGGCCTTTTCAAAGAACGTACTAACAATTTATCTTAAAAAAGGGGGGGAAAAAAGTCAGCTTGAGAATTGGCTTTCATCTTCTGCCCCTAAAGTTTAGGCAGTGCTGCAGTGACACATATGCTGATTTGTCAGCCCAAGGAATTTGTCTCCGCAACCAGGCTTTAGCTAGGAAAATATGTAGAAAATAGTCCTGACAGCTGTGTGAGGGTTTTATGGAGATGCAAGTCCTGAATTATTTTCAGGACTGATCCCCTACTCTCTCACAGGACTTAATTAACTTAATTAACATCGTTAGTTAACGTTGGTGGAAGAGGAAGGTATTCAATCAATGCAAAGCATTACCTTTTCTAGTGATACTATTTCAGTGAGGTATTTTGTTATCTCCTTTTTATTTTGTTTTGATTATCTTCAATCAAGATCTAGCTGAAAACATACAATGTTCATTAACACAATATCTAGGGTGGCTGCTGACATCGGCTTTTCTCAAAAGCTAGTGATAAGGTAGTGACACTTAATGAAATCAAATTTTATAGAGTCAATGGTCTTGCTGGAAAAGCTTGTGGACAGGAAAGAGGAAGAGATTATTTCTGCTCCTTTTTGCTTTGAAGAATTTGAGGCATAAAAGTGCATTATAAAGGCCTATGAACTGACTTGATGGGTGGAAAAGTTAGGAAAAATGTTAAAAAATCCCATGTATTCTGCTTAAGCCAACTGTCAGTCGCTCCCGGGAACTCTGTCTTCATTTTCACTCTGCATGAGGAGCCATCAGCACACAACCTTTTTCATATGAGAAAAGGTTAAGAGAAAGACCACTGGCGGCAGAGGAGACTGTGGCTGAGGAAATGGACTTCCACCTCAATGAGGTTACCACGGGAGGAGCAAACAACCTTGGTGGCACTGGATTTGACAGGATCATCAGCAAGGCACAAAATTTGCCCCAAGTCCAGGTTAAAAGGGCATGTTACAACCAGAACTAAAACATGCAGAGATCCATGCTAGCCATTCTGCTATCATTTAAAAACATGTTTGTATCAATTCCAGTTTGCAAAGCTAATATGAAAAGCCAGACAGTTATCTGAGTCAGAATTTTCTAAACTGATTTAATATTTCCAGTCCCCCTCAGACAAACAAGGCAACCAAAGACTTGAATTGCAATCAGCAATGTTTTACATGTAGTTTTTAACTGTAGCCAAATACAGAAAGAAGTATGGGCCAGTCCCAGCTGGATTTTGCCACTTCTGCTTGGCTTGTCTTTCAGTGAGAAGTAAAGAAGAGGAGGAAAAAACAAATTTCTCCGTGGTATTGGGAATCTTACAAGCCAGCTCAACCAAGTCTAATCCAGTATTTGATTAGAGAATTCTGTAGTTTTAGTTTTAACTTCTGCTTCAAGGGGAGAAATTTTTAATACTATTATGAAGGACCATTTTAATTTAAATCATAGTATACTAAATGCAGAACATCACTAAAGTATATTTTTCCATTAATAATTTACTATTCTTTCTAGGCATTTTGATTTAAAATCTGTAAATGGTTTAGGACAGTACAAATTCAGTCCATCAAAGCACAGATGAAACAATGTGTGTGAACTTATATTTGAGTTATGGATATATTATCCCATGAAACAAGTCCTGGTAACACAAATAAAACCCACACTACAAAGCCAATTCCAAAAATACTCTTCTTCTAGGAAAAATGAATAATTATAAAAAATATTTTAATATTTACATTGATATTTGCCACTGTACATATTGTCAAAATAGTCACAAAATAAGGTAAACTCTAGACTTCTAGTGAGTTGATTCTTTTGTATGTTTCTTCCTTTCTTCCTCCTTTTCTTTCTTTCTCTCTGTCTTCATCATAGTATTTGGAGATTAACATTTTGCGGACAGACTGTGAATGTACCTAGTTCCAGATCCAAGTGTCAGGACTGAGGGCCTCTGAAAATTTGCATTGAAACATGCAGCAAGGAAAGCCTCTGTCAGCAGACATGGTAGCTAGAGCAGACTGTGTTCACCCTGGCAAACTAATTGTCCTAGTGCATTCTCCTGACACATCTGCCAGCAGCTCCTGTGCCACCCCCCACCCCAGAGGGGCTTCCCTAGCTTTTGCCAATTAAAGAGCACTGAAGGGAGTCCAAACTCTTCTCCCTTAAACATAGCCTCTGTTTTGAACAGTTTTGAACAGTTGAACACAAAATCTTTTTAAAAAAGTCAGCTGGGGGAGAGGAAGCAGCCAGTGCTATGTTTGAATTGCAGTGTGTGCTCAACTGTCTGCCCTTTATGCTAATGGAAGGGTTTGGAACCACTATCAGGAGGCAAGAGAGCAGAAGGCAATCCAGGTACACAGCATCCGGACAGCCTCTGAACAAAGGGGTGTCATCAAACAACTTTCCAGCCATGGGCAAAGACCAAATTTTTGCATTAAATCATGGATATTGTAGGTAATGAGTTGGTTGCAAGCCAGTGTGTAAAACAGCTTACTTGGCTCATACCCAAGTCTTACTTTGAGTGATATAGTTCAGGGATGTAGGAATCTGCAAGTAAAGGACTCTGAGATGGGAATAGTGAGGCTTGGCTTGAACAGGTCTGACTATTAGGCAGCTGAGCCACAGTCCAGCACAGCTGTATGGTACTGTAGGCACAACAGTGACCACCCCATGCCAGTGCACTTTTCTAGTAATGCATGACCACACACCAAGCAATAGCCTGTTAAGAACAGAGGAAGACTCTGGTGACAAGATGAGAAGTGATCATATGAATGTTGTGTCAGTCACTCATGCTTTTCTACAAGCCCAAGGGCAAGGTCTAGTGAAATCCCTGTGGATGTTTCCCTATGGAGCAAGAGGAAATTGCAAAGGCTTATATATAGCTGTTCATAGACAAGTCAGAGAAGCAGCATTCAGCTGTCGGTTCTGCAGCTGCTGCACTATGTATGGCCTTGTCATGGGACCATCAAATCACTGCTGAGATGTGAAACAGTTTGCTAAAATATCTTGTTTCATGCTGGCCACTAACTGAAACAGCTTCATCTTACACCCAGATGAATGTCCTCTTGCACACACTCACAGTGGCTCATGGAGAACCATCACAGAAGTCCTTTACCTTTGCTGTACTGTCCTGAAGCTTGGGGTGTACATTTAGGATGCTTCACGGGTTGAGGGTGATCAAAGAAGGACAGATCAAAAGAAACTCTGCTCTCTTGATAGTGAGAAGATTCAAATCAAGTAGGTCCTTGGTGGCCAGAAAGACTTGGTGTAGTGTGTGCCTGCCACAGTGACTAAGCAGTTATTAAAATATATGAAATTATTATGTAAATCTGACAGCAGTTGCCAGCATCCTGGGGGTCAATGGGCTGAGAATGCTTCTACTGAATCCCAGAGACTGGCAGATGTGCTTTTCACTGATTTATACAATGTGTTCGCATTCCGCAAATTAGGTAATCCTTCCGTTTATCTTGATTAGCAGAAATAGGAAAAAAGATGAATTATGATTTAACAAGGCTAATCTCAGTGTTGAAGAGCCTAGAGTTATCTCTCCATAGGTCATTCATTTGATTTCAGTGGCCACAACAGCATGGTACTGCTCCTTTTTCCTCAGTCCTGCTGTTTGTAAAGTAGGAATGGCAGCAGTTGCGAGTCACCACTGCTCTTACCCCAAAAGCAGATGCACTCATTTTCCTCTTACCTGATTTTCAGGAAAACAAACTTAAGATCCATATTTGGTTGTTTCAATTGCCTCTCTCCTCTTCTGCAAGCACCTTTGTTTAACCTTCTCTCACATGATCTGTTAATGGAGCCCAGCCTGTAACTTCAAAGTTTAAAAATAATTCCTCACCTCACTCACAGTCTCTAACCTTATCATGGGAAATGCTTTCCAGCATGTCAGCTTGCCCTTTAGACACTACTGCTCCAAGAACAACAGGAGACAGACAGATCTGTCTTTCATGCTTTGCAACTGTTGACAATGGTTTGCAAAAGAACGAACATTTTACTCGAGCACTTAAAGATTTATAATTCTCTAACTTTATTACTGCTTCCGTTTCAAAAAAGAAATGTTGGATCATTGTTTAAAACAAAATGTGATTTCATATATTAAATAGTATATGAAATCCTCCCGAAACCTTTGAAATCTGCTAAAATGCCTTCACTCTGATCTCTAGAGTACACATGGGCAGTAAAAAAATAGTCTTGGTCAGAGGAACTTTACAATGCAGACAAGATTTGCAATTTCCAACTTGTTACAATAAAATTTTAAATTAGGAGAGTCAGGAAATGGTAACTACTTTAGAGTAAAAATTATCTCTTAGTAAAAAATATCCTCCTTAGTATAAGGAGGATTTAAAGGACCAGTGTCCTTTAAATTGTAGAGAAACATCAACACAACATGGAAATTGTTCTGTATTTGTGGGCTTCTACGTCAGCAATTCAAGACAATATTTCTCCGCATCCTCCCACTATTTCCCCTGGTTGACTTTCAAAATCATAAATCTCCCAAAACACAGAAATTACTACCTGCCAGAAATTAGGAGGAAACACTGAGTAATGAATGAGGAATCAATCAAACTGAAGTTTAAAATTTTAAGTATGTGAGTTACACCATGGTCAAAGCTTCAAAGCTGACTTCAGATATGACTCAGTATCTAACCTCTATAAAAAAACCCAAAACACATTAAGGTAAAAAAAAAAGAAAAAAGAAACCAAAAGAACTCTTTTTTTCCCCACATACAAAAAAATATTTTCATCAGAAAACTTCACAGGAAAGTAATACTGCTTTGCTTTTGAGAAATCCTAACCCTGAAGTAGAGGTGGCCCTAGGTACTGCTCTTTCCTGCAGGGCAAGAAATCCATTGCATCATTCCTCGACTCCTGTGACCAGGTAAGACATTGAGATGCAAATGAAGTTGTCTTTGCCTTGTGGACCAGCAAAGAAGCTGGAATGCGGTTTCTTATCTAGCACTTGGGTGAGGAAATGGTTATTCTGGGAGATCACAAGACCTGAAAACAAAGAGGAGTTTCAGAAGGATTGTGTCACTGCTCCCCAGCCATCTCCCAAGTTTTCAGAACTTTCACAGAACCCTATCTGTGTTCTCTCGAAGCAAATGCTGCTTCCTTTTCTAACCTAATAATGATGGAAGTAACTTCATTATGAGTGCTCCAGCTGAAGCACAGTTTAAATCTGATATTGTGTTAGGGAGAATCCAAAACAAAGATTCTTAAGTAGGTACTTATGAACGAACCTTGTTAATGCCAGAGGGAAACTCCAGAGCCATTTCAGATCTCTGGTGAGGAATGCCTAAGTTGTGGAGGTAGGCTGGTTATTTTCATGGAGCTGCAAGGAAGAAGAGAAACCACTCATAGTTTTTTGGTAGCCTTTTTATCAGACATGTTCAAATCAATTTAGGTGAAAAAATATCTGCAGTTCCTAAAACTTTTCTGAACGTGCTACTACAAATAAGTACTAAAGTGAGCAGCATTTCTTATGGAAATGGAAGTTGGACAGTGAAAGCTTGCTGTGAAATACGCTAATTTGCATTTGAGGCTAGACAACGCTTTAAGGTGCATCTTGAGAGACCATTCTGCTGTAGAAGTCCATTCTTAAGCTATAGTGTAGTAAGGTGAAATGACAGAAACTAAATTTAAGGCAGAGGACTTTAATCTGGTATAAACAAACATGTTCACAGTCATAGCTTTTTCACAGATCAATGGTTTCACAGAATATTCAGAGCTGGAAGGGACCCGCAAGGATCATCAAGTCCAACTCTTAAGTGAATGGCCCATATGGAGTTCCTGTGACCTTGGCATTATTAGCACCATGCTCTAACTAAATCAGCTAATCTCTTGTTATCTCTAAGTAAGCCAGTTCAGTATTTTAATTCCATCAATAAAAATCCTGAATTTAGTCTTCACAGTAATACTAAGATCCATGTTTGACTAAATAAAATGTCCTTCCTTTGCTGTTTAGATAAAATGTCATACAAACAAACCCCTTGTTTTTACTTCAGTAAGGATCATGGCTCATGAGTTACCTTGAGATTGCTGGTCCGTGGCAGCTGCTTGTGCACACAGAATTGTCACAGTTGAGTGTAACATAGCTTATTCTGTTTACATTGCTCAGATGTTTTTCACATATTGCCAGCCTCCTGTAGCTTTGCAAGTCAACTGCCATTGCAAAGGAGCTTAACTTCTCTGATTTCTGGGTTGCCAATATGCAGATTGGCCCTCTCCTCTGTGCATTCATATCAGGACAATAAAGAAGAGCAAGGATTTAAACGTACAAAACAAATTTCAAAAGCCTGGATTCTAATACGAAGAGCAGTTCCAAAGGGGGAGGACTGTGCTGCACACCTGCAACGTGCAGTGGTACATCTCATATTGATGAGATGTGTCCCTGGAAATCAATGCTTAATTGACTCCTCCAACTGCAGAGGCAACACACTGCTACACTAAGTTCTTGGGACTATTTAGAAATGCACAGCCTCTGTTATCTGGTAACTTGAAAGGCCTGATGGCTACAGGGAAATTGGCAAACCTTCAGCTGCTACAATGGTGACATGATCAGTTATTAAAAGGTGGTGTTCCTATATTTTAGAAGAGTGGTTGCCTTTGGCAAAACAGCTAGAGGTTTGCATATAGAGAGTTCCTCAAAAGCTGGTTTTTTTCAAAGCAATTTGGAAAGTTACCCTCCAAAAGGAAGAGATCTAAAGTAATGGGCAAGTGTCTTTTTGCTTCCAAGTTTTGATCTTTAGATTACTGCAGACAGAACTCTGACTACTGTGATTAGCATGGCTAGCTAGATCTCCTATGGACTGGATGGTATGGCTTCAGCTAAGCTTTTAAGCAAATGAAATGAAGGAGCTCTTGATTTCACTCCTTCTCTCTGCTAACCCAGTAGGTGTGCATTGCTCAGTCCCCACATAGATGTTTTCAACAGAGCAAAGGCCGCTACAGCTGATGTGACTGCAGCATGCTGTCACAAGGTTGCACAGTTTGATAGAAAATTATTTCTAGCAGCATCTGCCCAGTTACCTGTAACTGCTGACACTGACCCTATTCTGTTGACTTCAGCGGACCACCATCACACTGGAATTGCAGTTTGGCTTCTGAACACATCGTGGTGCACAGGCAGGAGCAGTAGGGACAGTGACAGGGGGCTGTCTAGTAGTTGTGTAATAACAGTGTTTTTACCTTGGCTGAAATAATGAACAGCTGCTGCAACATGACTGGCAGCCTTTATGTTGATAACAATATAATACAATTCTCAGAGAGCAAATGTGCATCCAGGATTTGGAGGTAGTCCTAAGCCAGCTTCTTATCAAAGGCTTCTAAATGGCACCTTTGTAATGACCAAGTTCTGACCGTGGCTGTTGCTGTGCAGATTTCCCTTGTATATGCTTACATGGTTCTGCACCTGGGGTCCTAGGCTTCCTTAGGAAAATACCTGGGGAACTGATCTATCCACACAACAGTTATTACTCAGTACATGCCTAAGTAAATGTGCTGAAGGTGAAAGTATTCCTGTCTCCTTCAAGGATTTCAACAAATTGTCAGCTAAGGTTTCCCTATGTACAGCTAAACTTTTAGAGTGAACATGCCTTCAGAGTAAAAATGGACTTGTGTGTGCATGTGTATGTGTGTGTGTACGTGCACTAAAAGTATTCACTAGGAGAGGTAGCACAGTGGTATCACATGCTAGTTGACTGCATGGTAACTTCCCCAAGGAGATACGACCTCATAACATCCAGAAGAGCATCAGTTTGTCTTAGTGCATCTTAGGGTGCATTACAGAGCAGCAGACATGTGATTTGTGGTGCCAGACCTTCTGTAATTTAGACCTTACCTCCTGTCATGCTAGCTAAACATCTTGTCCTTCTAGAAAAGAAGTCCTTGTCTGCAGTTTATTGATTTACTTGTAGCCTCTCAAAGCTCATTTGATACTAGATACAATTGCAGAAACAAAGCTGACCTAAACAGGACTGAGAAATCTGATAGCATGGAAAATGTCAGCAAAAAGCTAATAAGTAAAAACTTTTCAAATGCCACACATTAAAAAACAAAAAACAAACAAACAAACAAGCCCTAAAAAACCCTATTTATGAGTTAATCAAACTACAGGAAGTTCATCTAACTCTCCTGAGGTCTTCAAATGTGTCTTGATTATGCAGTAAAAACTTCCATGGTGGGAAGATACTAACAGAAAGGAGACTTGTACAAGTACTTTGAAAAGACAAGACAAACCCTCCAACACATCTTTATGTATTTGGCTCTGCGGGGCTTCCTTGGGCCAAACATTGCTACTGAGATAATCTGGCTAAGGAAATCTATTGCTTGTTTTAGCAACACAACTATGTGTACTGAGACATCAGAAAACAGAGAAGCTCATATAATATGATTTTTTTTTGCTGTTGTGCAACAGTTCTACAAACCCTGTTTTTTACTCTAAATACATGCTCTCAAGTTTGTAAGCTACAGCCATCAGCTGGCTTTACAAGAGCTTAAGGATGAACCTCGCATAGCTCTTGCAGTTATTCTACTACTAGAAACTGTTAAACATCAAAGTTTATCTACTACTGCTTATTGCAATGCTGCGTACTGCTACCACAAGTCCATGTGTAAGCCTTTTAATATCTCACCTGTGCTGCAACTCTTGGTGTCACAGTGTTTTCCAGTAGGCATTAGTGGACGCTATACATACAAACACTAGCCACATGGCAAAAAAAAAAAAAGAAAAAAAAAAGGCAGTTTTCAGATCTTAAATCACAGGGGAATAAAAAGGACTTTCATGGAAATGCTTCTGTTACCAGTGTCACCGCCAAGCCACTGGGACGGTGCGCTCACACCTGCCTGGCCGCAGCCTCAGAGAAACGGCCCTGCCTGTCGTGTTCCACAAAGCCGCGCAGTTGCAGGGGCAGCAGCTCTCCCAGGGAGAAGGAGGGGGCTCGGGGTGTCGGAGGGACCGAGGGCCAGGGACAGCTAGGGCAGCACGGGAGCCGCCTCGCCAGCCTTCCCCGAGCAGGAGGTATTACCGGGAGCATGAGGACGGGGCTGGGGCTGCCAGACTTTGTTTTTCCTTCGCTCTGCCAGCTGCCCGCTTTAAGTTCCCCCGGGTTAAATTCCAGCAGGCTTAGCGTGCTGCCACCATCTCCGGTCCGACAGCGTTCAGAATAAATACTTAGACAAACACTGCCCAAAGTAGCAGCTCCGGCGGTGCGGAACGGTCCCGGGGCGACCCCGCATCGCCCGCCAGAACCCCCCGCCCGGTCCCCGCGGTGCTGCGGGTACAACCCGGGCAGACCCCGCCCCGGGCCCGGCGGGCGGTGCGGACCGGACCGGCCGCCAATGGGCGCGGCGGGGCGGGCACGGCCGCGGCGGGGATAAGAGGGGCCGCAGAGAGGGAGCGTTGTCGGATCTGGTGGTCTGTCGGTAAAGAGGTGGGTACTGTGGAGCGAGGCGGGGGAAGGGGGGCTGCGAGGCGGGGGAAGGGGGGCTGCGAGGCGGGGGAAGAAGGGGGGCTGCGAGGCGGGGGAAGGGGGGCTGCGAGGCGGGGGAAGGGGGGCTGCGAGGCGGGGGGGGCTGGCCTCGGCTGTGTCCTTGTCCCTGTCCTTGTCCCGCAGTGGGGCCTTGTCCTGCCGGGAAGGGGCCGCCATTCCAGCCGCCTCCTCGGGAGGCTGCCGGCTACCCGCCCGCATCCCGGCCGCGCCACCCGAGCTTGTTTACAGCCGCGGCGAGGGTGGCCGGCGCGGTGCGCGGGTGCTCGGCCCTGCCGATCGTGTGGCGGGGGCGCGGAGGGCGCGCGGTGCGGCCGCGGGTCCGGCTCCCCTTCCGTGCTTGGAGCTGTGGAGCTCAGGGAGCCCTGCCTGACCCCTCTTCCTCCGTCCCCGGCAGATCTGCCAGCATGAACCCGTTCCTAACTGCGCTCAGCCTCTGCTTGGGCCTGGCTCTCGGTGCGCCGAGGCTGGACCCCGATCTGGATGGGCACTGGCAGCTGTGGAAGTCGTGGCACAACAAGGACTACCATGAGGTGAGCCCCGGGGTTTGTGCTTGGCTGGGCCAGCACTGAGCGCACGCAGCTGGGCCCCGCCAGCTGAGTCATGTCTGCTTTGTTGCGACGCCGGCTGTGGGCTGCGCGTGGGAAGGATAAGTCCCCCTCTTTTCAGCTCCCTTTCCTGTGCCTGTGCATCGACTCAGCTGCACTATACTCCTTTTTGTTACAAACGCGGCAAAAAGACCACCTCTTAAACAGTGTTCAGACTTCCCATTCGAGTAGTCTAAATTTGCCCGAGTATGGGAGCCTTAACAAAGCTCGTTGTCGTAGAAGTGAACTTTGGACTGCCTCTCTAAAGTATGCTGGTTTTTTGCCCCTCAGAGAGAGGAGAGCTGGAGGAGAGTGGTGTGGGAGAAGAACTTGAAAATGATTGAACTCCATAATCTGGATCACACATTAGGAAAACACAGCTACAGGTTGGGAATGAATCAGTTTGGTGACATGGTATGTATAGAGGCATGAAATGTGTTGTCCTAGATGGTAGTGTTTAATAGATGATGAATGCATATATTGAATTGTTTTTCAGACAACTGAGGAGTTCAGACAGCTGGTGAATGGTTATGTACACAAGAAGTCAGAAAGAAAGTACCGAGGATCCCAGTTTCTTGAGCCCAGTTTCCTGGAAGTACCACGATCAGTAGACTGGCGAGAGAAGGGATATGTAACTCCAGTTAAAGACCAGGTACTATCTGTTGGTGGATTTCTAACCAGTTACAGGTCGAGTTTCCTGAATGCTACATCCACTTCCATAGAGGAGAAACACTGTGTACCTGTTTAATGAAGCCTAGTACAAGCTTATTGGATTAAGTACCATTTTGTTAAAACTGATGTACCTCTTTAAGACTTTTTAGGATTTCTGTACTAAATGTCTCAGAATTCAGCAGCATCTTCATTTGTATGTGTTAAGAGTGTGCAAGCAAAATTGGTCTTGTGACTTTTGTCTTTCTTGCTTAGATAAGTGATAAGGGAAATATAATTGCCTAGTTTGTCTGGATGCGCAACTTGTGATTTCATTTTATACCTCAGGGTCAGTGTGGCTCTTGCTGGGCTTTCAGCACAACAGGAGCTCTTGAAGGGCAGCACTTCAGAAAAACTGGCAAACTTGTTTCACTGAGTGAGCAGAATCTGGTGGACTGTTCTCGCCCTGAAGGGAATCAAGGCTGCAATGGTGGTCTCATGGACCAGGCTTTCCAGTATGTGCAGGATAATGGGGGCATTGATTCTGAGGAGTCCTACCCATACACTGCAAAGGTAAGTGTAATAGCTAAACTTGTATTGCCAGTGTCATGTTTTTTGTGTGGAGAAGCTGTGTGTTGGAAAACTCATACCTAGAAAGGAAAATGTCTTTATAGTGATCAGTAAATCTGTTCTTCCTGTTGCATCTTTTCTAAGATAACTTAGCACAGCTACTAGCCCCAGTAGGAATCACATACTGCGCTGGTCTTCGTGGTCAAAATCTAGCCAGACCAGTTAGAAAAACTGGAGCAAATATTTTTATTCCTCCCCCTCATTGTTGCCTATCAGACATCATGCCTTATCTTGGTTGCCACGCCAAACCAGGAACCCAGCCCTTGTCAATCATGCTACTTACTGGTAGGGAAGCAATTTTTTTTTCCCATAGTTGACCTGTTACAGAGTTGATACCTATGCACCACCTAATTCTTGTTGCTAGTGTCATTTTTTTGTAACAGTTGTTGGCAATGCCTTAAGTTCTACTTCTGGACTAAATGCACATAAATTAAGGTAATGGACAGACTTTTAAAATACCTCTAGTGATCCATCAAATGTTAAACAGATATAAGAGGACAAAAGAGCATAATAAATCGTGGTATCACCTGAGAGGACATGGTTTGAGGTTTTTGCCACTTAGGAGTTCTGCTCACAATAGAGGATCTATTCTTGCAGCTTCTTTTGTGCTGTCTGAATGGGCAATAGGGATGCCATTTGTTGTGATAACACTGAAGCCTTTGGATTTGGGTTCCTGTTTTCAACTTTTCCTAATCTTGGCTGTTCTAGAGATCCCAGTTCATTACAGAAAATTCCTAACTTGTCAAGTACAAAAAGTAAGCAGTTGAGCTGTACTCTGTTCCTTTAGTTGGAAAAACAATTTTAGTACTCATCTACAGTGCAGGTAAGGGAAGGATGTGCTTGTTTGAATCAGTTTCACATGACCTGACTTCCAAACTAGGCCTCGCCTCTCTCCTGAGGTAAATGCGTGTGGCACCAACAGTTTTGGCTTACTGTAAAAAAAAAAAAAAAAGTAATGTGAAGAAGCACAAAATACACAAATGTATTTTTGGAATGTAAGGTCACGTAATACAAATTACTAACATTTGAATCATTCTGTACGTAATTTCAAACTATCATAGTCTAAAATTGTGGATTTTAGTGCTTGCTCAACAAGCAGTTTTGGGATTGCTTTGTAATTAATGAATACTTGGCTCTCTTCCATTGGCCATTAGTGCATTCTGGACTTCTTTCCTCCCTGGAAAGATATGTCCTGCCCACCAAAGAGGGCAGAGTTCCAGAATATTATGGTTTTCTGCATCCCAGTAAAGCTTCTTTTTTTTTGGGGGGGGGGGGGGGGGCTCCGCTGTCCTTTATTTTTCTGTACTTCTGAGAAACTCAGAAGCAGCTTCTGTATTCCCCTTCTGTTCTCCTTTCAAAGCACTGCTGAAGCAGCTGGAGCCTTTTCACTCCCTTGTTTTCAAGGTAGGAAAGTCTCAGAATGTCTGGTAGTTCTGTGCTCACCTGTGTGTTAAGTGGAGAACTGTGTAATAACTACAGCTTTTTATATTTAGGATGATGAAGACTGTCGCTACAAGGCAGAATACAATGCTGCTAATGACACTGGCTTTGTTGACATCCCTCAAGGACACGAAAGAGCTCTCATGAAAGCAGTTGCAGCTGTGGGTCCAGTGTCTGTTGCTATTGATGCAGGCCATACTTCATTCCAGTTCTATCAGTCAGGTGAGGATTTAATAACTTCCATTTCTCTTACATACGTGTGTACTTGTCCCTCAGTTTCTGCCATGATACACTTATGACTCCTTCCTCTAACTTTCAAGAGGCTGTGAACATTTAATTTGAAATATACAAAGCTTCTGGTGAGGGGGAAGGGTTTTCTGCTGATGAGCTCGTTCACATGTGACCTTGCGCCTTCACAGGTATCTACTATGAACCAGATTGCAGCAGTGAAGACTTGGACCATGGTGTTCTGGTTGTAGGTTATGGCTTTGAGGGGGAAGATGTAGATGGGAAGAAATACTGGATTGTTAAGAACAGGTAAGATCTGTCTGTCATGCACCCAGGAGAGAAGGGGAAGGTAGTTTGTCACTTGTAAGGGGGGGAGGTAGGGAGACTACAGTAGTTAAAAACCTACGTGTGGAAAATCTGGAGACTGTCTTCAGATTGTATTCTGTAACAAAGGTTAAATCCAACTCACACTGATGGCAGCCTAATAAAGTAAGCCCAAAGCAGCAAATTCAGTCTTCTGCTTTTTCAGTTAATTTAAGGAGGGTCAGTACTGAAACAGCTTGTGCAGCTTGTAGATATTAAAGAAGTGGGGCAGAGGGGAGCAGGAGGAAACCATATTGTGGGGGTGTAATGAATTTTATTTTTTTTTTTTTTTTTGAAAGCAGAGTGCTTTTCACTTGTCTGAAATAGGATAACACCTGAACTTAATTAGCTCCTGAGTTGGGGAAAAACAATAAAGTAATGCCAAAGGGCACATCACATGAGCTTGTCTCATTTTCTCAGCATTACTGGGGCACACTGTCAAATGCTGCTTGCAATCTCTGACTTCCCTTAAAGTTGGCTGGGAGCAGTCTGAGCTTCAGGCATCTGTAATCAAAATTTGCACCTCAGTGTGACTACCTAGTGAGAGAATGGCTGTGTCCTTAATTTCTGTGAGCTTGGGGTGCCTCTTCTGTAACATGCATTTAATTGCTGGAAAACACTTTAGGTTTTGGCTGCAGCTATCTTGATTTTTCTCCATAAATGTGGAAGGCAGCAGTTTTCAGTTTAAACATTGGGGCAGTAAATAAGTATCTTCTGAATATATAAACAAACCCTTTGCTTTTGTTTTCAGCTGGGGTGAGAAGTGGGGTGACAAAGGATATATCTACATGGCCAAGGACAGGAAGAACCACTGTGGAATAGCAACAGCTGCTAGCTATCCACTTGTATAATTTGAAGACTGAACATTTCAGTACAAGAGGGGATTTAAACTGAATGACCAAACCCATGTTCACACATGTGGTAGACTTGTGTCTTTCAAAACTCAACTTGATTTTTTAACCTTTTGAAATATATTTTACATGTTGGTGACATGCCACTTGTTTTAAATTAATGTAAATGTTGGTATGTAAACAGCTTGTAATATTGCTGGCTTTTAACTGCTTAATCCAATAGATTCTTTGTATTTTTCCTTTTTTTAAATTGCAATGTGCCCAAAGGTTTACTTTTTAAATAAATACTTAAATTTCACTGTGTACAGATGACTTGGCTTTTTAGTCTGTGTTTTTTTCACTTGGGAACAGGCATCCTAAATCATACTCTCTTGAGCTGAAGGCTATATGTGTGCCTGTCTTCATTCATCACTAAAATGCAATACTATCTGGGAATGGCTAATAGCTGTTATAAAAAGGAGTGTAGGATTTATTATTTATGGATTATTACATATTATTTAAAATGGGAAGCGGAAAAACAGTGATATCTCTGGTTCTTTGTGTCTCATAACAAAGATCTTCAGTCTTGTCATCTTCTGCATGAAGCATCTGATCTTCACTTGCTTTTCATTCTGTCAGTATTTTCTTAATGGCACCTCAAAGTACCACACTGGTATAGTTTGAGTGGCTGTATCCTTTTGAGCATTATAGGATAGAGTAGGAACACCCAAAGCACACCTGGAGTGTTCAAAGAGCTTGTTTCTTAAATGATGCAGGACACTAAATACTGTCTTTCCTACCTGTACCAGCTTCAGCTGCAAAAAGAAGGGATGTGAGGGAGAAATTATGTCCTGTGGAAAGTGAAGTTGGGCCCCTCTGTTTAATACCTGTATATATGCTGGCTGATTTAACTGAGGTAATTTATACTGTTCCCTGTACCTCCTTTTCTCCTCTGCAGGTTATCTCTGCTGCTGAAACATGAGTACTAGCTGTTACATATTACTGTTATGTATGTTTTGGGTACCAGTGGTTTCTGCAAAGGATGGCAAATTGGTAATACCAAAAACAGCAGAGGGTAGAAGACCTACCTTCGTTCTTGGGTGCTGGCATCCCCTCTTGCTTTTGGGCTGTAGGCAAAGGAGGGTAGTTCTGCAGTGTAACTAGCAGCAGTTCTGAGTTTATGGGCCAATAGGTTTTTATGTACAATATCTTTTCAGAATCTGATAGCCATGCAGACAAGGGAACACTAAGACCCCAACTTGTGGAAGATGAATTTCCTTATTGTGGGTATTATAAGTCTTAAGATTGCATTTAATAAACTTCCTTTTAAGGAAAAAAATAGGATGAGTTATCCATAACAATTTATGATTTTAAGCTGTGTATATGCTGCTTATAGATGAATTATTTCGACCTGAATTTCCCTACAAGTTTGGGTTATTTATAAGAGCCTCACTCAGCCGAGAGGCTATTTAACAAGCCACAGAGCAGAAATACTGGTTAGAATGTAGCTATTAAGTTGACTTGCTAAACCTGTTATGAAGAGCATCCACACTGCTTGGGGAAGCTATGGAGGAAATTAATGTGGAGCTCAACAGGTGGTCCTCTAAAGGCTGATATTCAGAAGAAAACAGCAACGGTCAGTACATTCAAGATGGGAGGCAGGAGAAATGGCAGAAAATGCTACCAGAGAAGTGACTATGTAAACTCCATTCTTGCTGCCCTAGAACTGGAGATGGACTGAGACCTGTTTTCTGTGTTGGCTGAAAAAAGGGTGAGACCAGTATAGAGCCTGCTTGGACTTGAGCTCCTGAAAAAAAATGGGCAGCAGGAAAGGTGTTTAATTACACAAGCTGAGGTTAAAAAAAGTTGCTGGGAAAACAAGATATTTTTATAAACAGATGGGAAGTGAAAAGGAAATAACTTTCCAAAGCACATGCACATGAATGGGCATGTAGCTCACAAAAGAGGCATCAGCTTCTGATTTTTTAGAAAAAAAAAAGTGACATAGTGCAGTTATTTGCATGGATTAAAACTTGCTGACTGTTCTGGCTGAACATCCTCTCCTGAGTGGAATAATCAAGAAAGGGACAGGGTAAGTCAGGTCATGTAGATCACTTAATGTTTACACAGCCTTCTTAAGTAACAGCTTCACCCTGAATTGCCTTACATGACACAGTAAACACTAAAATTCTGTATAAGTTGCAGTTAAGCACACTGGTAGAAATTTAAAACCTGTTACATTTCAAGAATAACCTTAACTTTGGTTTTGTGATTCCATTGCAGTGGCCCTATCATCTGTAAAGCTCTTTCATTTACTTAACATGTACCGTTATAAAGTACCAAATGATTCCACAGTCCTATATGTCCTATTGGGGAAAGTGTCATCTCTCTTTAAAGTTGTTCCTTTCTGAAAATACAGCAAATGCGTGTTATTGTGTGGACATAGAGAGCTTCTGAGTTCTTCCCAGAAAGCTATGGGTAATTAAAGCTTTTGATTGCTGTTCCAGTATTTTTTTCCAAGGCATTCTTTGGTATTTATATTCCTACAGATACCTGAAGTTGCATTTATTACAAGATAATGTTTGTTAAAGATACTAATGCACATGTGTTATCAGAAAAAATCCTATAATTACTGCCCTGTTTAGGCCCTGTGTAAATTACAGCCACTGTTGTTAATGGGGTCTTAATGCATATCTCAATATGGGAGCTGAGCACTATGTTACATGCATGGCAGATGGCAGTTCTGTACAGTGATAAACCCCTGCAGTCATTGTTTGCTAGCATTTTAATTGTGCAAATGAGCAGGTTTTTTTAAATGTGGGAAGAAAAAAAGTTTTGTATTTGATTTCCATGTGTTGATGCTTCTTAGATAGATTGTTTTTGTCGTAAAGGTCTCTTAGCAGTTTCTACGATTCAACTGTTGAATGTATTCACAGTTGTTAAAGTCTGTGCTCTTGAGGCAAGGAAAGCCATGAAATTAAATTATTTAACTTACACCTGAAGTTTTTGAACTCCGGTGAGAAATGAACTTAACTATTATGTAGAAAACTATTTTCCCTTAAAAACAGTCAATTTCTCATCCTATCTGTGACTGCTAAGTAGAATGGAATTCTGGTGGGGGTTTTTTAATGTTCATTGGGGTTTGTCGTTGCGAATATTAAATCGATTTCCACACATTACCAGTGGAACAAATAAGTTTATTATTCTGCTACACAATCCATGCAGCGATGTAGGGGGCATGTCTAAGGTACGAGGGGATGTACCAGGGCAAGAGTGCCCGAGGGAGCATGTGCCGACATAGACAGCCTTACTGGTCAAAGAAGTCACATGGTTTTAAGGGATAATAGCAGCGACGAATTTGAAATAAATCTCTTTGTTTTACCACCCCACAAAGAGCGTGTATTTTCTTTATTACATAAAGACACGTGCCACCCTACACAGCAAAGTAATTTTCAAAATAGTCTGAAGGACCGTGGTGACAAAATATGTCATTTCACACTGTGGAAACCTTATAAGGAAGGCAAATGTGATAAATTGTATCAGTGAAGATTTACTATAGTGAATGATTAACTGGTGGTCTGCATAACAGCACTCGTAGTTTTGAGACAACCACAGACATGGGAAAATGGGACTACCCACTTCAAAAAAAAACCAACACAAAAACTAGCTTCTGAACATCAGTTATGCTGTATTTGCTCTTTAATTAATCTCCTTGATCAAGTTAAAAATCCTATCATGTATCTCTTCAGCTTAATACCAATTAACCAGTTTTTACATATTAGAAATTGGCTGCAGTTTCTGGCTATTAACCAAGGAACTGAGCATACCCTGATGGCTGTCCTAATGTAAGCTGATGCTTCTGCTGTCTAGCTCTTTTTGGACTTTATCAAAGTGTATGACAGATTGAGAGCCTATTTTTAATTTCAGTCTGTCCGATACCCTTTAGTCTTTTTGTTGGAAATTCATAACAGGAAATGCTGACTTAAGTAATATACTGTTTTGAAGAAATAATTATTTCAATCACTGGTGGGGATGTTTTTCTCTCATTCTCTAATCACAGTTTTATTGAATCAGTACTAAAATTTCAGGTAAGTACAGGGGCACCTAAAGTATTTGGAAGAAAATTTCATCCACAATTCACAAAACCGAACCTAGGTGATACTCAGTAAGGCTCATCTGAAAACAGACAGGGAGCCCAATCTGCAACTTCACTTTGGAGAGGAGGAGAGTAGGCCACATGGTGGAGACCTGATCCATGGATTGATTAGTTTAGATAGTTTAGGAGCCTCAGACGAAGTCACCTTTACTTGTGTGCACAGAGAACATGACATTTTTTTTTCCAAGCTGATTTGCATGAAGATTTGTTTTCCAGTAGTTTTAAAATAGGATATCTGCAACAGTTTTTGTTTCCATCATGCCTGTTATTTGTTGTAGAGCTATCATGAACCTTTGTGCATAAAGGAGCAAAGAAACCACGAAGATGGGCATTTGTGAAATACTTACTGGGTTCTTTCATACAATGCGTCTTCCTTGTTTTGTTCACTGATAGTTCTCACCACCTCCAGGAGATCCAAAACCTACTTCTGAGTGAAACCTGTTGCCTTTCCCAATAAAGGGTTGCTGGGAAATGTATTGTAAAAGTAACACCGTGTGTTGTCAGGTGTGGTGCTGCAGCTCTGATACCTGGTACCTTTGTAGCCCTGATTTGGGAAGAAGTGGTCAAAGAATGGAGCAAGGTCAGAGGGTGAGCTATTCTCCTCCCCAACCACCTTCAGAAGGCTACTCTGGGTAAGGGTGGCTTTGTGAGGGCCTCCAGGGAAAGCTTGTGGTTGGCCTGAGATCTGAGCAAGGAAGAGATAACTTTTCAGCCTGGTAAGAGTTGTTCACGTGCTTAGTAACACTTTGACATTCATCTGGAATTAACTTTGTCTTTCAAAGTTCTTTGTCTATGTTAATGTGTGTTCCCCTAGGGTGATAATGGTTTAGCTGTGCTCTCCTGGAGTGCTACCGAGGGACCTCTAAAGCTGTTACAGCTACTACTTTATGCCTCTACTAGGGAAAATTGCAGTCTCAGGAACCGATATGGAAATATTCTAATAAGTTGTTGTGGTTTTTTTTTTTAATTACTAGTGAAAGTTTCCTGCACAGCATGCATGCCATGACATAGAACTGTTTAAAATAAATTCTGGGTTGTTAGACACTCAAACCGGTTTAGGGTGTCTGAGAAGTTTGTGCTGAAACGGGATATTGAGAACTCCTTGGGGCTGTAGCACATCTTGGAAAACTATTGCTTCTGCTTAGAATCCAAAGGTCAAATGAGGTGGCTTCAGAGCTGCCAAGTCACAGGTAGGTTTTCGCACTTAAAAAGAAAGTGTAAATGTATCTCTGTAATATATCAGTTTATGATCCTGGTGTAACAAATCACAAAACAAAAAATTTATGTAGGGCTGCCCACAAAACTCACTGTGTCTGCAGGTATCCAGTTTTGTTAGATATACTTATGACCAAACATAGAGCACAATCTTTTGCCATAATAGCACAGCAATGCAAGAATTGTGAATGCAAGTACTTCTCAATAGCCGTCTTAAAATTCCTTCTGCTCAGCCATGTTTAGCAGTATTGCTTTCCTTATTCAAGCATGAAGCACTGTCTGACAGCAAGTTTTTTTTGGATCAGGAAATACATGCTGAAAATATCTATGCTATGTTGTGAAATTGCATTGGCTTTTGGAGATTTATAATAATACTCTCCTGTAGTTGAAATAAACTCTCTCTGTGTATATTGAAATTCCAGTTGTGCAAGGGTTAAGAATAAATCATGCTGTCTTTTTGCTATTTGTTGCTTGCTAGTCACAGGAAGAATTGAAGGGGGCCTGTGTTTTCTGATTCAGTGCTGTCCCGAGCCTTGATCACATTTCTCTCACAATATTATAGAGCATTTTAGAAGTAAACCTGTGGTCACAGGATGCCCATCAGGAATTGTTATGAAGTGTTAGTTGCAGTATTTCCAGACATCTCAACAAACTTTATAGCCCCTTTTTGTTAGGTACTCTGCAAACCAAGTGCAAAAGAAACTCCCTCCCCACTGAGTTTTTAATCTAAACTAACGCAGAGCTGAAGAGTGGGAGAGGAGGAAGACCAAAAGCAGTGAGGCCACCTGCCAGAGGCCATGCAGCTGATTAGCAGCTGTGTGTGTATATCTGAGAGAAGACAAGCCTTCCACTTTCGCTTTGTTTTCTCCCAGTGTAGCTTTAACAAAGCTAAAAGGTAAACATCCCTGTTCTTGTTCTTTTACCGAGTTTAAATTTCAGATCTACATTTACCTGTATGGCCCTTTCTACTTATCTTCCCTGCTTTATTTTCATTTGCGCAGTATCCTTTTTCCCTTCCTGTGCTGAAATAATAAATCACGCTGCATTGTTAAAAGGGAGAAAATTGTCCATGTGGGAACAAAACAGGAAACCTGGCAATCAAAAGGGCAAAACCCAGATGGTGCATCACCTGGTACAGTGTCTCAGAGCTATGCTCCCCAGAGCATGTGATGATGGGGCCAGTGCCACAGCAGCTGGGCGTGTAAAAAAGATGACCTCCTTTTTTTCAAGGCATGTGCCGACAGTGCTTTGGAGTGTCATGCTGAATCAATGAGACAGATGAGACATCATGAACAGTCATGCTCTGGGCTGAGATTAGGCTGGCCTTGCACATTCAGCTGGAGTACAGCTGATCAGGTAACTGAGCAGGTGTATTATCTCCTTCATGGAGGTGTCTTTTCAAAAGTAATAGAATATTTACCAGGTAATATGCTCTGCTGCTGACAAGAATTCTTAGGCCAAACTCCATTTATTGATGTAGGAGTACATAGCTGTCTTGGCCAACACCCTCTGCAAGCTGGCTCATCAAACTCAGTTCACTGATTGCAGTGGTCAGAACCACAAAAGCTGCTACCAGAAGCCAGGTTGCTCATCTCCCAATGAACAGAATCCTGCAAAACCACGATGCAAATGATTGCATCGGGTGAGAGCAACCTCCTCAGGGCAGATCTCAGTGGGAAATACTATGTCCACATAGTATTGAAATCAGTTCAATGGAATTAGATCGCATGCTTGGTTTGAGGTTTTTACTTTTCTGTTTTATGAAACTTCATCTATTTGCAGAAAGCTAGGAACAAAAAAACGAAGGTGTTTTCAGTAGCAATGCATGGGATTTGTGAGCATTGTCCATGATGATATGAAGCCTGAATGGTAGCGATTGTCTCTTCAAAACTTCAGGAATTCTGCGTAACTGTGTCCAGATCCTCTGTATCAGTGTTCATTTTATTCACTGCTATAACCCTTTTTTGGGCCTTGGATACCTCTGGAAAATAGATATTTTTACCTTTGCAGTCCTACAGAAGTTAATGATTATGTAATCTTTCCTCTTATTAAACCCCCTCTTCTGTTCCACAAGCACCAACCACCCTTTTCTCACAATGACTCTAACTGTGTAGTATAATCCATATAAACTAAGAGCTCTTTCTTGTTCTAATTAGCTTGCATTTTATAGATGAAGAAAAGTTTTGCATGACTTTTCCAGAAATATAACTTTAATTTATCAAAAAACCCAGCAGAACTCCCTCTGGGTATGCTTTGTTGGAAACAGAATTAAGTAACAACTTTTGATACAAATGCTCGGAGACACACTTGATCCTACATTTCAAAGAACACCTGCATTTCTGCTATCTTGCTTTCTCAGGGAAGGGTGAGGTCCCACTGCAAGGGCCTAGCATCAGCTCCTCACAGTGCTGGCCTGGCAGGGCAGCAGCACAGGCAGGCTGCGTGCCACGAGACTGGTGGGATGCCTGCCAGCCCCAACCTGTTCTCTGATACCCCATCTTGTGATTGCAGTCACAAGGCTGCCTCTCTGCAGCTGGCTGCTCAGTCCAACTTAGTTCTCAAAGTAATTCATGAACAACTGTTCATTTATTAAAGACTAGTGGGGGTTTGTGTTTTCTTGTGTTAGGGATAACACCAAGTTTAAGTAGTTTGCCTTTGTTTTACTTCTGAAATAGGTGCAAAGGTGTTCAATAATTGGAAAGAAGAATTATGTTTGGCAAACAGTTTGGCAATCTGTTCTTTAACAACAGTCATATCTAGTATAATACAAAATAGTATACTTTCCACCTCTTCTTCCAAAAGTAATAGGAAATCTAATAGGCCTTGGTGTATTTATATATAATATTATGCCCAGAAGCTATTAAATTCTGATACAAAGGCACACGTGAAGTAATATTTAGATGCATGTCTGTTACTTCATGTACTTGATGTTCCCATGTATTTTCAGTTTTCTATCATGTTGATGAGTATCTGAGGAACAATATCAGGCGTTGCTGACTTCTGTGTACGGAAGCAGAGTCAGAATACCTTCATCATGAAGACTACATGCTTCTCCTGGTGGTGTTGATGGCAGCTTGTGGTGTGTCCCCTTTCACACCAACCACTATGTTGACTCTGATTCTTTAAAAAAAATAAAAATCTATGTCTTTGTTTTCTCAGCTGTACAAATGCCCTCAGATACCCTGGCAGCTGATCACGAGAGGAAGTTGTGGCTCAGTGTCACAAGGCCTTTGTAGGTTGTGTCCCCTCACCCTGCGGTTTTGTCAGAGAGCTCTGGAGAAATGGTCTGAACTGGTATCACTCTGGAAAGGGAAACTTTAAACGTCCCCCTGAGCATTTAAGATGGTCTCTGTGGAGGGCCGCAGGGTTGTTCAACATGTAGCAGAAAACATATAAGTACTTAGGTAAGTGATGTAGGTCTCAGCCAGACTCCAGCAAACAAAGTCCACAGTTCACAGTGAATAAAGCTGGTGCTTTCCTTATCTTCATTTGAGGTTTGTATGGGTTGTTTACACAGGAGATACAGATCTCTTCTAGGTATCAACCACATAGCAGCCTACAAATTAGGAGCCCACAAATTAGGTTTTCATTTAAGCATCAACAGCCACCCAAAGAGCAGCTGTTTATCAGAGCAATCCCAGTGCTAGCCCCTCCACTAGCAGGTGCTTCTGGTGCAAACAGAGGAAAAAAATAAATCTGGGAAGGCTAGCAGCTGGGTATATATGCAGGTTGTGCTCTGAAGCCATAGTGAAACGGAGACAACTTGGGTGCTGTTTCGCTGATAGCAAATAGGGCACTGAATGACTGACACATTGCAGTACACAGGTATTAACATCCTGCCTGCAGGAACACATCTTAGTCACTAGACCATGTATACCCACTGCAATACAACCTTACTTTCAGCATTTCCCTAAAAAGCGGTGGTTTTTAGAGGCCCTATGGTTACACTGAGAAGTATCGAGTCCCTCTTCTTGCTGTTCCCTTAATCATCTCTTCTGACCCCTTGGGAACAGGACCAAGTTAAAAGTGATCCTGCTGATGTAGTACTGGTATAGTTAATTAGACTGGCCTTGAATTATGCTTGGTTTTATGTTTCCGATTTAAAAAATGCAACAGAATTTCTCAATAAATTAGTGACATCAATGTCTGTTTGTGTTCCTATATAGAGACTGTAGAGAGAGAGAATGACTATATATAAAATATATGCATAAAAATAATATAGGCACACATATACCACGTCCTTTTTTTTTTTTTTGGGAAAACTGATTTAGTAAATTTCATAGCCAGAGTGCACAATTGCATCATGCAGTAAAAAGCTGGCTATTACTTAAACCCTAGTAGTTTTTTCTGCTTCCTCTTTGATCACCAGGATTTAAGTGTTACCTATGTTCTGCTGTTGATAGCAGAGTTTTGGGAAGCACATGATAAGGAACAGAATAAACAAGTACACGCTGTTCTTGCTGATCCTGGGCAGTTGTCAGAGCTTTAGAAAGGGAGGGGGGAGGGAGGCAGGGAGGGAGGGAGAGGGAAAGGCAGAGGGGGAGAGGGAGGGGGACGGAGAAAGAGGGGAGGGAGGGAGGGGGTAGGGAGGGAGGTACAGTGGGATTAAGGGATTAAGAGAGGGAGGGGGTGGGGGAGGGAGGGGAGATGGGAGAGGGAGGGTTGGATGAAGGGATTAAGTAATAAAGGGAGGGAGGGAAGGCGAAGGAAGGGGAGCAGGGGTAAAGTGGGGAGGGAGGAGCAGAGGGGGGAGGGAAGGAGGAAAAAGAGGGGGAGGGAGGGAGAATGGGATCAAGGGGAAGAGGGGAGGGGGAAGGAAGGGAGGGATGTGGAGGAGGGAGGGATTAAGGGAGGGAAGGAGGGAGGGAAGGAGGGTGGCATTAAGGGGGGGAGAAGGGGAGGGAGGAAGGGAGAGAGGGAGGGATGGAGGGTGGCATTAAGGGAGGGAGGGTGGGAGAGGTGAAGGGGGAGGGGGAGGGAAGATGGGAAAGAGGGAGGGGGAGGGTGGAGGGTACCAGGGGGGAGGGAGGGAGGAAGGGAGGGAGGGAGGGGGATAAGGAGGGAAGGAGAAAAGGAGGGCATTAAGAGAGCGAGGCAGGGAGTGGGGGGGGGAGGGAGAGATGAGGGGAGGAGGGAGGGAGAGAAGGAGGGAGGGGGAGGGATAGAGAGAAAAGGGAGCAGTGGGGAGAGGGAGGAAGGCAGGGGAGGGAGGGAGGAAGGGGGAGAGGTGGGCTAGAGAAGGGGGGAGAAGGGGGAGAGGAAGGGAGGGAGTGGGGAAGGGGTGAGGGAGGGAGGGAGGGAAAACAGGCAGGAGGAGGGTAGATGGGGACTGAGGGAGGAGGGAAAGAGGGGAAGGAGGGGGGAGGGGATAGAGAGGGACAGAGAGAGGGAGGGTAAGAGAGAGGGAGGGAGGGTGAGAGGGAGGGGGTGAGGGGGCAAGAGAAGAATGGAATGAGGGAGGGAGGCAAGCAGGGAGAGTGGGATTAAGGGATTAAAGGAGGGAGGTGGGGAGGGGGGAGGAGGGAGAGGGGCAAGAGGGAGATTAGGATTAAGGGAGGGAGGGAGAGAGGGAGGATGGGATTTACGAATTAAGGGAGGAGGGGAGGGAGGGAAGGAGGGTGGAATTAAGGGATTCAGGGATGGAGGGAGGAAGCTATTAAGGAGGGAGGGTTGGCAGGAGGGATTAAGAGAGGGAGGAAAGGTTAGATTAAGTGATTAAGGGAGAGAGGGAGTGGGAGGAAGGAGGGAGGGATTAAGGGAGGGAGGGAGAGAGGTAGGGAATGGGTGAGGGAGGGATGGCGTGGGAGAGGAATCAAGCAGGGAGGGTGGGATTAAATGAGAGAGGGGGGAGAGGGGAAAGTGAGGAGGGTGGGGGGGGAGGGAGGGGGAGGGATGGATGGTGGGATTAAGGGATTCAGGGAGGGATGGAAGGGCGAAGAGAGGGGGGAAGGAGGGATGGAGCCTGGGAGGGATTAAGGAATTAAGGGAGGGAAGCAGGGAGGGAGGGTGGGACTAAGGAAGGGAGGAGGGGGTGAGAGGGGGAGCAAGGAACGAGGGGGAGGGGAGAAAGGGGAAGGAAGAAGGGGAAGGGGAGGGGCAAGGAAGGAGGGAGGGGAGGAGGGAGGGAGGGAAGGAGGGGGGTGGAAAGGAGGGTTGGATGAAGGGATTAAGGGAGTGAGGGTGGGATTAATGTGCTAAGGGAGAAAGGGAGGGAGGCAGGGAGAGAGGGAGGTAGGATTAAGGGATTAATGGGGGAGGGGGGAAGGAGGGTGGGATTAGGGGATTAAGGGTTTAAGAGAGGGAGTGAGGGAGGGTGGGAGAGAGGAGGGAGAGGGGAAAGTGAGAGGGGTGGGGAGAAGGGAGGAAGGGAGGGAGGGAGGAGGGAAATTGGGATTAAGGGATTCAGGGGGGAGGGAGGCACTAAGGGAGGGAGGGAGTGAGGGAGGTGGGGAAGGTGAGAGAGGAAGGTAGGTAGGATGCAAGGGGGAGGGCGAGGGAGAAGGGGAAACAGTATATGGAAGAGGGGAGGGAGGGATGGTGGGATTAAGGAGTTGAGGCAGGGAGGGAGGGATGGAAGGAGGGGGAGGAGAGCGGGTGGGAAAGGAGAGGGGAGGGAGGGAGGGGGAGGGAGGGATGGGGGTGAGGAGGAGAACAAAAGTGTACCATATTACATGCTTGATCACACATTATATTCTGCATGATTGTTTACTAAGTGTAGAATCTACAGAATTGTTTCTTTTATATCCTAAGAAAAGGGAAGGACCTCTATACCCTACTACAGTCAACTGAAGCTTAACTATCCAAATTAGTACCAGGCAGCTACAACTTCCAGCCTTCCTTGTCAAAACATTGAACTGTTTTTTGTAATGCCTACAACTTGCCATACTGTTAAAGCTTTCAGAAAAATAAATGAAATGTATTGGTGGAAGAGTTACCTGTTAAACACCATTCTTTGATGCAGAATTCTCCATACCCTCAGAAGAACACAGAATACATTATTCCCAGAATTGGAAAACATCTTCCAAGTTCCATTTATTTGATACCTATTATAGAAATCCAAAAGAGCAATTGTGTTTAATCAAATTACAAGCAAGACACCAATTCACACAACCAGAAAATACTAAGTCAGAATGAAACACACTGAAAAACTGGCATGTGTTAATTTGCAGTTGGTTAAAATGCGCACAGGCCTGCAGCCTTCACTACACGAAACCAACTTTCAGTATAATGGTATAGTCTCTCTAAGCTGACAGACACGCTCTTAAGGCTATCCCTTTGTTTTTCCTTCTAGCGTGAAATGAATAAACTAGTACTTTGAGATCCATCCAGCAGCAGCATGGAAACAAAACTTTCTGGCTTTAAATGACACAAGACAAAATATCAACAAATTATTTCTTCCAAAGATGCTTTGTGGGAGGCATCTCTTGACTGCCCACTTTGGCCCCTCTACTGAAAGCACTGCTGAACAAGAAGGCAGGAAAAGTGCAGCCAGCTCTGTCTACTATGCTATACACAAAATCATTAGCTAACATTGAAAAGTGCTAAATAACTACAGACCACTTGTGTCATACCTGTGTCATAAAATAAATGTGTTCTTATTTTGAAAGGTTTATTATTTCTATGTGTTCTAATACATAAAATATCAATGTCCACAACCTTTACTCAGCAATCCAAATTAAACAAATCACACAAAGCAAGCTCCAGTAAAAGAGAAAAAGAAGGAAGACAGGAAGACAAGAGATCAAATATCTGGAGGTCATAGCTTTTCACAGATAAATTAGCTAAAACACACATTTATCCCTTTTTCTTCTCTTGCAAATTTTCATCCACACTAGCTATGAGATAACAAACATTTGAGGAAGAATTAACTCTTAGAATTTTTTTTAACAGTTAATAACAAGAAAATAATCTTGTCCAGAGAAAGGCACGCACAAAAAGCCACAACAATTATTCTGAGGCTGATCTGAAAGAAAACAATTGAAAACAGTTGTCAGATGCAAAAGTTTTCAAACTAAAAAAATACAAGATAAGCATTCCCATTATAAAGTACTAGCTGCTATTTTTTAGGAATCATTCAATAAAAACACTTTCTTGACAAAACCTGAAGAAAATTATGATTAGCTGCCCTGACCTCCTGTTTGCACACCCTGTTTTGCAAAATAAAGATGTTTGTGCCACCAGCTCTGGAAATGAAACTAATAGGAAACCATGCCTTAATCCACAATAGTCTGAGCAGCAATTTTGTCTACAACATAGGTAAACACTTCAGGGTAGATTCACTTCTGCATTTTCTTACATCATTTTTAAAGCTTTTAGCATGATCTGTAAGTAGGTACCATCCAACTCTCTATGTTGTTTGACAAAGTTAATTCAAAGATGCAAGATGCTACAATAATGCATGGTCCATGGCTAGCCACAGGAATTACTTTTTGGTAAGTGGAAATGTAAAAGCACAGTTTGCACATTCAGCTATTACCAAGCACGCAAATAGTTAATTCTTAATGTAATTTGGTTATGCACAGTTATGTTTGAATTATCCCTTTAACCACAGTAAATGTACAGGTAAATTATGTCTGCCTATTTTATGTACCTGGCTTTGAAAGAGATTCTATCTACCAGAAGTTCCAATTCTGTCAATTAGATTATTTGGTTGTAGTAACTGATAAAACAAATATATGGGCCACAGTGTTCTGTATTTGTGATATGAGGCCAAATCTCATGATTAGATATGTATTTCTCAGACATCCACCATCATCAGGAAGAATCAATTAAGTTTTAAAATGTTAGGAGTATCGAAGATTTTAATAGACAGCAATAAGGTCACCCTGAAGCCTCATCCTCTTAAGGCTGAACAAACCAAGCTCCCTCAGTCACTCCTCATTGGTGATATTCTCCAGCTCCTGACAATCTTGTGGCCTTCTGCTGGAAGTCTGGAAGTATGTCAATGTCTTTCATACACTGAGAAGCTGAAAATTGGTCACCACATGTTATTTCACCCAAATTAGTGCAGAGTATTTCATTTTGGTTTTGAATATAGTTTACTTCCCTATCATGTAGCAATAACAAAAACCTTTTCAGAATTTTAAGTAACATATTTGTTTAACATTGCAGTAGCATAGGGTTACTTTTGAGGTACAGAACGTTCACTTCTAGAATTCCACTGCAATACTTCTTAAAACACATGAGATGGCAGCAAACACCAGAAAAAAAAAAAAAAAGAAAAAAAAGCACTGATGGCCCAGGGCAGAGAAGCTGTTGGCAATGAGACAGATTTTGCCCTGTTCCCAATACAATTGTCTAGACTGTGCTGGTTGCTGCAGATTCCATTATATTGCATTGAGCTACAAATCAGGGATGAGTGCTGCCTGTTTGCATGTAATACTGACTGAAAAATTCTGTAACCTGTATGTTTCCTTAATAGCATGCAGTTTGGCAATATTATATAACAGAAGAAACATTTTTTTTTAACTATATGTCTTTTGTCAGTTTTACATCTTTTTTATCATGTTTTAAAAATATTGTAGCAATATGTAAGCTTCTAACTTTTAGTGTTATGGAAATTTGTTCGCTCATGGAACTTTGTAGCAGTTAAACGTTTCTGTGACATGAAGATGAAGTTAGGCATATTTAAACTGGAAATGATGAACAGTAAAAACTCTAACAGGACAAATAGGGAGTTAGTTTACCCAGTTATAGTTGGTAGGTAGTGTCCTTCTGACAGTGTCATTATATCCAGATCAGAAGTCTTTGAGTATTTTGTCTCAGAACTTACTGACTTGATGTAGAAATTTCCAGAATATCTATGCATCTCTTACAAAGGCCAGACTAGGTAATCACAAACAGAACTTCCAAGTTGGGAATTCAGATTGCCTATTTGTTTTTATTGTATTTATTCTTGACATTTTATATTAAACATAGGAGAAACCTTACAGTATTTATTACTAATGACTTTCATTAAAGAGCTTACCTATGTAGACAGTGTTCATTTCAGCCAATAGCTTTTTCTGCTCAAAAAATATCAGAATAAAATAGAGAGGCTATGCCATATTATCTCTGCAGGGTAATAGGGCTGGAACAGTGCATTGCAAGTCTACTCAGGAATCAAATCTCTGGCCTCCCAGACAGTTCAGCTGAGCATTCAAAGGCTCATTATTTGCTGACACTAGATATTTCTTTTGTTGTGTTCTTGCTATCAGTTTTATGAAAAACGTAGAGCTAATTTCCAGCAGTACTCGACAGGTGGTCAAGAGTCTTGACTGTACTGTAGTGCGAAAGGGATAAAAAATTAACAGTATTTAATCCGGTTACCTTGTCTCCCCTCTGTGTCAAGAAAGTTGTGTTCTTTTCAGTACACTTTGCTGATTGACCTTTATTTAAGAGTATTCTAAATCAAAATTTTAGCAGTGTCTGCCCATTTTCTTTTCAGCACCCATGTGATTTCACTGGGCTTCAATAGTTTATATGCATAAAAGACAATTCTGGGATGAAGACAAGATGAAGATGAATATTCAGACAAGGACAAAGAACACAGAATTTTTTTCTTGCCCTCCCCTGTAAATAAGTAATTCATGTACATAAGCTTACCCTGAAAAGGATGTAAATACGTCTTGTAACTAAATACTTCACCCAAGTACTTTATACGTTCTCTGAATTTGATTTGTTGATGCTAATATTCATTGAAATGTAGAAAAGTCTTTCAATTTATAAATTAGGCAGAGAGCCAAGAAGCATCATATTTAAATAAAAGGTTATATGTTGGAGGAACCAAAACCTTTTTATTGGAAAAGTGACAGAGATGGCTACAGCTCTGAACTCGAGACAGTCAGAAGAAATCTACCTTAAAGCATTAAACAGCCTATAGAAGAGAAAGTTCTGCCTTGTTAGTTTGTTTTGTTCTGTCACTGGGTTGCCAGTATGTTGTCTTGTTGTATGCAGAAACTGCTTTATTTCAGAATGCAATAGGTGTCAGTCTTTATCTTCTGTTTGTGTTATCCACAAGCAGTTAAGGTAAGTCTTTCTTCCACACACACACACACAAAAAAAAAAAAAGACTAGTCTGCTTAGACTGCAACAACAGTAAGATAGTAAGGATTGGCTATGTCAGTAATCAGACTGCTTGCATTTAAACTATTAATTAAATCTCTGTAAACTCTTTTCTGAATCCACCTAGACTCTGGCAAACATGAGCCTGCAAACAAGTGGCATTTAACCATCACTGTCCATTTTTTTTTTGCATTTGTCTAATTTGAGGGTTGAACTGAGAAAAATTAATTACATCCCTTTGTAAAGCCCTGTCCTAGTCAGGACAACTGAGACCAGTTCATCAGGGTATGGGTGTAACCCAAAACTGTGTATTCTATAGCCTTCCATGCCATTTCCCAGAAACTGTTATCAATGAACCATTTACACCATCTGCCCATAGAGCCTGACTCCTCAGGCTATAAACTAGGTGTTAAGAGGCCTGTGAGACAGGAGGATGCTCCTGTCCTCACACCCTTTGTGGAACTCCCCGCCCTGAGGGAAGTGCTGAGCATTCCTGCCTGAACTGCAGGATATATAATCTTGGAGTCTTGGAACATTTTTAACCACTCTGTGGGATCCAGAGAAGGACTGCGGCTCATCGCTCTCAAACAGACTTGGATCACCACCCTATACTGGACTCCAATCACCACTTTGACCAGACTGCAACAGCTCTCCCCCCAGCATCTCACTGCAATCACCACTTTTGACTAGACTGCAACAGCTCTCCCACCAGCAGGTTCTTCCCCTCTCCCTTTACTTTGGACTCAAGCGGGGCCCAAGGAACACCACGTTGTTCATGCCCCAGGGTACTGGGTTATACATTTGGGTTTTGTGGGTTATGACCAATTGTTTGTTTGTATGATTGTACTTACTGTATTATTTTAGTAAATTGTTATTCTGACTTATAATCTCTCCTTTGAGTTGAGTTCATTTCCCCTGCTGGTTAACTCTTAAACCAGCACAAGCCCTCATCCAGAAATGTGTTCTGTCCTTTCTAACTGAGCAGGTGAATGAGAGAGATTTTTTCATTGTTGTCTTGAAGAGTGTGTCTCTGCCCAAGAAAGGTAATAGAGGAGCAGAGAGGAAACAGTAGACACCAATTGGGCAAATCCTGACTGCAGGATAACATCTTTAGAACCCCTTTATGTAATAATACAGGAAGCATTTCAAATAACTCTACCTTCAGGTCACAGAACAAGTATAAAGGAAAATTAATCAAGTGTATACAGCCCAAATACCTTTACCTCAGAATATTATTTTCTAGAATTTGCATTGGGTTTTAAACTCTTCAGATACTAGAAAGTAAATGCAAATTGTACTAACCAGGAGTTGCCACACTTTTCACTTAAATTCTACATTGTAGTATCTTATAGGGAGACATAAAAGGTTAGATTTCATAGAACAAAGGAGTACAAAGCTAACATAAGTAAATGTAAAGGAAAACTTTTAGCTAACTACAGCTTGCATATGTAGAATCCTTTAGTAAGTTGTGATTTGTCAGTAATCAGAATTAACATGAAATGGATGAATCTTTGTACATTTGAAGCTTTAATAATTCATCATTATTCATCATATACCATGTAGTATAACTAAACATTGAAATAAATTTTGACTTGATTTTCACTTGATAGTCCACAATTTGATTGTTTTATTTTCACTACAGAAGTCTATAGACTTCTTATAAAGGATTTTTTTAATGTATTTTATTTTTATGGAATTCAAAGCACTAATGTTGTCATGGTTCTGAGAAGCAACATGAATTCAGAACCCTTGGAACGTATCAACCAAGCAACACTTGAAGATGAGTATGGTTTTGGCCTCACACATTATTTGATTTGATGTAGCCTTTGTTGTGCTCAGACACATCCATTAATAGAGCTATAATAAAACCTACAACATCAGAACACCAGAGGAAGTAAAAAAATATTCTTAAGTCACCTGACACTTAACTGAATATTTTTTTTATGTTGGTTTTTTTGGCTGTAAAACATTTGCTATAGTGGAATCAAACAAGGATTAAACCAGTAAAGTTTCTGACATGTGCAGAGTAGTATTCTCATCTTGGTACTTTTTGACTCCATTAAAAATGCACTAAGTGACTTTGGTAAATGGAAAAATACTAAAATCAGTGATGCAATAAATACTAATTGCAGGTTGATAAGTATGATTTAAATTTGTTAAGAGAAACACATCCAGAAGAAGCATATATTGAAAATAATGTTTTTTAAAAGTATATAAACACACTTGATGATCTTTTTTCTGGTCTTTTTGTTTTCTCATGTTGATTAGTTTTTCTTATTCTATTTCTGTATATCCATTCCACATATTATTTTCAATCATATTGCTCTTCATTCCTGTGTAAACTCCCAATCCTCATAAGAGATTAGGAACCCTCATTTGCCAGTTTAGTAGGATGGACTTCGGTAACAACAGGAAGCTGATACAGTGGGCAGAGCTTGGAGGTTTCTTGGTTTTCCTCCCACTGTGCTTTGGTGGAATTAATCTGCTGGATGTTGACCTGACATATATCAGCATATAACATTTTGAAATAGTAAATCCTTGATTTTTTTTTTTCTGCCTTTTTTTTTTTTAAGACATAAGGAAACTTTTGAAGATCTGTCCAGGACAATGATGACATTTTAAGAGACAACAGTCCAAGGTTTTCAACTTGAATGACATCAGTGAGGGCTCCAATCCAAAGGTTATCCAAGAAAAGATAAGAAATGGTCAGAAGTTCCACAAAAATTAAAGTCTTTCCTCAGCTTAATTCTCTTGTATTTCTACCTCAGAACTTAGCTCTAAATTCCTATTCATGTTTTTGAAAGCACACATTAACAAATTAGTGTTACTGTGTTCATACTTTTAATTTGATTTCTAAAAGAAGCAAATTCATCATTTGGTCTCAGAGCCTATTGCTACAAGCAATATTCTTTTCCAGCTGAGCCACAGCTAACATAGATTTTGTTCTTTTTGTGTCTCTTATATCGCTTTAGTGTGCTCTTCCATGTGTTGCAAAGAAAGTACAGATGATGAAATGCTTTGGATCATGCAACATTGTCAGTTAATCCTTCTGTGAGCTGTGGTGCCAGCTAATCCCCATTTTTTGATTTCTGGTGTGTTCTGTGTAATAACTTTTTTGTTGTTTAATTGTTATGCCTGAAATAAAGAATAGTTGTTAACAGCAAAAGTCAAAGGAGTTGAGTCAAATCTTTCTTCCACAGACATCAGAGCACTTAATTGGCACCACTAGTACAAAAAAGATTAGCAAAAAGGAAAAACTTACCCACTGTTTTACACAATGATAAAGTCTTTACAAATATGAGAAATAAAGCTACATCAGACAGCTACAGAATATACAGAAGAGTACATGCCCCAAATAGATGTTCAAATGTACTTGGTGGGTATTACAGTACAAAGAAAATAAGGAAAGAAGCAGTTAGTTACAGAGAGGCAAGCAATATTAATAGGGGTGACAGATGTAGGATGTAGGTACATGGTATTGTAGTAAATGTTCTAAAGCATTCTTTTGGCCCAAGATTAATTGTATGGAGAATACTAATCTGGGGGAAGAATATGAGGAGGGAACTGTTCACCTCACTTAATAGTAGCACTGGTGAAGTAACCCAATTAGAATAAAACAGTAAAATTACTAAAACAGATATGCAAGTTCCTGATATTGGGCTGCATCCAGATACTGAGCTTTCCAAAACACAGCTTGATAATGAAAGGTGAGATTCTATGCATTTCAAAGGCATAACCATACAGAAGCTGAGCTTTTTCACAATGAACAGTGTCATCTTTTGGGTTTTTTTGCTACCATATATGGTGGGCAGTGGGTGGTTGTCCTAGTTAGAACAGCTGGGACCAGTTCATTACTGGATGGGTGTAACCCAAAACTGTGTATTCTATAGCCTTCCATGCCAGAAATTTCCCAGAAACTGTTATCAATGAACCATTTACACCATCTGCACATAGAGCCTGACTCCTCAGGCTATAAACTAGGTGTTAAGAGGCCTGCAAGATAGAAGGTTGCTCTTGTCCTCACGCCCATTAAGGAACCCCCCACCTTGAGAGAGGTACTGAGCATTCCTGCCTGAACTGGAGGATATATAATCTTGGAGTCTTGGGACTTTTTTAACCACTTGTGGGATCCAGAGGAAGACTGCAGCTCACCGCTCTCAACCTGACTGCAGACCACCACTCTCGACTGGACTGCAACCATCACTTTTCAACCAGACTGCAACAGCACTCTCACCAACAGGTTTTTCCTCTCTCCTTTTCCCTTGGACTCAGGGGGCCCAAAGAACACCACTCTGTTCATACCCCAGGGTGCTGGGTTATACATTTGGGGTTTGTGGGTTAATATTCTCTCTTTTGAGTTGAGTTTATTTCCCCTGCTGGTTTACCTTTAAACCAGCACAGTGGTGTTGAATCAGGGTATTTCTCCCAACACTGCTTAGGTCAATCCAAACAGCTTGCTCCTACTGAGATGAGATTGTGTTTCTTCCATTTGCACCCACACACACATACAACCACACGCAGCTGCTTCTATCCCTTATCCTGCATCAGCTCTGAAGCTTGCTAGACTCCTTGTCTGAGCAGATTTATCTTATTAATCAAGTGATTAAAACTATATATATAACTTTTTGATAAATTGGGAGATTAATCAATACATAGACAGAGCCCCCCAGTACACAGAAACGTCACAAAAACATCTTAAGGCACCTGGTGTGAACAGAAGAGTATGTGACATCTCTCATTTTCAATAGTGATCAGTTCAAGCCACCACCGGTTACGTGGTTCTCTTTGTCCCATTGGTTGTAATCTGCATTCTTCTATTAGTACAATCTTTCATTTGTTTTTCTCTTAAACTTTTTTACGAAGCTTAAAAATCAAGCACTTTTTTGAGTAATTTCTCTTCCAATTAGAGGAGTTAAACTACCTGGGCAATATGGGGGATATTGTTAGGAAATATGATTAATGGAAAGAGTTTCATCCCCTACAACCACAACTAAGCAAAAGGAAGCTAAATTGTGTTCTACCTGTAGGATGTGCCTCTCTGCTTTCTAGTATTAAAAGACGTTCTAGGGATGGATACATTCTTTAGAAAAAGTACTGCTAACACTATTCAGCTTTTTTTTTCCTTCCTTTTTTTTGGTGTTCTTGTTGAGAGAGATGTCACATGAAAACACTTTGAATTTATACAGAAATTAAATGAACTGCTGTAATCTTCCCATCTTCCCTAACATCCTACAACCACAGCATTCTTAGTTTCCCTGTAAAATTGTTGTAACTATTCCTACATAGTAACAGTTACTGTATCCTGCAAAATTGTTGCTTATTTGCAGTAGCATCCACCAAAGACCTTGGTAAGCCAAAGGAAAAAAGAGAAAGGGGAAAAAAAGAAACGCAAACAAACATGATGCTGACAAGGCACTGATAACATTGAGTATACCCTATAAGCCCTCATAAGACTTAAACAAATTATTTCAGGACCTTGCCCCAGCATTTCCAGAAGGGACTGCCTTCCCCTACTCCAAGGTGAAATGAAACACAAGTTAGGTCTGACAACTATGGCAACCAGCTCTCGTGAGTGTCACTACTGGACATGCTTCAGATTTATAGTAGTCATCACACTACAGTAATTGGTGACATAAGAGCAAATGGCAAGATGTGTAGTTTACGGTTTAGGAAGCTGTGAAACAGCCTACTCCAGTGTGTTGGCAGGAAGGGAGAGAGAGGGAGGTGGGGAGTGAGAGAAGGAGGGTAGGATAAGGGAGGGAGGGAGGTAGAGAGGGAGAATTAAGAGAGAGAGGGAGGGGGACAGGGGAGGGAGGGAGGATTAAGAGAGGGAGGGAGAGTGGGATTAAGGGATTAAAGGAGGGAGGAAGGGAGGGACGGAGATAGGGAGGGAGGGGAGGGGGAGGGGGGACCGAGGGGGAAGGAGGGCAAAGGAGGGAGGGAGGGAGACTAAGGGGGGAAGGGATGGGGCGGAAGGAGGAGGGAGAGGGACAGGGAGGGAGGGTGGGATTAAGGGATTAATGGAGGGGGGGAGGGGTAGAAGGTGGGATTAAGGGAGGGTTGGAGAGTGGGAAGGGGAGGCAGGGGGAGAGGGTAGGAAGGTGGGATTAAGGGAGGGTTGGAGTGTGGGAAGGGGAGGCAGGGGGAGAGGGTAGGAAGGTGGGATTGAGGCAGGGAGGAAGGTTGGATTAAGGGAGAGAGGGAGGATGAAGGGAATAAGGGATTAAGAGATTAAGGGATTAAGGAAGGGTGGGAGGGAGGGAGGGGGGACGGGTGGTAAACACCCACAGAAAGAGTGGTTTGATACCTGAAGCAGCACTGAAATCACATCCTTACACCTGGCATAACAATAACTAAGGGTAAATACTCACCCTGAATAATTTTCTCTCCACATTAGTTCAGCCTGCCTCTTCTTTGTGAATAATAGAACACAGTTGGAAGTTAAAAATAACTATTGGAGTTTCTTGGCAGGAGTATTTTTAACTCCTCTCTATGTCCTAATGTAATTCCTAATGTGTTCTTAATAAAGTCTTGTACCAGCACAACTGAGAGCGTGGAGCAGGTGTGAAAATGAGCAGAGGGCATAAGAGTTGCTTACATTAAGGAGATCGCCTAAGAAAGTTCATATAACAGGACAGGAGGGTTATAAATGTGTCTAATATTTAAAGTGACTTAAAGCCCAATTTTCACATCCTTATCACTTAATGTAATCACACATTCCTTTTAATTGCTAATTTTTGCTCTTATTGGTCAATGAATGCCTGTTAGTTTCAGGTGATTTCTGATCTCCTTAGGTAGTGTCAAGTCTGAGATATAGCACCAGAGCACCAACAGGATGGGTGGCTGTAGAGGATGTCAAAATCATAGAATCATTAGGCTTGGAAGGGACCTCTGGAGATCGTCTAGTCCAACCCCACCGCTAAAGCAGGATCATCTAGAGTAAGATACACAGGAACATGTCCAGGTGGGTTTTGAATGTCTCCCGAGGGGGAGAATCCATGACTGTGGTGCCAGGCAAGGACTGTTGGTAATAACAACAAAGGATTGTTTGTAATAAAAGGATTGTTGGTAATAACACAACGTGAGAAAGAGCAGGATGTAGCTGAGCTGGAGAAGGGGGCCATACAGAGGTAGAGAGACACTTTTCCAGGGCAAACATCCTTGTTGTGGCTCCTGTAGATAAGCACGACACAGTGCAGGAATGAGGCTGAGAAGTGGGCATGGACTGTAGGGCGAACAAAGACCAACAAAGACACCCAAAGCACTATGACCCATTTCCAGAAAGGTCTAGAAGAAAGGACTGCACATGATAACAAATTTGCATAGAAAGCAAGAAACTTATCTCCGAGGCAAGGAAAGCCTTTCTACAAAAAGGTATCCCCACAAAGCCCAGGCACATGTGAGCCCTCAGGACCCTGGATTCCCCCTCAGCTGGATCAATGCTAGAGCTAGGACTCTCTCTCCCTCTCCCTCCCCCTTCTCTTTAATTCACTCCTCTCTCTCTTTCTTCCCTTTCACCCTACCTCTTTACCTGTGTGTTTATACTGGGTGATCAGGGATTAACTTATACCAGTTTCCATGCCAAGTGTGTAATTTACTAATAAAACTTTGTAAGTTTTTGTGGACTATTTGACTTCTGTTGTTTCTTTTGACCATGAGCATCTATGAATCTTGGGTGTTTCCTTCCCCTTAAGGGTGGGACATCACAGCAGTATGATGTGTGTAAAAGGGCAAGCTTCAATCTGAAACAAGAACCTTTCAAAGTAAAAGAAAGTGGACATGTAAATGGCTTTGTATCATCTTCAGTTGCAGAGAACAATGGATTAACAGGGAATAGGCATGGTTTGAGTGTCACATTGATAGCAATGGTTTATTGTAATTTGCACCACTGAAAGTTACCTGTCTGTAAATAACACAAGATATTTCCTGTGCTTATGAGAAATGAAATACCTTGGCAACACTGCAGCCTTTTCATCTCTATTCATTACCTAGGGCACATATAATTTGGAGCTTAAAATGCCTCTGTTTCAGACAGCATGAGACTTTTGCTCTTCTTAGGGCTGTCAAAATAAAAAGGATCAGCAAGAAAGCCTCTGGCAGAAAATCCAGATAAGGGCATTGCAAATATTGATGAGGAAATCCTGTTTCAAATTACACCATCCATGCAATGTCAGATGTAAAGCTTCAGATCAAATGGGGATACTGACACAATTCACTTCCTTTTGTTACTATTATATAAATTAGTTTCTGTTTGGAATCAGGACTCCGTCTCTACATTTGCACTGCATAAATCAGAGTAAAAGGATTTCTACATTTTCCTGCAAGGAGAAATTAAATTTTTGCTTTTTTCCCCATCAACTATTTTCACTATTTTTCTTGTTCGCATAAAATGGGACTCTCACTGTGTTAATTGCTAGAATCCACTATCTCGAAATGTATGGCTTTTCTTGTAGACTGAAAACGGATGATCAAGGTCTGATGTGGAAAAGCCTTTAGCTGCTCTTCTTGTGCTTCTGTACACAAGCAAGGTATTCTTGCACATCATCTGGAGATCCAAGTATAAGAGGAACTCTCTGATGAATATTCTCAGGTTTCACATCCAACACTGCTTCGGTCCCTGTAGTTGCCATTCCACCCGCTTGCTCAATGATGAAAGCCATAGGGTTGCATTCATAGAGAAGTCGGAGCTAGAAAGAAAGAGGAAACACATGATTGCCTTTGGGGGAAATTATATCAACAGACTTACCAAAACCCAGCCTTCCTTTCGTGATTTTGGAAAATTTTGTACCAAACTTCAGTTGGCCTACGTAGCAGTGTCTCTCAAGTCAGGCCCTTCTTCTTTACTCTTCTCTTCTCACCTTATACCAACCCTGCATCCAAGCATCACCACTCTTGTTTCCAAGCTGACATACTGATGTCCAGCACCAGTGAAACCATTTTGTCAAAAATGTCAAAAGTAACTGGCCCACAGACATCAGCAAAACAGTTAAGCCAGCTAAGTTAATAGTACTGGGAAAAAAAAAGCCAAAATATCTTCCTTTATGTGCTACCTCAGAGCTTGGGACAATTGTGTTATGTTTGGTCAGGATATTTTAGAGTTTGAAACTTGATGCTCCCAGCTTCAAATTTCAGGTATTGATTGCTTCTCTTCAGAAATATGCATAGATCTTAGTGGCCTGAACTCACCCAGATGGTGGCTATGTTTTCAGAAGTAAATGTAGTTATTATTAAAAGCAAATTTCCCCTTTTAGTTTGGACCCTGATATCTGTTTACATTTTCTAAAATATTACCTGTTGGGATGACTGTGCTCTGGTGGAATGAAAACTGATTTGGGACATATGCCAAAAGTTTCTGTATTTAAATGAGCATAGATGATAGCTGGTCATTTTTTGAGACATTATTTCTGTAGGTTTATTTGTGAAGTGCTCATGTAGAACTATTAGTACACATTTTGTTTAAAGGGCTCTTCATATGTGCAAAAGAGAGAATGTTTTCTAGGGAAAAGGAAGTGCGACAGAATGCAACTCTATCAAGACAGAGAAATGGGTTGAACACAGGACTTCACTACCCATCATGTCTTTAGCACACTGTAATAAAACCATAATATACCACAAGCTTAAATAGTGTCATTCTTATCTTTAAATCCCACTGAAGTGCTACGTCTGGTACAAGGACTCCATCTGACTGGCAACATAAGACCAATAGCCTTTACTGTTCTTATTGCTTGGCCCACTTTTGGAAGATCGTTGGCAGAAAACAGAAGTGGTATCACCATGGAACCACATGTTGCATTTCTTGTTGCTTAAACTGTGATTATGCAACTTAAGGAAAGCAGTTTTTCTTCATGTAGCTGTGCAGTTGTACTTAGGGATCTTCAGGTGGGCTTTGTCTTCAGATAGGTTTAACAATTTTTCACCTAATAAGAACTATAAGCCTTCAATTCATAAAAAATATTATGCAGCATACCTGATTTGAAAAGAAGATCTATTTGTTGACCATTTCTGTACCATTTATTGAGCATTTTGTTCTCTTTCTTTAACTTAGAGAAGGAACTGTATATGTTAGAGCCTACATGCATGTCATTTTCATTTGCTCTAAAGACTTTTCATCAATCAATTCCAGTGACATTTGATTACTTTCAGCTCTCTAATCAAGTGCATAGAATGTCTTTCAGGGGAATGATGATCAGGGCACCTGCCACAAAGGCATTATTTATTCAACAAGAAAAGACTTATGTGAAAAGAACTATGTAGACCTGCACTCTGAGAAGCAAAGAAGAAAATTTTTATTTGTAACGACAGCATAGTTTTGCTTCTCTCATTACTCTCCCTATGATGGCTGTGCAAGCCAGAGCAATCCAACAGTGAATATAAGCTAACTCATGAGGAAATATTAATTTCTATAAAATTATATAGGTAATTTGTTCATTTATTCTTTTGTTCTGTTTCTCTTTTCTTTCTCTTCAGATTTAGTGCAGATTTCAAAACAAAAATTTTAATTTGAAGAGGCCAGTTAGTTAACCCACTTTTCTCACACAGAGTAGATTCCTTTTCTGTCTCTTGCTCTGATGCACAAACAGATCCACATAGTTTAATGAGGGCTTTTTTTTTGGTGTTTTGTTTTTTCCCCGGGATGATGATTCAAATATTTAAAACAATTTTGCCTGGACAAACATGCAGGCATTTTCAGTTGTATATGCTGAAGAGAATTCTTTTTCAGTTTTTACTATGAAGACCACTTGGATCTGCTGGTATTATGGTAAATACAAATTCACCATGATGGAACCAGTAGTCAACTGTCCCTAAAGACTGTAGACATCAGGATGTTCTGATACGAGTGTGGGAGATGGGGTAAATAAACTTATGAGGGCAGATTCCTCCACATACTAGCCAGCTTAAAACCAAAAGGTTTTAAATATGGTGTAGATAGGGAAAAAAGGTGGGTTTGGAGTCAGAATGCCATGATCAATCAGAATGCACTGAGCCAATCTTTTCCTAAGGATAACCTGCAGGTTACTGGTGGTCCACAAATCATCTGTATGACCGTGGCTCTTTTAAAATATATTTGTTTAGAAGTTTGACAATGAGGGTATATAATGTTGCAGGAGAAAAGGTGAGATTGACTATGGTTCATGGCCCATTCAGGGACTCACTGCATTGCATTGCACCTCATTAAGTCACAGTGTGTTTTGTACAGGTGTTCAAATGGGAAATCACCTTTTACCAAAATACTGATATCAGCATGCATGAAACCCATCTTCCAATGACAGAGTTTTTCTGAGCAGGTATTAGAAGCCTGCATTTGCAGAGGTGGTGATAGTAAGCTCAGTGCCCTTTGGAAACATTACATAGGAAAACTTGGTTTCCCACCACTGGACAAAACCCTCTCTGGAGTTCAGCATATCCCACCTGTTCATGGGATAATTTCAGCTGCCAGTTTAAAGTGCAGAGGTCTTCCTTAGGTCTGCCTTGTATCTGCCAGTTATGCACAGATATGTCAGTGGTTTTCTATGGTACTGAGATGTTTATCTTTAGAAAAATTGAAGTCCTTGGTTGCAGTGAAAACCACTTCAGTAGTTTGTAATATAAAAGTACACAGGAAGATTTATGGCCTAAATTGGCAATTGCCTAAATTTCTTGCCTAGATTGGATTGCTGACCATCATATCCATTAATAATTTTTTTCAGAGATGGAAAATTATTATCTGTTAATTTACCTAAACTATTCTTTTAAACCTCTGGTAGTACCAGAGGTATTAGGTTGGGGGAACGGAAGTATAACTATATACCTTTCCTTTAGGACTCTTCTTATTAGCAGGATACATGAAGATCCCACCATACATCAATGTACGGTGAACATCAGCTACCATGGAGCCCACGTACCTGGCACCATATGGGGAACTGCCATCCTGAAAAACATACAGTAAAACATTATATTTACCAGGCTAGACAGCTAGTAGCGTGGCAAAATGTAATTTTTTTTTATGGAACAGAAAGAAAAACTGCTTAAATCACAGATTTAAGCTGCTTACAGATACTGTAAATACAAAAACCAGCCTGAAATGTAGCCTTTTGTAAGACGTAGTGATCATCTACAGGGTTCTCAAATAAGTGTTTTGAAAAGCTGCATTCACAGTGTGCAAACTGGGGTGCCTGTAATTTGAGTGCACAATTTAGAATCAACCCCCAGTCTGTGAAAAAAAAGGGAGTGAAAACTACTTCACATTAACAGCACAAAGTACATATTTGATTTTTGATTCTTCACTGGTTCCTAAGCCAGAGCATGAAGAGGGATGCCACTTTTTACTACATGTCCAGACAATTTCCAGAGGACTCCAACTTTTACCTTCTAGCTTATTTGATAATGGTGAAATTGGTCATAGCATTCATTCTACAGTTTAGCTTGAGAAATAGCAATTTATTCATGAATGTAGTTTTCTTTGCTCTTAGCTCAGATATTGATGTTGTTGAAGGACAGGTCATTCTAGCAAACGCTATCAGGGAAGCATTCATGTCAGTCTCAGGTTTGCTGGTCATAAGAATGATAAAGTAGGAAATGTAGAAGACAAGCAAGGTGTCTTGAACAAATAGAAGCACATACAGTAGACCAAATGCACATTTAATACACATGTATATTTATGTACTGCAATGCTGAAAGTTTGAAAAGATATCTGCATGGGTTTTTTTGTCTGGATCAGTTTTCTAATAAAAGATCTTAGTGCTTTCTAGAAAGTTCAGCCTGTGCTGATACTGGGTCCAGAGAAGCACTTGTTCAGCAACGCCAGCTCCAAGACCTTCAGATATCATGTTAGTCACACTTCCCCCAAAAAATCACAAGGTTAGCTGGTAGAAAAAACACATAAATAGAAAAAAAATATTGTTCTATTTTAAAATCACTTTTCCAAATTGTTCTATGTAATTGCGAAGTTTTGATAATTACTCTCTTTTAAAATGGGAAGAGATTCTCATGAAATCACACATTATAATACAACAGAACACTAGGAAGTTGAGTCTTAAGATGCTTAATCATATAACTCAGGTATTTCATATAGCTGATAGTAAAAGTGGAAGACAGACCTCTTCCAGCCTATGTAATAACATAGGAGAATATTAGGAGAACTATAAAAAATTCAGAAGAAAAGAATACAAACTGTGGAAGACGCGATGGATAAGACACAGCCTGGAGCTTTTATACTGAGTTTTGTTTAAATCTGGTCCTGTTACTTTAAGGCACAAATGAACGACACTTTTAAGTGTTTGCTCCCTTGTTTTTCATAGCTTACACTCAAAAAATTGCATATTTAGACTTCAAATGATAGCTTCTCCATCACACTGTTTGCATTTGTGACATTACAATTGTGAAAATTTTTTACATCAGAAGAAAACACCTTACAACATATTAAAGAGAGATCTAAGCACGTTTGCCGTTAAAGTCTGGGAAAGGTGTGATTACAGTCTCAAAATACCTTTAAAAATACTATCAAAAGAAGAACTCTCTTTTATAGTTTCAAAAGGTAATGAACGAAGTCTTAAAAAAAGTTTAACATTAAGAAAAGTCATAACATATCAACAATAAACAGCCCCTGAAACAGATCGCTAAGGATTGCTTCTATGACATTATCAAATAAGGAGTCTGCAACTCACAGTTATAAAATTTACTGAGCATGAGCTGCACAGCTGTTCCACCTATGTACAAATCATCAGACATGTTTGGAATATAGCAGATTTCCTATTCACATGCAGATTATTTACACAATTTAAGTGTGAACATGGGCAGTATTGTGTGAAAGACCCTTTGTGGGTCCCCTTCAAACTCAGGACATTCTAAGTCAATGCAATACCACTGACAATTTTAGTTGCTTCTTGCCCTTACAGAAACACACTTTCTTAAAACACACTACTGAGACTGTGCTGAGAAAAAGGCACAAGACAAATTTCTCCATTCTGTTAAGGTTATTGCTTGACCCACAGACTGAAATAAGATTTTTTACTTCTCTTGGCTTCTAGTGGCCAGAGGAATATAGGGTGAGTGACCTGTCTGAATAAGAAGGTATTGTCCCATGCCCTATACATCAATTCCTCCTCAAGTCCCATGCAGGGCTGTGATGCCACCCAAATTGCTGCAATCACCTTCTAGGCAGTATGTGGAATCTAGCCCTAAGTGCCCAGCTGCACACGACTGAACTGCATATTCATACAAAGCTAGAAAACAACCATACACTCTAACTTGGCTAGCACAGTTTCAGAGCTTTGTTGAAAAATCTAGTTCTTCAGTACATTTTTTTTCACACATTGATGAACAAGCTATGATTTTATTTACTGAAATATAAGTCGCAAAAGATGTCAGGACACCAAAAAAAAAATTAGATATATACCCAAAATTAATTTGATGGCATGAAAGGGTTAAATGGGTCTGAACTCAGGGAGGCCTTCAAATCTTTTCCCATTAGCCAAGACTGCATGGTATGCAGTGCTTGCCAGTGCACAGTACATTGGGTACAATGCTAATATTTTCTTACCTCAGGGAATTTCTTCTTTTGTAAATATTCTGTCATTGCAGGGTCAAAATACTTTGCATAACCTTCATTGAGACTGTATACCTTCCCCTTCTTCTTGATTTTAACATCTCTGTCCACTAAAATAAATTCACCAAGGGCCTGCAGGACAGGATAGATGAGGTATTAGCAAGCAGCAGAAAATTTTGTTGACTTTCTGTAACAGTTGTCACACTGGATGAGATAGAAATGCTAGAACAGCTTGGTCCTTCCAGCACCAGGCTGGTGTATAATCCCACAGTATTTCAAAAAGAGCAGAAAGCAAAATATCTGCATTAAGTTAATGAAAACTTGTCACATTAGTACTACAAACAAAAAGCAAACTGACTGTAATAGTTAGCATATCAAAGAAACACCAGTCAGCTCTGAGAGTGGGTGGATCATGAATCTCTGTCTACAATTCATAAGGCTGCAAATTAAGAAATTACACTGTCTTGTGATTTTTTAACTCTTCTTGCCTGTCTTGTCTAAATATCTTGAAGTGAATGTGGTCAGCTACCTCCAGGTGGTGCTGTCTGCAGTTCGAGTTCAACATCCATGTTCTCTTTCTTTGTCTCTTACCAGAACAGTTCAGCTCCCAGTTCTTTCCACTCGGAATGAGACTATTTATGAAGGTTAAAAGAAGTTTTGATAATAATGAATCCTTTTATATAAAAAAAACAAACCCCAACCCTCTTACGTTGTTCTCCACATCTAATGCTGGTTTTACAAATGAATGATCTTCCTGTACTCCCACAGTAATACCCGTTTGGCTCCTGGGCTGGGCACCAAGGAGCGGGACATGTCCAATTGTATAGGCATGGTTGTGCTTTTGCAAATTTTGGGACATGCAGCTTAGGTGACAGCAATAGAACTAAACTGCATTCAAGAAATCAAACATCACTGTAAATGAACTATATAAAAAAATGGCCCTTCCCTCAGGCTAAATAGTGAACATACTGATGTTTTTCATCAGACAGAAAAATCAAGAAAAAGATAAAAGTGGAGTACTTTAAGTAGAGGCAAAGGCACTCTTCAGATTAAATTTTCTTAAGTGTTGTTTTGAATGAACGGGGTTTCAAATGCTTAACTAAGAATTTAACTTAATTTGCCCTCTATTGAGTAGAAAAAAAACAAACGGGTATTGCAACCAACATGGTCATTCAGGTATTATTAAATAAATACTTGTAAAGAGGAGATAGGATGCTCCAGGGCATGAAAAAAGAATTGCACAGAGTGTGTAGATTACAGAGAAAAGGACTAACAAAAATAAGTAAAACCAAGCACAGAAAACTCTAAAAGATAGTGGCAATGTGACTAACACCACGACTGTACCGGATCAAGCATGAAGCAGTCCACTCCTTGCCCTGTGGAGAGGGCAACCAGTGTAGCACTACCATACAGGGCATAGCCCGCAGCAACAGTATTCCGTCCGGGCTGTAAAGCATCTTTTTCAGAGGGCTCATCATCTGTTTCCTGAGGAAAAATTACCATTGGACTGAAGGTTAAATTCTGATGATGAACACTAAAAACAATATTTCAACAATAATATGACAGATTTCCTTTTCGTGTCCATGCAGGCCTTCGAAACAACAAAACAGAGATTGTTCCCACTAGTTCAGAGCAAGTTTGATACAAGTACATGTGCATGCTGTGACAGGACGTTTAGAGTTTGTTACTTTATACGTGTCACACAATCAATACGTCATCTGCAAGAAAGTTGACACCTTAGCATTACAGCCCAGGCTAATAATTCAAGATCATCAGAAATCTGAGACCAAACAGAGGTACTAATTTTCTGTAAATATAACATAAGCTATCATACTGATGCGCCTCAGAGGAAATTACTGAGAGATAAATGTTGTAATTAACATTACAGACAAAATGTTTCAAATAATACAGAATAAAAAGGTAGATGGTGCAACATGATGAAACAAAGTTTGTGTACTGGTCTCTGCTAGTGAAGAGATAGTTAACTGAAGGGATATAAATGTTCGTATTGTGTATGAAATAGCGAAAGTATTTGATGATGTGAAGTGTGCATGTGTGGAGATATGCATATATGACTCTATGTAGAACATACATGGCATTTTACTTCACACTTTTATTCAATTTCCAACACTCACATTTGGATTTGGCTCTTTGGTTATCACTGAACACCAGTAGCCCAAGCAGACCTGGTGCAAGTATTTCCAGCCAGCTCTAGGGTTGTGCCTCAGCTACAGCTTGAAAGAGTTTGTCTGGCAGGGTAAGGAGAACAGCCAAGAGTACTTGGGAAGGCTGGTTTCAGCCTTCACCTCCTGCAACCACAAAGTGGGTATGCTTCATATTAATATTTACTTAAAACCTTGCCAGTTGTGGTGGGTTTTCTGTGTGTGTTTTGATGGTGGTCCATGAGGAATTAAAATGAGAACCTCTCCCCTTTCTTCAGACCCTGGTTTAGTATTTTATTATCCCAAACTCAGATAGTTTCTCAGTGATTGCATGGGCTTAATTAGATTGAGTAGCAGCTCAATAGAAATGGTAGGCCTAGCCCAGAATATCCGCCTAAAAAAATAAAAAAAATAAAAATCAGTGAAGACTGTCTTGTGTAGAAAATAAAATATTTGATGAATATTGAGTAAATTCTTTAAAAAAACAAGAATGCCTTCCATAGATATTTTTCAAAAGAAAATACCTCTCCTTCTACAGTGAAATTCTCTGGTGTGCCCTATAGTAAGGAGTTATCAGGGTGCCCATCAGGGCAAGGTGATCCCATTCATTGTTATATGCCAACATGTAGGGGAAAACTGAAATGTAGGATGCTGAAACTACATCTTTCTTGGCATATGAAAACAGTAATTTCACATCAAAATGTTTTTGTTTTCAGCTGAAAGATTTTGCTAGTTTTGTTACTTCACTTACAATTTTTAGCTGTATTTTTCTAAAATCTTTTTGTTATTATTATTTGCAAGTTCTTCTGTGGAAAAAAAAATTCAGTTGCAAACCAGCACTTCATGACAGTTGAAATACAGCTTCTATAAATACATGTGGTACAGTCACTTGAAATTATGTCAGGCTGCTTATTCAGAGAGGTTGTAATGCACATAGTGAAGGGAGACTACTTAAAACTTTTGTTTGTATACTTCAGAGCTTTGAATATTGATGGATAGTGGCTAATACTTTGCTAAACAATCTTTACAGAACCAACTATTATGCCCTACATCTCTTTCAAAAATACATCCCCATGGCACATACATCTCAACATCAAAAACAATGGTTGTATAGTAGACAAATTATTTGCACCATTAAATGCAGAGTTAAACATATATTCACACAACTAGTTGCAAACTTATTATGATCGTCATAGATTTCTGTATGCTTTTCTCATTAAATAAAAAATAATTCTATATAAATGCAGCAAAGAAGTTTGTTTTCTAGAACATGGTACATATACAATATATGTAGCTTTTGTTTATATATGATATTCATTTAAAATGTTTATATGGCTGAAAAAGTATGTATTTGTTGACTATCCTGAAAAAAACCAGAGGAATCCTCCTTCAGGAGATAGGCAGTTGGGCAGAATTCACTTGTTATTTTATTCTTATTCACAACTGTATTTCCAAGACCTAGCTTCCAAAAAGTAGGAAAAAATTTCACTCTGAAACAAACATTTTGCAAAGGTTGTTAATATGAAAAAACTACAGATCAGCTGATATATCATTGTTAGGACTATAGGAGTCCTGTCCTGCCAAGTACTGTGAAACAAACCAGGGGATTAAGCTGGCCAGTCCACTCTGAGAGCTGCTGAGTATTTTCACTTCCTTCAGGTGCGCAGATGGATTTCCTTTCTATTATGTTTTGACTATGATGGCGGTAGTAAATGTCTTTGAAGGTCTTTATGCAAAGCACTGAAATAGGCAGATGGATTGCAGAAAAGCTCTGACAAGCATTGACACAGTCACTTTCACTCATTATTGATGTGAAGCAGATGAAACAAGGTCTGCAGAGTCTGACTATAGGGATACCCTCAGGTGATATCTGAGTTTGAAATTTTTCATGTATGATTTGCCCAACATCTCATGAAGGAGTTCTTATCAGCACTGGGAGACCTTGGTTTCCAGGTCTCCATTTGTATCATGTGTTTCGTGAATATCCTTTGTGTTTACACTGAATTCTTATACCTTCGCTGTAAGGGACCACACGAAGGGGAGGACATTGTCCTCGTGACAATGAAGGGTAGCAAATAAAATACAATAGAGGCACTGGGAAAAGTTCCATATTAAAACCAGGATGAAATAAAGCAAAAAAGTTTCACAGTATATTCATACAGCATGAATTAAGAGTTGTAGATTCAGCTCAGTGGCATGAACATCTGGGAAGAATCCAAGCAAAAAACACTTATTATCACCACACCCCGACACTCCAGCAACTGAGAGGCCCCCAGTGGCAGCGACCATCAAGGACTTATCCCTTGCTGGTTCAGCAAGGCTTCTCCCTCAGCCCCACTTTTTGATGTTTCTCATCTTTTTAACACCACCACCTATGTTTCCGAAAGCAAAAGCCAGGTGGAAAATTAAATAAACCTGAGATGGCATTTATTTCTTAGTGGCTTTCTCTAAGAAACTCATGCAGTACTTTTCTGACAGGAGAGAATGGTGCCTTCCACCATGGTGGATGTCCTGGATTGGGAGCAGCCAGAGAACTGTTTTCACCTCTAAATGTATTGGCCAGGTCTGGCCTTTGTATAAAAATGCTTATTACCTTTTTTTTTTTTCCCCCTAAAATGAGCCAAAAGTTTCACTTCTGAGGAGTGTGCCTTTGGAAACGAAGGTAAGGCAAGACATGGTAGAAAATCAGTCACGCACTCCTCTGAGAATTGGCAGGTGCCAAATATCAGATAGGTGCTAAGGTTCATCCTTTGGAATTACAATTGTTCTAGCTTTTCCAAAATGTTGTTCATGAACCTTAAATGGCCTGAGATTATGATTTCTGCCTTAAGTGATTCTTATCCACCAGGATAAATATATCACTTTTATACTTTTCACACTAGCCTTTAGTAACAATCAATAAAGCACTTATTATTATTTAATAATTTCAAAGCTTTTGAATTTACTAGTGTTTAAAGGTAATCATGTTGCTATGATATTGTGTTGTCTGAGATGAAGGCACGTTAATTAAGACCTACCTTGTAATTAGCATTCTAATGGAAAGTGTTATGCAAGTGAAAGCCAGGAAATTCAACATTGTTTTTAACTTTCCAGGGAAAACTGAAAATTTTCTTGTAGGATTGTTCTTATAATTGACAAACTGCTTCGTCCTAACAGCAGCATTTTCATTTGGATATGAACTATTTGTACAAAGCAATGTAATTTCCTTTTTAGGAAGCACTGAAAAGTATCCACCCACATGGAAACCAGTAACTTAGAAACAGTATTTACAGGAAGTATGTTAACATGTAATACAATTTTGAAAGGATCAGAAAATCATTGGAAATCTTGAGAATTTGGAAATTTGGCAAATGCTCCTATTTTGAAGCAGAATTTTAGGGAACCTGGGCAGTCCATAGTCTTTACACATATTATAGGTGAGTTCAAGGTGACAGAGAAATTTAATCTGTATTTCAACCTTCTAAGCTGTATTAATCACTGGAGAATTGCCTTTGCAGTTACATAGAGTAAGTTAACACAATATTTCTAAAGAGAAAAATGGTATTTAGTATTTGTAAAATGGTTCTTACCACCCTTAAAATAGCGGACAGTGCAGCTACTGCCTACTGTAAATGTAGGGAGCTGCTGTTGTCATTTGGGTTATCTCTTGAGAGATAAATGAAAAGGGTGGGGGCCCCTTTGCTTACCAAAAGTGCATGTTTCATGGATTGCATCCACACAGATAAGCTTTCTTCCCTGCAAGAAGCAAGATACTGGATGGTACTGCAGGTAGTCTGTAGACTGCTCTTTCCACAAAACATACCTAGACATCCTCTTAGTGTTGCATGCAGCCTGTGCTGCACGTGTGGTGTGGGTTTCCACTAACAATTAACAGTGTGGACAGCCATATGCCAGGGCCTGCCATATGCCAGAACTTGGTTTGTGCCACTACCCTCTGGTCCCTACTTGATTCCCTAGTAGATGCATATTCTCAACAGTGATGACTAGTGTATTGCCTAAAAGAAAGGCAAAAACCAAGGACTAGCCAGTTGCAAATTATGAGTTAGTAGATGAGACAGACTTTAAAAACATATCTTCATTTGTTTGAAGTGTAGCATTGAAGTCTACAAAGACTTCTTTGAAGTCACAAGTATTGTAAAATGTTATTTCACAATAGTAATGGCTGAGGATCTCCCATAGTCATGAGACCATGAGCTCAGCCTTTGGGAAAAACACCAACTGCTGGGAGATTAGCAAACAAATCACAAGACTTGGCATGACTGTAACTATTAACATTTGTAATTGGCTGCACAGCTGATGTTCTGTGCAGCCCCATGGGAGCAAACGTGCTGGCAGGGCCCCGATGAATGCAGGTATTTGCTTGCTTCAGCCTCCATCACTACCATGCTTATAAATTCCCATCCATAACAGGTTTAGCAGCTTATGCTGGGAGGTCACCACACTGGTGACCACATGATATGGTCCAGAGCTGCCAGCCCTCTCCAGTCAGTGTCCAGGAGGACAAATACTGTGATTCATCAGCACCAAAACAGCGAGTCAAGGATCACTGAAGCTAACCAGATGTCCTGGTGGAGAGAGGGTTTGATGCCTGCGTGATTGGAGGAAGGAAGTGCTGCCACCTAGCAATTTTGTGGGGTTGGGTGTCCCCTTCCTGGGAATTCAGGCAGCATTTTAGCACTCACAAATCTCAAGTGTTACCTCTTCCACTGTTTCTAAGGCTCCTTTTTCCCCAGAGACATATAAAGGACCTAGGAAAGAAACTAGGCAAGGTGATGAACCCAAGACATTTTGCTTTCACCAAGTGCATCATGCCATGTGTGCTTCATCCATCCTCTTACCTTTTTGTAGATAGCAAATATAGTTCCTACTGGTGCCAAGCAGTCTATATTGGATGAACCATCCAGGGGGTCAAAGCAAACCACATATTTGCCCTAAGACAGAAGTGGCAAGGAAAGCATTAAATGATGTGTTGTTTTGCATTATTATTTCCTTTTACTTGACAAATCCCATGTCTTTATGGCTGCATTTAGTCCTGATACAGCTCATCAGAGAACTCCACACTGCTGACCCAGCTGGTTCTGCAGTACAATACTGACTCCCTGAGGGCCTGCCAAAGAAACAGGAGAAGACATATTTCTGCTCAAACAGCACAAAATCAGATGATAGAAAGGAGTAATCCTCTGCTGCCAAGCAGTGCAAGAAACCGTTTGAAAGCAAAAGGACTGACTCATTATGGAAGTATGTAACTTCCTCAAGTAAATATGTTTTATTTTGTTACTTTTAGTTCCAAATGAAAGGATTTCCCTGTGTTGTGAAGTTTGAGGGAAAGAAGGCAGAAAGAAAAAGTCTTCGGGAAAGGGTAGGTTACATCAGCATGGGCAGTATCCTGCTGCAATAGAATCCCCTCCTGGGGGAAGCCTGACGAAGCAGTCAGGTGTTTCCTTTGGACATGTAACATAAAACCCAGTTCTGCCAGCCTGTCATCTGATTTTATCTTGCCTAAGTACTAATGTAATCCAAAACCAGGTCAGGCATTGTAATAGTACATTTACACCTGGAATGTGGGATTTGTTAACAAGCTCAAGAAAAATTATTCTCCCTGCTTTGCAAAACTTTAATAATAATTTTATCCTCCACATGTCTTTTAATTGTTGAAACCATGCCATCCACCACAGTTATTAATCAAAACAACACAGAAATTATGCAAATTTTCTGAATTCCCCTGGGAAGGGTTGGTTTTGGGGCCAAGCCCAGGTTTCATACTTGAAGCAAGACTGCCACCTGCTGCTGCCTGAGCCCATAACCCCCATGAATGTCGGGTTGCACAGACCTGCTTGTCTTTCGGGGTGAGGATGGCCTCTTTGTTCTCCTCTGTGACGAGGACGCATGTGCTGTAGGAGGACTGGAGCATATTAATCACCAAGGAGTTGGATAATACATCCAGCTTCTTCACTTCATCACCGGTTACGTTTACAGTGCCAGCTATACCAAACCTACAGAATAGTAAAAATGTCAAGAAACCTGAGGGAGGCCAACATTATGGGTTTTTAGGAAAAAAAACAAAACAAGTCAGGGTGGCTCCTTCTTCTCATCTTCCCACACCTTTACCTAATCTGTGGATTAAACTACTAGGGTGCATTATAAGACTGTTGCTGCTGCTAGAAAATAAAGCATGCATGAGAAAGAGAAAGGGCGATGGTATTATTTTGGGGCTTTACCTGGGTCCTTTTGCTTCTGCTTGGATGTTCTCCAGGCCAGAAGCAGAGCATACAGCCCAACAAGCAGGGGCCAGGCTTCCCTAGCAGCCCCACAAAGCAGTCAGCACCAGCTTTGAGGAAGTACATGGGGCCGTTGGCATCTGCATTATTTTCTGCTGCTGGCTGCTCAGAACTCTGTCTCCTTTAACCCACATTCACTCAGTCCCCAGCCAGCCCAAAATCAGAAACTTTAAAGACATCCCCAGGTAATTTACCATACAGAACTGTATCTCAGGATCAAGGTCTTTTACATTTTAGCAATGTGCATATTTTAGCAACGTGCTAATGACACAGAAAACAGTGTATATGTTTCTGAGATTTCCAATTGACGAAGCACTGCTTAGACCTAATGTGCATAATCTGGGCATCTTAGAAATACAAAAACCATACAGGGAATAGATAGAGCTTTTTTATTCATTGGGGGGGGGGGGGGAAGAAAAAAAAAGAGGAGAAAGGGACAAGTGATTAGTCCCTAGGATGATGCTGGTGAGTGGCAGGCCTTAGCTGGGACCAGGGTAGGTGTTTTGTCTTACTCAAAGCTGCTTGAGCTTTTCAGAAGTATTCCATGTTTTGAATACTTCTCTACACTCTATTTTTGAGTGCCAAATTTAGGGTACTAGAAAGGACCATGATTGCCAGGGAGTACTAAGTACATATTCTTCAGTCTGTGTGTTTTCAGGCACAATTTCAGCTCAGATCTATGACTTTTGAATTGAAAATTTGCTAAAAATTCATGTTGAGCTCTATAACATTAAAGAAGACACATCACAGGAGGGGCTAGAAAAACCAGATTTCTTTAACTGCACAAATGCAGATGGATGCAAGTCAGTTACCTATGGTGAAAGTTTGCCAAGGGAACTTCTGAAATTTTGTAGTTAGTTTCAGTAATTTAAACAGTGCAAGTTACTTGTTTGTGGTTTGGATACTTTAGATATTTCTGATTCAACATCTGAAGCTTTTGTTTATAGAAAGAAACATTTGCTTCTAAACATAATGGATGGGTTTTTTTCTGACTGGAAGAAGGCTATGTGACTATTCTACCCCTAGTCTACCAAATAGTTTCTCTGTACTTACTAAATACTTCAGACATTGCCTACTGAAAGATAGAAATGACATAAAAGCAACTGTTCTTCTAAGACAGGGAGGTAAAACAGTTGCAACTAACAAGGACTAAAGCACAGTATAACAGTAAGGGTGTAGGAGCCTAATGCTGCTGTTAATTCTGAGTATGTCTCATGTCCTCTCTACTTGTTATGATCTATGCCTGTAAAGTCAGGGTGATAGTGCTGACATTGAATTCATGATTTGCAAAGAGTATTGAGGACTTGGACCATATAATCAACAGGAGCACAAAAAAGAAAAAAAATCCAGAATGTCAGGCATTTTGGTGTTTCCAGGGGAAGGAAAAAAAAAACAAAACAAACAACCCAGAACAAATTACAAATGTTGACTTTCTTTTACAAATATGTTCCTTGTTTCTTTCATGCATGCATGTATATGTACCTACTCAGGCATGCCAAGAAACATATCTTTCAATACATATCAAAACCTTTCTATTTTAAATACATAACTTTATCAGGACATTCCATATCTCTGAAGAGCTTCAGATAGATCACCATTAAAAAACTCAGACTGATGTCTATTTCACCTGGCTGTGAGGAACAGCTCAGAACATTCCAGGCTTTGCTAATTCAGTTCTTTATTCCATTTGCTACAGAACTAGATGACAAGTGGTTACATTTGTTTTTCGTATAGGGCCCATTAAGACTCCCTGCCGGTAACCCTGATTGAGGGATATTGCTTGAGGAAGGAAGGTGAAATGCATGGCAGCAGAGGGCGTTTCTCACAGGGCTACTGCTTTAGACCATTGCATATACAGCAGACAGGTAGAAAATCAGCTAAGATATAAGAGATAAGACAAGTTCTAATTCACACAGTTCAGCAGAGGACTTGGATCCTAGCAGAAAATATCACAGTGAGATATTCTACATTAAAAATATCATGGTCTGATTTTCAGCAAATTCACAGTAGATTTTAAAACAGTTCAATATCAACAAGTACAAGAGATAACAAGGTGAGCAGTACATTGAAGTTCTGACTTCCATTTTTAGAGTAAAATATTACAGAACAGCAGTTAGTTTAAATGTCTATCTTGTGCCCAATATTAAAAAGCTTCAGAGAGATCTCCTGCTTCCCACTCTTGATAATCCAGGCTCTGACCTCACTCAGCTTAAAAAAAGACACTTCCAAAGTATTTGTGAATTGCTGCCCACTCCCCAGCCTTGTTGTGCAAGTAGCTGTCTCTCTATCTCCTCTTCCTCCCTGTATCTCAAGGTAGGACTCACATGTGGGCAAGGCCTGCCTTTCTGACAGCAGAGGAAATGGCCTTTATGGCAGTCAGCATGGAGTTGAGCAGTTGTGTCAGCTCTCCTGTTGCTCCTTTTACACGGCGTCCCTTCTCCATAACAAATCGCGTGAGAGTCAGCATATCCGTTTCGAAGGGGGTTTTGTCGGTCATTTTTGCCAGGTAGCAGAGTTCCTATCTGCTCAGCCAGACAAGATGCTCTTTTGCTGTGTTGAGATCCCGGGGAGCTGTTTTATTTTGAGGCAAAGCTCTTGGCTGCATTGCTGGTGAGAATTTATTAAGATGTTTCTGAGACCATGTGATTGAGTGCTCAGAATAACAGCACCCCAGGCAGGCTCCATGGCTCCACTAAGATGCAGAAAAGGAGCCTGAGATGGGACTACAGCTGAGCAGCCACTGCTTGCATGGTCTCCCCACACACTGAAAGTAGCTATGTGCAGATCTAGTTACATATTCTTGTTGTATGTTAGACTGATTATAATGCAAAACTCTTGCTGGCTGCTTAGCTGGAAATGGCTTTCCTGTAGATGCTGCTCAGCAATGGGCTCAGCATAACCAAGGCAATGTGCACAATTTGCAAGGCATCAGAAATGAGGCCAGTGAAGCTCCCTTACCATAATCCCTGCTTCTTCACCCTCTTTTGGCTGCTAACAAAAAGGAGAGGGGTTTGAAGGGGTATTGCACATCCCAGGGCAATCAATGGGAAGTTCAGGATGCATCTAGGCATGCATTTATTAAAGACGGTTTACGTTTCTAGTTGGTCTGCTGCAATCCCTTTTTAACGATTTCATTCCTAGTCTGATCTGCTTGTAATTATATTATAGAGTTTGGAAGAACAAGAATTATTGGTGAGCTGTGGCTCAACTAGTTACAAAGTAATTATGTCATCAACAATTTACAAATTAGACTTCTCTGATAAAAACATGTCAGTGTCATAACTCACAAAATGAAATTTTATGTCAGCTTTCATATTGTAGTGCACCATGTAAATATAGGTATGTCCAAATTTGCAATTATGCTGCCAGTAACTCCTCACAAGCAATATACTTGGAGCACATGAAGCTAATGTGAAGTTAGATAGAAATGTCAGTGAACTAGATACATGCTATCTGGAACGCTGGAATTATGGGATTTAATGACAGCACTGTCTTCCCATTCAGATAAGGCAGAAAGAGCAACTATATGCTGTAGCCTTCATTTTACCTACTAGCAGCACTCTTATTTTTTAGCAGAAGATCTGGAAAGCTGTAAGACAAACCAAGAAATTCTGGAATTACAGATGAAAAGTTTGAGTTTCCTTGTTATCATTCCTTTAACACAAATTACTGCACTAAAATAATGCAGGAAAAAAAGCAGAAACAAAATTCAATAACAAAACATATAACTAATTTTTTTTTGTCAATAGGAACTGCAGGTGAAGGCAAAGAGTCTTTTGATTTCCTTTTGCATTCCTTTTTTAATCTTTAGTACTTCTTTGAATTTTTCTAAAAGTGTCTGTTCACCTATTAACAATACATTACTTGTAAAGTTTCAAAGGGATTTGAATGCTAAGGTTTTCTACTTTGAAATTAGCCTCAAATAAAGGTTTTAGAGACTGACAGCACTGAACACTAGCCACAAGGAGAAAGACACAGTTCAGTGCTGCTTCCTGTATGGTTAGCTTTGGGGATGTTTTCTCAATCCTGTTTTAAGATGGAGGAAGGACTGGTGAGCAGAGCTGCTCAGGTGAAGTAACAGGCAGGTTTTGCACTACATCTCTAAGGCAATGTTGGAAGAAGAAAGCAATCTTGAAGATTTCTCTTTTCTACCACTGTGATCTAGTTAAAAGTATATGACACCACCCACATCACAGGACAAATATTCCAGAGCAATTTTGCCTTGTTAGGAGACTTTCTTTGAACAGATTTTACAAAAAAACCTATATTTAGGGAGCTCTGGGATAGCACATGGTGCAATTAATAAAAGAAAGAGATGGGATTCACATTATACATGCAAAGAGATTTGCTGCTTAACGTAAAACTATTACATTCTGCACATTAATTTTATTATCATGGTAGCTGTCAGCCTGACCAGTACTCCTAATGAGTACTAAAATGCTTTTAATGCAAAATCTCTCTTCTGTGTAGCTAGAATATCATAAGCGTACCAAAACAAACTAGTAAATAAGAAATGGGGGGGGGTGGGGTGTTGGCCTATGGCTTCTAACATTTATTAAAACATCACATGTAGATCTTCTGTTGATTCCAAGTGATCTTTTACATCAGTCAAAAAGACAAAGTTCAGATTATCTTCTAACAGAAGGTTTGTTTTAGAGTTAGTGGTTCAAAGGGTGTTTTTCTCAGAGTTAGTCAGTCTACTATTTGCCTTTTTTTTTTTTTAACTGAAAATTCCCCAAATGTTTTTTACTGGATTTTTTTAGTATGTATAAAGGACAGGGCTTTGAGCTGCTCTCAAATAACACTCCTTCAGTAAGAAATTAACCTTCTTACACTAATATGTAAAGGACACAGACTCTACAACCAAGCTTTCCTTAAATATTGCAGTGTACAAAGATAAATGAAAGAATAAAACATGGATAAAAGCACATGATTGGATTGCATGAAAACTTCACCCTGTTTTGATAAATACTGTGATCCCACTGAATGATAAAAACCTGAACAATTATACTCAATGATTAAGCTATATAAATAATTACCATTTTGGGGAGGGGGGAGAAATCATATTGTTTCAAAAACGTGTGATGAGTCCCTATAAGTCTGAGAACCCCTCAGTGCAATGGATTGGAACAGCATAGAAAGGTTAAAAAATAAAAACTTCAATTTGACAGATCTGTAGGAGATTTGCCCTCTAATATAAATATTACACAAAAGCTCTTGGGGATGATTCACACTTCCACTTGTGTATAGGCCAGTCCTGTGTCTTAAAGGTGACACCTTTTCTAACAGATATGAAATGTTAGTCACTTGGATGGCACCAGCTGAAATTGGAGCCATTGACCTTTCACCAAAGGCCAAAGTGCAGCCTCTGAGCAGGGCAGTAGGAAGTACTGCCACAGGGGCTGGTAGCGGACACTGTGGCAAACTGACCCTCCTGCCCTGTGTTGATGGTCAGGGAGAGCTCTAGGAGGGGGGATGTGGAAGCAGATTACTGAATAGTTCTCCCCATTGGTGGCCAGGGATATTGTTCACATGTGGGCTTAAATATTACTGATTGGAAGAAAAACCATCTGACAATGTGAAAAATGCTAACTATAAAAGTCAGCCTGAAGGCAAAACCAAAACACTGGGAACTGACCTAGCAAATATGGGCAGTATTAACTTTCCTCCTATAACCTTTACCTCCTGCCAGTACAGTGTATTAAAAATAAATATATGCAGTCCAGGGATTCTTGTCAAGCTTGAGGGCAGAATACAGACAAGGAACTACTGTAATTAGACAAAAATGGCTGCTGTGGATACTGTCTGCCAAGTCATGCTAACACACTATTGAGGCACTGTAGTTCAAACTGACTATGGCCAGCACTGTCACAGTCCTTTAAGGGCTCAGGTCCCTGAAAGCTCTGTCTTCACAAGCAAAACCTCATCAGAAACATTTTCTGCAGAAACTAGGCCATTCAGTCCCTGTCAGAAACATCTTGTCCCTTGTCAATTTGGAGATGCATTTATTCAGCTGTCTAAGGTTAGACAATATGCTTCCAAATGCCTCAAGTGACCTGTCAGAACAAGGGTCCCAGGTTTTTTTCTGTGTGAGCCCTCACAGAGCATGCCTTTGGCACCATAGACTCCAGGTTCCCCCACACTCCCTTCTTGTTTTACAAGAAGAATCAGGCTCAGTCAGGCTATCTGCACTGATGTATGCAAGATCCTCAAGCAGGCAGGTTTACAGCTCATGGCACGCACAGACAAGGCCTCCCAGACCATGGATTGAGTCAGTGTTTGCTGCCTGTCTACCCACAGAAACCTCCACATGTCCCTTAATTTGAGTTTGGCGAAGGTAAGTGGGCAGTGAGAAATATCAAAGGTTTGCAGATTTCAATTAATTCAAAAAGTTTGTGAGTCACAGCCATAAACTGTATCCAGACAGGTGGACAGGCATCCAGCTTCCAAGCACTAGAGTTCTGTTCCCAGCAGCATGCTCTGAATCAGCGTATTGAATGTCAATACACTTTGTGGTGATTTCGAACCTTCCTGCTGCTTGCATGGCAGAATCCTTTTCCACGGTAATCCACAATCCCAAAATAATACAAAGAACAGCTGGGGGGGGCGGGGGGGTGCTAGCAACACATGGGTTCATGTTTTCATCAAGTAAGCAGGTTAATTTCTGGCAAAGACAGCCAGCTCACCACAGCAGACTATGTACAAGCTGTCTACACATATTCCTTATCCAATTAACCCCCCCACGTCCCCCAACATGGTATTTTCCATCCTTGTGTAACCGGATCTGATAGAGTGACAACTGTCAACATTAATAGTATGTGTCAGAAATAACATATACTAATGCACATGTTTCACAAATTCCTGGTCAGAGCAAACCGAGACTAAAGTACACTGAGCAACTTCTGGGATCTAGACATCAGCCCAGAAAAGGTCACTCACTGTAAGAGGCTGCTGAGTATTCCTCACAAGATTTTTAGAAGAGGACAGTCTCAAGAGGACAGAGTCAGATACACTGGAGATAGTTTGTAACTTGTCTGAGAAAGTGGAGTCTTTTCCCCCTAGTTATTGAATGCAACACAGTATTTCCTTGCAACACAGTGGCTCTCATGTAATCACAAGTGACAAATGAAAAAGAAAACATATTTTTTCATTGCTTTAACCTTTAATGCTTTATTTAATGCAATCTTTCAATGCCTTCCATTGCATAATGTAATTACACAAGATTTCACTTTAAAAAAATCTTATGAAAATATGGTTTATTTGCTCTTTTGCTATAGAGGTCAGACAGTTCAACTTCACAGTGCTGCAGTGTGTTCTTTGGTTCAGCTATTAAGACATTTCTTCCCCTCTGCACAGTGACTCCAGCAAGCTTTCTTTACTTAGCTGAATGCTTCTTGACTATTTCAAGGTACTCCTTTACATCATCAGGAGATCCCAAGACAACAGGCACTCTCTGGTGGATATCCTCAGGCACTATATCTAATATTGCTTGGTGTCCAGTTGTTGCTATTCCTCCAGCCTTCTCAATAACAAAAGCCATAGGATTGCATTCGTAGAGCAGTCTCAGCTAGAAGACAAAAGTCAAATTGGCAGTAGTCAGGTCAGACAACATTGAAAATCATGAAATGTAAATATATTTAGCGTTTGATTTTAAATCAATCAATGTTACAAGCATTCTTTATTTCATATAAACTTTGACTCGAGAATGAAACTGTGTCAATTTTTCTTTTAAACAAAACACAGTGAATGCTGGATTTTCCCAATTTGAGTTCTTTCTTCATAGCTCATGTTTGCACTATGCTATTTACAGAGAGATAAAGTTTGCAAGTTCAACACAGCCATTAACAAGGCAGCAGACCACACAGGACTGTGTGAAAAGAAAGGAAAACACTGGCCCTGAGTGTGCCACTAGGTTTCTCTAATGAATAACTGCATATTATCTGCAACCTGAAGCAATAATTTACGGACAATTACAAAACAGATGAAAGGTCTTTGCTGAATAAACAGTGCCCCTGTCAGCCTGTAAGCATGCGATTTTCCCTGACTGACCATCAGACTGACCTGCTGCAGAGGAAGCCAGGCACAGTTCCTCCAGATGAGGCCCTCTTACCAAGTACAATATGCAGATGGTTTTCTCTTTGGCAGAGCTTCTCCTAATGGCCAACTACATTTAGGCTTCTTACAAAATACCTTGTAACAGGAATCTCAGGGTTATATGGATTGTTTGCTTTGTAATGTGTTGCTTGATTGGGGACAGCACATTTTCAGCTGAGATGGTACAGAGAAGCCTGTTTGAACAGCGCATCTCCTGGTATGTTCCATAATCCAGATACGTTTGCAGATAAAGAAAAGTCAGTGCAGCTGAAACAGGTTAGCAGTGGCCTTAAAATATGTGTCTGACAAGTGACAGCGTGCAAAGGGGGGCCATATCCACACACAAGAAATGCAAACTACCAGTTACTAAACACAGGTTCTGCAACAAAAATATTGATCTTGATAGTGAAATGTCTACATAATGTAACTGGGTTTATTCAGGTTTACCTTTCCTTTGGGACTTTTGGAGTTAGCAGGATACAGAAAGATTCCTCCATACACCAGTGTGCGGTGCACATCAGCCACCATAGATCCTATGTACCTCCCACCATATGGTGAACTGCCATCCTACAGAAAGACATTTAAAGAAAAGTAACTTTTGAGCATACCAAGTTAACCTCTCCCCTTTAACAGTTCTAACATCTAATGTCTCCATACTGTCCTTGATTGATAATATTCAAAGTAGTTTTGGAGAATATGTCAGTATCCTCTTCACTTTCTAACTAAGAAAATCCAAGGAAAAGGACTGACAGAATAATTCAGCATAGATGAGCAGTAATGTCAACAACAGAAAATGCGTCTCAGCTCTCACCCTTGGAAAACGCTGAATTTACAGTAGCAAAAAAAATCAAGTGCTAGGAATTGATGTTGGGGTTTTGTCTTTTATAGCAGAAAAAATATCAAAGAGCAAAAGACGTGATCTTTCCTACTTTTTCCAACCATTTTTGCAGGCTTCTACAACTTCTTGTTGAGAAAAAGTTAATAGTTGACTACCAGTATTATACTCCAGAGAGTAATTTAATTTCTAAATAAACAACATCTTAAGCCTGGAAAAATATTAGATGAAAACACCAGTCTTTTTCCAAAGCAAGATCAGGCAGTTAGGAAGGGATACTACCACTTAACAGTAGGAAGTGTCAAAGTAATAACTCCAGTGATGACATAAGTAAGGCATGAGAGCAGACATGCTTTTATGGGCACTCCTTGGAGCTTTGGGACTCCTGACACCAGGAAGCTGCACAATCACAAAGCAGGCCTCAAAACTACACTAGATTTCCAAGTGAGAGGCACCCTTAGGACCCAGCTTGAGTTACCACTGAGCAATGACCCACTGCCATCTCCACTCGGTTCTCCATCTACTCGGATGTTGCTGTGAGGAAGCAGCAATCTAACATGTCAATAAACCTTCTTCATCATCAGATGAGCCTTCCTCTCTGTTTGATTACCAAATGCCCAGTTTTGCCCCCAGTACCATTACTTGGGCCCCCTCCAGGAAGGAAGATTAAAAAAAGAAAAAAGAAAGAAAGGGAAAAAAAGATGTAAAAAAGGTGCAGTGCAGTACTAAAAAATAGTGAAATATCTGGCCACATCAACTACTCCTGTCATTATCAGTCCTACATCAGGTTACATTACAAACAGACAGCAAAGGAAAGCAAGCTCTGAACAGTGCATGAGTGACTGACAATAAAGTTGGAACTCACGAAAGTTGCTTGTCATCAGAAAATTTCTCTGAAACAGTATCTTTTACCTCAGGGAATTTTTTCTTTTTGAGATACTCTGTGACTGCAGGATCAAAATATTTAGCATAACCTTCATTGAGACTGTAGATATTTCCCTTCTTTTTTATTTTCACATCCCTTTCCACCAAAATGAATTCTCCAATCGCCTAATGATAAGAAAGAAAAACTATTTGTTAACATTAATTGCTCATTTATTTACAAACGAAGGCAAAACCCAATAATACACATAATTTAATAAAAATCTACTACAACTGCCAATTTTTAAAAATAATTTGGTACCTACAAAAACATGGTCTTTGCAATCCACATGCATAAAACACAGACAGAGCACGAATCCTGGGCTCATACAAGCTTCTTCATTCTACCATTCCAAGCTATCTATTCTTTTTCTATGCCAAAAAATTGCTGCCGTCTGTAAATTTGTTTAGCTGTCCACTCATTTGTTAGACTTATAATAAATGTACAGTTCTGAGGAGTTTGGAAACTGAGAGTGCTTGTTGAACCAATGCATAAGCATCTTCAAATAGCTGTAGATATCAAAAAATTCCAGTTCATTTTAGCTTGGAAGCCTGTGGTCAAGAAAGCCAATCTCTATGACCAAGGGCTGGTCTGTTTAGTTTTCTCTATAGTAAATTTCTAAGTCAGTGCTAAGAGTAAACAAAATAACATGCATGCATGCTCAAAGTTAAATCTGTTACCTGAATATAGACACAAATACATGCATCTGCTTAAGCTGCTACTAAACAAAGAGCACCAAGTTATATTTCCTGCAGCTTGACCTCTGTGGGTTATAAAAATTCAAGACCAGCAGGTGGCACAGCCTGACTGATTACAAACAAAAAAGGTCACTAAAGCAAGGCCACTTTCTGCTGTGATCAGCATAACTTTTATTTTAAAACTCACATAGTAAACGCATGCTAGAATGTCAAATGCACCTACACACATCACTTACTCTTTTACACATCATAGTGGGATCTGAAAACACAAGAAAAGGTTAAATATTTCTGACTCTTTTACACATCATAGTGGGATCTGAAAACACAAGAAAAGGTTAAATATTTCTGCTCCTCTGGTTTATTAAGGTCTTAGCATTAAGGAAAAGACAAATAAGGCTTAAAGGGCATTCTGCACTGCAGAAACCAGCTCATTTTCAGTATCACATGATTATACACGCTGTGTATTTGCCCCGCTGGCTTAGCTGTCTTCCTGTTGTTGAGTCACACATAGCAGTACTGCAGTGGGCCGGCACAATGTAAGTCTCTTGACATTATTGTTGATGGGTTATAAGTACAAGCACAAGCACAAGCACACTTATACTTCATTGCTTCACGTTAGCCTGAAAATTGCTTCTTTGTTTGATTTTGTTGGGGACAAAAACTTCTTATAGACAGTACCTTGTTACCTCTAATACAGAAACAAAGAAACAGACGACATTCTCACCGGATCCAGCATGAAGCAGTTGACACCTCCAGTAGAAGTGGCCAGTACCAGCATTGTGGCACTCCCATAGAGAGCATAACCAGCTGCCACAAGATTACGCCCAGGTTGTAAAGCATCTTTCCCAGAAGGTTCAGAAGGGGAGGCCTAGAATAAGAAGGAGCATAGTCCATTTTACTTCATTTCGATTGCTGGTACATAACTAGACTACCTGTGAAGGGACCAGTCTTGTACTCCACATCTATACACGAGGTAGCACAAATGCTTCCATGAGCCACAACTGAGATTCCTATTGGATGCACTAATACAAATTATATTGAGGATACAAACACATTGATAGAGAAATGCTCTTGTATAAGCCTAGCTGGAATGCAGGAAGCAGGAAAGGATTAAGGAGATAATAAAGAGCTGTGTACCTCCTTGTAGGTGATGATGAACACAGCTCAGAGGAAAACTCTGACGCACAGTTGAAAAGCAAGAAATGAAACATGACTCACTGAGTTCAAAGCAAACAGAAAGTACTTTGTTTTCTTTTGCTTCATACAAAAATGAAGCTGAAAAATAGCTACTTTGGGATATATGACAACATACAAAAGATAATTGAAATGGACAATTGGGTGTGTATTATCTGACTTAATTTTTACAGGTCACATGTTGTGACCTGTTAAGTCTGGTATTTCAAGCTCCTCCAGACAAGGTTCTGCCTTTCAGATTGAATTAGACACTTCAAATGCACACGACGTGTTTCAGCTCTGGTCTGTGTTTGAAGCCTCTCCTCAGGCTAACAGGACTATTAATAGAGAGGACAAGAAAACCTGAAAGCACATTCCCCAAGTGGATGACAACTATATGGTATTTTGTCTCAAGACAAATACTCATGAAACCTAAGCTGTGATCTGTTTGCAAGGGGTAATTGCTTTAGCTGGCTAATTAAATATCAGCTAGGCTTCTATGTACATATAGGTATTTCATCTTCTAAGAGACTAATGCAAATCCTTCACAAATGTTTTATACAAGTGTCTGTGAAATAGTAGATTTAACTTAAAGCTGGCTCTGAAAGTCTCTTTTACAAACAAGTCTAGTTAGATTTTATTAAGTCTTCCCACACAATTATATTTCATCAAAAGATGCAGAGTAACAGTTTTTCCTATCTTACATGAAAGCATTTTACCTTTCTATAGATTGCAAAGATGGTCCCAATGGAAACAAGACAGTCAATGTTTGAAGAACCATCTAGAGGATCTATGCAGACTATGTATTTACCCTAGAAAATACAAGAGAGTGAACTATATTAGTGACATTATTTACCCACTTTCCCCAAATAAAAACATTCCAGGAGATAAATTTTCTCAAAGACTTACACAGCACTACAAGCTAAAATGCTTTTATAGATTATAAAGGAACTGAATTCAACTGTTAGGAATTCTTTGGCTCCAATTTCATTCTTGATTATAACTGTGATTTGTAACAAAGCAGAGGCTGAGAAATTTTTTAAGTACCTAGCAGAAGATGACACAGGAAAGGTGAAGTTTTCCAACACAATTTTTAATATGAAGTAAAAAAATGGGAACACTTTTAAATTATTAGTTTAGCTTCATCTATGCAATTAAAGCCAATCCATTTTAATAGACATCCTGTAATATCTATCATCTAAGCTAAGCTGCACTTGCTCTTCTGTAACAACATGGCTTTCTGAACCATAAGGAAAAAGACAAATGAAGATCAGCCTTTTTCAAATAGAGCTAAAAATCAGAGATGTTAAAAAGGCCTTTAACAGGTGACATGCCTAAACTATACATTTCACTTTATCTGTGCTCTGAAGCACATGTGGTCAGAAATTACCTTAGTCAGGCTGGTCTTGCTCTGGCTTTTGGGGACTCAAAAAAAATGGTCCCTGCCTATTGTTGGATTAAGGATTCCTGTAGGTATAGGAAATTGCCAGTACAGGGGAAAAAGTTGAATTAACTGTACCTTTTAAGTATCTTGTTCCCCCCTTATTTTATTCACAGTCGTGTTAATAATAATGTATAACAAGAGTGTTTATTCACTTTTCATTTGAATTTATCCTGCATGCCAGAAATTTATTTAAGTCCAGCAATGCTTTACTCTGCAAGTAGGAATTCTGGGTAGGAATTGATAAAAACACCATATTAGCTCATATTTAATTTAGAAAAGCATTAACACTGAGCCTCCCTCAGTGATCTTTGAGAATCGTTGATAATATTTGTTCAGACCTAAGGCAATCTGTGTTCATGCAATGCCTATAAAATCAACTTCGAAGATTTCTCAACAGGAAGAGAAAGAAAGAACTGCTTTTCAAATTATGCTTTAATCATTTATTTTTACTAATTTTTTACTCAAATTTTTACATGATCACATCAAAATATTAGATAGGAAAAAGGAACTACCCCTCAAGAAATGCATGCAGATTTGTCAACATAAATAATAAATACGCAAAAATTACTTTTTTTTCATTGTTTGTAAGTCTTTCAGGCGCTTCAAGGAGAATTTGTATGAATTAAAGACCTCGAGATTTGTCCTGCATAGAACAGCTCCTCAGTGTCCTACTGACAAAGTGACTTTACAACAGAGCTTGACTGACTCAGAGCATAGTTCCAGGGATCAGATGGGGTACAAAGAAACATTTCTTCCACAACAAGTAAAAGGTGGGAAAAAAAGGAAGGTGGGGAGGAACAACAGAGAAAAAAAATGAAAACAACAAACATCAGTCTGGAGAGCTGAAATGATAGAAAGGACAGATGTTGACTCATACTCTCTCCACCTACCCGCTCCACCTTCATTTGCCAATATAGGAAAGTACCTGTTTTCTGAAACTTTTAGCAGGTTTTAGTTTCTCAGATCTGAAGCAACACAGCTTTAAAGGTTGATCTGAAATCAAGCAGGGAGAACTTTTAAAGCTACTAACCTGTTTTTCAGTTTCCACTATCACAGCATCTTTGTTTTCTTCTGACACAATAACACATGTACTGAAGGATGACTTGAGCATGTTAATCACCAGGTCATTGGAAAGAATATCCAACTTTTTTACTTGATCTCCTGTCACATTAGTAGACCCAGCAATTCCATAGCTAGAGCAACAGCAAGAGAGAGCATTTCATGAGAACGGAGAACTGTCTTCCAAAGTGTGCTGTTTCTGGCAAACATATACTTGTAAAACCTCTGTAAAATATAGAGCACTTTTGGATGATACCTCAGCCCTCTAAGCCTGCTTTTTATTTACTGTCCAGTGAACTCTTGCTGAGACCTGTTAACTTTAGCTGTGGTGGCAAATCTAGAAGCTGCTGAATGCGAGGAATACAAAACAAAGAATGACTTTTCAGTAGTTTGTAAACTACAGGCAAACACAACTGGAGCAGGCTGTGAAGGCTGAATTACAATTGTGCTTCTTAATGACCTCTTAACTTCAAGACTTAAATACTGTCCCTGAATCCTAGGCTCCTAAGACTTCATTAGAAAACTTATACTTAAAAGTATAATATATATATTATATATATATATATGAATATATGTGTGAATCTTATGACACAAGTTATGCTATAACTTCTGTATGTAATATACATACAGACTCCTGATTAGCAATATGATGTGCAAATTGCAGCAGAAAAACTTTGCTCACAGATAAATCAGCTTTTTTATGGTTCATTGTTTTCAGTTTTGATTTTAAGTAGTAAACATTTCCTTGGGAAAAGAATGGAAAAATACAAATAAGAAACACAAATAAAACACTATGAGCTAACCAGAATCAAACCATCTGGCATCTGGAAGTACCAAAGACCATATGACAGGTGATTTTGAAAGCATGCAAAACCAAGAAAGGGGAAGTTTAATTCTTAGAAGAGAAAAACAATAGCCAGCATACATTCAGATGACTCTTATGCCCTTCAGCTGTGGTTCATTGATTACACTGAACACTGGTATTTCAGGTTTTTTTTAATAACACTGAACACATTACTTTAGGAATGCACTGCATTTCTTCAGTTTAATGTGTGAGACAAAGAAAAATTCTGTCTTTTTCTCTCTCTCTTTGTTACAGTGGCTTGAACATTTTCCTGCAATTGTGAAAGTGCTTTTAGAAAAAAAATGTACTCTGAACACCATGCTTTAGGAATGGAGGCACAGCAGCAGCTCTCACATCTTGCCCGTTGGGGACTCCCGGGTGGGGAAGGTAGAGTGTCCATTGTGGGGCCTGAAGCTGGGAAGGGTCTGTACGTCTTCCCCAGCTGTTCTGCACCTTCCCTGCTGGGCAGCTCTAAGCATATAGTTGAGCCTGGATCCAAAGAAATGGATTCCAGTGATCCCTATTTGTTCACATTCCCCAACAGCAAAGCAATGTCCTGGTTATAAAACGCAGTCCCACAGTGGGAGATGCACTGGTCAAGGAGGCTTATGAGTTTGAAGCCTGGCACCTCAGCACTGTTGGAGAGTCACACCCACTGCATATGATAAGGCAAGTCTATTTGCACAGGTATTGAACCTGTGGGCAGCTGTCAAGAGACACACATGTAGGACGCAAAAGGAATGGGACCTTAGACTTACAAATCAGGTTACAGATAGGAAATCCTGGTCTTTACCAATAGTCATGAAAGGGCTAGCACATAACAATTAAAAATTATCACAGTTACATGATATCTGAAGTCAAAATAGAAAAATAGTTCAAACATGCATAAAGTGGAGGATTTTTGCCTTTTTCTTATATTTTTCACTGCATGGCTTGTAGAGGCAAAATCATTTTGTCTTTACAGTTTCCAGTAAGTGCTGAAGTTGCCCATGTCTGATGCCCTGATCAACAGACAACTGGGCATATGAACAATAAGTAAAATACTTAGGAGGATTAGTTACCTACAACCAGTTTCAGTTATTTCACATTTCAAGAGTTCTAATTTCCTAATGATGCATCTCCAGAGCAACTTCCCTCTGGCTGGCTGACTACAGACACTACTATTCCTAACCAGTGCACTTTCTAAAAGCCTTAGACATCCAAAGTTTCACAGAGAAACTCTACTTGCTATGATGTAATAAGAAAAAAGCTACACTGAATTCGATAAACACCTCAAAGCATAAAATGGTGCTTTGATACTAAGTAATATGCAATGAGCAATAATTCAGCTATATTTTGACAGGCTTTGTATTTCAGTCTCTTTGTTTGGTCTTATGGTTCAAAGCACCCAAACTTGCTGAAGGTTTGCATGAAGTTCTATTACTGGGAGACATCGCTCAAAGACTGCATGCCTAATACTATTAAAAAGTCATAGGAAATGTATTACTTGAGAAAATCAAGAAACCAAGATGCTAATGGAGTTACAACTGGGTGGGCTGATGCAACCCCACTCACAGACCTTCCTGGTAACCCTCATCCCCATTCCCATCCCCATCCCCGCCACCCCGGAGGCACTCCTGGACCCGCGGGGATGCGGGAAGGTGCGGGGTGCATCCCGGGACTCACAGGTTGGCAATGCCCGCTTTACGGACGGCGGTGGAGATGGCTTTAATGGCCGTGCAGAGGGAGTTGAGGAGCTGCGTGAACTCCCCGGTGCTTTTCGCCCGCCTGCCCTCCTCCATCACGAAGCGGGTCATGGTGATGACATTGGTATCGAAGGTAGAGCGGTCCGTCATGGTGGCGGCGGGCGACACTGGCGACGAGGCCGCCGCCGCCGCCACTTGCCCCAGCGGGGCGGGGCGGGGACACGGGCGAGGCATGGGCGGGGAGCGGCCCCGGCCCCACAACCCCCCACACCGCTGGGCTGCAGGAAGGCGGGGACGGGGGTGGGAATGACAAGCGGGAGCCCATCTCATCATCCCCCCGGTTCTCTAAAATATCGGGGAATAGCGGCGGGGAAACCCCAATCCCCGCAAGTATACCTTTTTTTTTTTTTTTTCTTTTTTCTTTTTTTTTCTTTTTTTTTTTTTTTTTTTAAACCTAGTCTTATCTCACTCTTTTACATTGTGGGGGTAGAGGCGGGGGAAGGATGCTTTGGGCATCCGTTATGTGAACGGCACAGAAAGTCAATCGAGACAGGGGTACTGGTAGCTCTTAGTGTTTGCAATGGTCACACTTCAATGCTAACGCTCTTGGAAGCGTGCCCAAAAATTCAGAAGTCCGCTTCTTTCACCACTTGATTGCAAAACTGCATGTGGCATGTGGGTTATGGTGAACAGCACACAATCTACAAAGTAAGGTTAGTATTTTCTGCCTCACAGGAATGTTCTTATCCTGACCCATCAGTACAGGAAAAACACACATTTAGTAACCGATTCCATCAAGTATTAACTTATTCTGTGTACAGAGATCATGCTAATCCCATGTGCCCCAAAATATCCCACACTATAAAAAAGCTGCAAGGAAACAGCCGCTGGCAGCTGGACTCAATGAGATTTTTATAACAAATTCTCCAAGTCTGTTCAATAGAAAGATGTAGGTTGAGTTCTACCTCAAAAGTCAGAAATTAATGCCCCTCATACAAATACTGCTGCAAGGGAATCTACACCCTCCTTAGTCTCTTTTGATTCCAGACTAGCTGTTTTTGCAGCAAAATCAAGTAATATGTTTTGCTGCTAATATTTGATCAGAAAAATCCAAGCACTAGTGTGGGAAACCAAGCTCAGCCAACACCTGACCCTAGATCCACCTTTTCACACAATAACTTGACAAACACAAATCTGAATATGGGTGATTTACTCTATACAGAGCAGATTTGTTGTACTAGCCATTGTTTTATATTTCCACTATCTAAGGAGATCAATAACTAAAAATCTTAATTATTTTCAGTAGAATACATCCATGAATTGAATGAGCACAGTCTCAACTTCTAAATGGAAATCTCAGACTGAAGTCTTTCCAGGCTGTGTCAAACACAGGGCAAAAATCTTCTAAAAGGTGCGCCTCTTTGCATATACATACTTTCTATCTTCATCCAAAGCACATTGCACATCTATACATTACATACTTCAAAGGTATGCATAAATGTCTTCTCCTTAAAGCCATGCACAGAATTACAGAACATCCTAAAGACATTAGGTATGAGTAGTTGAAATGCTCTTCTGAATGGGATATTTCAGTCTTTGGCAAGTGGTTACCAGCCCAGCAGAATAAAAATGCTCTTGGAGCGGCAGGTGGATTTTGGAAAATTTATGAAACATTGAAGTTAGCTCTTTTTTTAAGGGTAAACAATGCTTTACAACGATCTACAGCAGCTACTTCAGTCTTAGTAGTTGAGAACAACTAATAGCAAAAATCCCATAAAATTTTGGATGAGTGCATTTAAACTGGATAGAAGCAAGTAAACAGAACAGCCTGGGAATATGTGAGTTATGGTAACAGACTCAGGAATTTCTGATTAGGGACAATTCATCTTAAATGTGAAGACTCTAGCGAATACATCAGTAATCTGCAGGAAGAGCTGTACTTCAGTATCAAATAGTCAAGGTCAGTTCAAAATGGACACAACCTCAAGTTTTAATACCCATGCCTGAGGATAACCTCTTTCATTTTACTCACAGAGCTATACATACTCTCCTTGGGTTCTAAGATGAAACCTCAGCTGAGAATTTTGGAGTTTGTGAGATGAGCGGGACAAGAGTTTTACTCCTCCGTTCCTACCATGGAAGCCAGGTAGAAACGAGTAAACTGTGAACTGAAACAGAAATCCTTTGAAAGGATTCTGGTTTCTTACAAATCCATCCAGATCAGCATTTTCTACTGTGGGAGCAGAATAATTATTTTTAGCATATAGAGCATGTTCTTAATCTTCTGTACTCAAGGCAACTTGTTGTACTATAGATTAACCCATTTCCACACCCCTTGCCTTAGAATATATGCACACACTGGTAATTTCTGGAATTCCACCGTAGTGTAGAAGGTTGACTTTGCATTAAATAATTAATATTTTATGGTAGAGTGTAGACAAGCTGTGCAGCCTTACAGCAATCATGCTGTGTGGTAACAATAAAATCAGTGTAAGATTAAAAGTAGGTTCTACATGTCCCTTTAGAAAACAGTAGTTAAACATTTATTGAAAATGAATTTGTGGATTTGAGAAGGTCAGTGCTGGTTGACTAAACATTGCTGAAACAGCTCACTTCTATATAGAAGAAAACGCGATCTTATTTGCGCACAGATGACGTCAACCAAACAACACGGTTCACAGCAGTTTTAGAACTCTAAGCTTCCAAAGCCATGTAACTCCTTTGGAACAAACTTTTCACCCAGCACATAAAATCCTAAATGTGTAATTATTTTGAAACTGTTGATGAGACAAATGTTGATGAGAAATCCCCAGGTATTCTGTTGTGAACGTTGCACCTTGTAGATTTAAATGACAGCCAAAAAGACAATGGCTGTGAAACTCCTTCTCAAAGGTCTTTTTTCCCCCCTGAAGTAAAAGTGCCCATGTGGAAAAGGCAGCTTTGGATACCACTTTTTCTGAAGAAGAATCTTCTTTTTGCAAAGGTCCCAAAACAGCAGAAGTTGTGTGCTGCCTGGGTGGAGAAGAGGGTAAGATCCAGCAAGTCACACTGAAATCATTTGCAAGGCCATGTCACTTCACCAGATACTCTCTATCTTCCAATGCTATGATGATTAGGGCTGGAACAGTGCATCCTGCCTGCTGCAATACCTGTATGAGGAGGAAATTATCAGCCTGATTTCTAGATGAACAATCAATATTTTGTCTTCATTGCTTCAGAAAGTGTTTCCTTTCATCTGTGTGAATTTCTGGGACAGTATGCACACATAGGAGATAGAATAGAACATTTATTTATGACTATGATAGCAAATCACTCCACATCTCTGAACACGAGTGAAAGATACCAGATGCCATAAACCGATGTCTAAATTCCGGTAATTATGAGTACAAATTGGCTAAAAAATAATTTCTCCATGTAGCAGATGTAAAATGGGCTTTATTTGATACTATGCACTATATGACTCTGACTGAGTAATAAGTAGAATTAAACTACAAGGTTGAATTTAACTAACGTGAAGGGATTTTCCCCTGCCGTGTTCGCCTGGTGCCCTCTTGTGGGAGTGGGAACACTGACAGCATTCCTTTGTGAGACCAGCTCTGGGAGTGTACCTTTGCAGTTTTCTGTAGGGTGACAAAGCACCTAATGTGCAAACCGTAGATCTCGGAAAAGAAGTCTACATGCCTCTGAAATACAAATATAAATATTGAACCATAATTTTAAAATCTTTGTATTTTCTACTTATCCACAAGATTCTGGCAAGCAGAGCAAAGAGTATGCTACCTCAATATTGCATTTGCTACCACTTCTCATCTTGTAAAATGCATAAGTTAAAAGTTTTTTAAGTAATCACTCCAAGTTTGTGTCAAAAAAATTAAAAAAAACAAATAAACAACAAACAGAAACAAAATGCGAAATTACTGTTAAAAACATAGAGATTTCAGTGCACTCAATACTAGGTTAAGAAGGTAAGCAAGATGTAGTTAAAATATTTAACAGTTCATTTTGCAGAAATAAATAACCTCTGTCAACACTGAGTGACATGTCATGATTACATGATACAATTTGTCAGTGTAACAACCAAGTAAAGAAAAAAAAAAAAGATTGTTTTTTTGCATTTAAACTGGGAACCTGCAAAATTCAAGATTGACAGAGGAAGAATGGTTGGTATAAACAGTCAAACTCCATTCTCAAACCTTGATCATAGGTTGGATTGCCAGGACAGGTCTTCCATTAACGTCCTTGCAGATTTATTTGCTGGCTCAAATACCTGTTTATATTGCTATAATTCCAAGTACAGTCTGTCCAGACTTTTCTTCAGGTTGAGTTACATGGACAGTGCCACAGAGGTTCAGCTGTGAAGATCCAACTCAGCATTTTTCAGCTATGTCAATTTCAACTGTATATGATCCAATTCAGAATTTCTAGATAATCTCAAATGTTTATCAGTACAATTAAAAGTATCTTCTTCCATAAGGTTTGATGCCTTTGAATTGTTATGATTTTTAGCTTTTTGTAGATTTTAAAGTAGCTGTGTAGTAAATATAGATTTTTAGTATAGCTGCATAGTCTGTCACACTTTAGAACAGTAGTTATACACTTACCAAACCCTATACCCCCATTTCATATTGAATTTTCTAAATTCTTTAAGTTTGTTAAGACTCCTTTCAAGGCAGGCCTTCATTCTGTTTAAGAACATTTTTACCCCAGGCCTGAACAACAAAATACCATCATAGTCAAAGCAACCTTCAAGCCCGGAACCTTGGAGAAGCTCCAAAGACAGTACATGCCATGAAGAAGAGGAAGATGAGGAAGAAAGGGGTCTTAGGACCTCCCGACTCAATTCCAAAGAGACATGTGAGGGAGAGGATCTGAGGAGTGGTTAGTTCTGGGATTGGATGGATAATACTATATACTGTGGAACCCCTGGACATGGGGGTGCACACCTTTTTCTGTACTCCTGTGGCCAGAAGGCCTTCATTAAAGACCTGCTCTCTTATCTTATCCCTATATTCAATTTGCTTGGAGTTTTTTCTGCTCCCGATCTTTAGGCAACAAGTTACAGAAGAAAGAGTGGTTTGATTTTCCAGCTGTATTGACAGTGTGAAGATCTGAACTTTCCCGATAGTGAGATACATACTATAGCATGCTGTAGAAATGCAACATAATATTCACAAAAGACTCTTTTTGTATAAGCCTCTGAAAAATACGGCCAATAAATCAGTCTGAGTGACTATTTATATGGTCGTTCCCTGTTGATCTTTACCTTGAGTATTCTGTTCCATGTCAGAAGTACAGGCAATAAACCTATTTAAAATTGCTGATAATATCACATTTTTAAAATTCATTTTATCCATAGTTTGCATAGTTTGTCACAGCTTCTGCTTTCTGAATAAGCATTAGCTAATCATTATAATTGTTTGTGATGTAGGCAGGCAAGTAAACAAAATCAAACAAAAAAACTTCATCCTGGGCCACAGAGGAAATTTGTGCCAGCATGAAAAGCTGACTGATTACTTTGGGAATTAACACAGTTTGAGAAAGAAAATAGGAAATTAAGCATTTAACACAAATAAACATGTAAATGCAATAAGAATTGCATTTACATGTATTTTCTTTTGCTATACTAGTTTGGTATTTCTTTGGTGTGGACAGTACAGAAGTGGAAAAGGGGCATACCAAGTACATACTGGGTAAGCTCTGGAGAACTGAAAAGAAAGTTTAACACATACAGCTAGAACACCACTGCAAGATGGTATGACTTTAAAAACAGGAATGAGAGGTGAGTAGAAATAAATCTATACTTTAGATAGCTATAGAGTCCATTTGATTGTGGTAGGATTAATAGATAATAGCTCAAAATCCTCTTCCATTAACTGGTTTTTGAGATAACTAAAAAATCCAGTTCTAAAGTCACATTTCATCTTAAAACTTCCTATCATTGCTGCAAGTAGACTTTCCTTACTGATGGCAGTAATAGCAAAAACATTTCCTTTGGTAATGACAGTATCACACATGCATGGCCATTTAGTGCTTTCTTTGTACAGTCTCTAGTATGTGAGGGATCTAGTCCACAACCGAACCTTGTAGGCCATAGTGCAATACAGAAAAGGCAGTCATTCAGTCTTGCTTCAGATGCATGCTGAGCAACTTTATCTTAACATTATATGCTTTTGTTCTGATTAAAAAATCTATTGTAAAAGTAAATTCACCCGCACATGAGTCCACGAGAAAAGGATAATTTTTAAGACTGCTTGAGAATTTAATTTCATGACTCAGGCAAGTGTGAAAGGGTTCTGTAGGCTAAACCCCAGCCCTTGCCTTTTGAATGTGCTAGAACAGGTCCCAGTGCCAGTTCATCATACAACATAGAGCTGATACCCAAAACACAGTATGTGTTAAGACAGGGAGGAACCAGTCTAGATGTCAATGCCAGAATCAGGTTTTTGATCACTGGAAAAAATATTTCTGTTTGCTTACCCTCCTGTATCCAGGAGTACTGGTTCCCAGTTGATTTCAGAACTGAGGGGCATATCTAGCCCAGGGTCCACCTCCTGCATTAGCAGCTTAGAAGAGTGTCTGAGCCTGGCCTGTATCCTTTACCCTCCTACTCCGTTCATACGTAACTGGACTAGGGGTGCTAGAAGGTGCATCCCTGTCTGTTGCTTTACTGTTCACTGTCCAGGTATTTTTCTGATCAATAACCTAACAGGAAACCATAACCCAAACACTGGTGCATTGCAAAGCATGGTCCTGCCACCCTAGGAGCCTGATATTATTGTTAGGTAGGTTTCTGGGAATCTGAGAAAAGCAGCGTGAACACACAGAGAAGTTGGCAAGGATACCAAGGACATGGCTGGAGAAGCACTTCTTTAGTGTGACTCTGAGGAGATCACAGAATCACAAAATGGGTGAGTTTGGAAAGGACCACAGTTGGTCATGTGGTCCAACCTTCCTGCTCAAGCAGAAGCACATTGCATAGGATAGTGACCAAATGGTTCCTGAATATCTCCAGTGAGAGAGACTCCACAACCTCTCTAAGCAATCTGTTCAGTGCTCGGTCACCACACAGCAAAGAAGTTCTTGCTCATGTTCAGGTGGAACTGTGCATCAGTTTCTGCCAGTTATCTCTTGCCCTATTGCTTGGCACCACCTAGAAGAGACTGGCTCCATCATCTTGGCACCTTCCTTTCAGATACTTATAGGCATTGATGAGGTCCCCTCTCAGTCATCTATTCTTGAGGCTGAACAGGTCCAGCTTCCTCAGCCTTTCCTCATAGGACAGTCCCTTAATCATCTTTGTTGCCCTCTGCTGGATTCTGTACAGGAGGAGTACAGAGGAGTACAGAACTGGACACACTACTCCAGATGAGGCCTCCACCATTTCTTCTGCCCCTAGAAACAGCTTACAACACGTAGTAAAATGTCAAAGCTAGCATCTGAAGTAATGATGGAGTGAGGCTTTTAGAGTCCATAGCACTGAACAGAAATTTTGTAGTGGAAGTGGTATTCAAGACTGCTCATTGCTGCCTGTGGCATTCTCAGCATGGACAGGAGAGACCAAAAGGGGTTGCTAGCCCATTGCCTCAGAACACAGACATGTTATCATTGTGGAGTTACGGTTTTTAGTGTAGAAGTATTAAAGTGATCTCCTTCATGCTTCTTAAATCCTGCTTAGTTCAGGAAAACAGGATTCTCATAATGAGAAAATCACTGTAAAATTGTTTCAGAAAAAAAACTAAAATCAGATGTTTAGCCATAGACATTTCATTTGTGAAAAAGTCACCTGCTCTAGTGTCAGCTTTCTCCAGGCAGAGAGTCACTCTGCAGTACCAAGGCTCTGTCATCAGATGGCAATGCTTGTTTATGCCAAACTTGTTTACGCAGAGCTAGAGCCTGGCAGGTCTTTGGAGGCAGAAGCTTGTCTGGGCAGCCTCATGTGTGTTTCCCTTCAAAAGAAGTGGTGAAGCTCTTAGCATTGATGATGACTAAGTAAACAGGAGAACTGAAAGGTTTGCTCTTTTCTGTACCTGCTCTATTTCTGTTTCTACTGCTAATGAAAATCATAATTTAAATTCTACTGGAAACAGTGTATTCATTACCCCAAGGTCTCTGCTCACACTCATCAAATACTTTACTCCCACATCTGCGTCAGTCCTCCTCGTTTGGTTGCTCCCAGACAGTTTCCAGTGGTTTATCAGTAGAGAATTAGACCTTCTGCATTTGACAACCCTAAGTACTGCTGTTGCAATAGCTTTGATTATTAGTTTTAGTATGGTTCTTGTTTAGGATGAAGAGCATGATTTTGTGGCCTAGAAGTAATTATTGACAGTGTACAGACAGAGAAATAACAGTCCTTGCCCTACCCAGTCCACAGTCTGAGAATAAGAGGAAAACAGACCAAAACAGGCATATAAGGATGTCCCTGGTTTTACAGATGAGCTGCTGCAATACTTGTATGGACAAAACTTCCATTGCCATTCAAAACTTCACTGTCAGTTATTCATCTTTTCTCTTTGCATATTGCTGTCTAATGTTGCTCTGTGAATGGCATTTTGCTTGTGTATGCTGAATATGCCACCTTCAGAAGAAAAATAATTTAAAAAAATAAAAGTATTGGGGAAAAAAAAATAACCTGCAAGAATATCGTATATTGAGTTGGAAATAACAATTTTCAGTGCTCAAATTGATTGAGGTTGCCAAGTAACACATCCCTAACTCTTCCAGCTTACACAGAGAAAGGATGGCAGACTGTCCTTGTGCATTCAGGGCTTCCTTCCTTTTGTAAGCCCAGATTACAGGTTCAGCCGTTTACAGGCTGAATACCAAAACCAACTAAATAGGCCCTATGTGTGTTTTGTGACATGAAACCATTATCAGACAGCAGGAGTCAAAATATCATGCCCTCACCTTCCACTGTGTCTTAATTGTAAAGGATGAGCAAGAACTGCAAAACCAGGCACAGCTGGAAGTTGATTTAGTTTGGTTTTGTAGGGTAAAGAAGATATTTGCTTTTATCATGGCTAATAGGATGGATTGCTCATTCATGCCACAAAGACTGGCCTAAGTAGAGGATTATACATGTATTTTTTTCATTATAGATGTAACACCTTCATAGTGCTCAAGGTGAGCTATATGGTCTAGAGCAGAGGTCTCTGAACATGTTTTTCATTGTGCATCCCCATCAGTGAAAAATTCTTCAATATGCACTCCAGTATAAGTATGCTTATTTATAAATTACATACATGGAATACTATACTAATGTTAGGTACACTAATAAAATATATACAAAATAGAAATTTTTAAAGTATGACATAAACAATATTTTTTATTTTATTTTATTATTTATTAGTAGAAATATACTTCCTGCACCCCAGTGGACTGTCTTGAGTACCCCCTGGGGTGCAGGAACCCCAATTTGGAGGCAACTGCTCTACAGACCAAAGCTGGGAGGTCTAATATCCACTGTCTCATATCCAGCCAAATGGATACTTCTGTTCTGATTTACACAGGATATGAGGTGTCTCTCCATATCCATTTAACCTGCTAAATTATCTTATCAGCAAATGTGCGTGCCCTGATTTTACATTAATTGCACAAATATTTAGCAAGTGTATTCTTGCTTCCCACTGAACTCCTTTTGTTTGAATGCTTTTTATAAAAAAGCCTCTATAAAAGCTATGTAAAAGTGGCTTGGGGAATGTACGACATTACTTTTTAAAGAAAAGAGACTGGGCATTCTAAAGGAGGAACTGAAACTCTGGTGTGCCACCTTTGTTGATGGTCTCATGAAGAGTCTTACATAGTTGACTAGTACTCAGTGGACAAAACTGGCAGGAGAATGAATGCAGCGTTGCTGCACAACACTGTTCACACTTCTTTAGCCTGTGTTCCCTGAGCTCCTTATCTTCCGATCCTGGTCACAACTGCCCTTTCATTCTTGAAACCAAGCTGGGAACGATTCATAGAGGCAGACAGAGTTTGAATAACCAAGTACTGATATGTTGGCAGAGCATTGCAACAGGGAAAAGGCAAAGGGTTTGGTTTACTGATGGTCTGAATTAAAAAGAGCTCTGAAGAGATTTGAAGTAAGAAAGGAGGATCTACAAAGAAAAATAGCATGTTTCTCTAAAATAAGGACAGTGTTTGTAGACCTATGTAGAACATAGGTCAGCGAAATGTTGGGAATTTCACTCTTATTGAATACCAGGCCACCTCTGTACTAGAATGAATTTAAAGATCTGGCTGTGAACACTTCTTTTGGAAATATAACTCTCCATTGTCTAGATATGAGCTTTGATAGCAGACATCCACTGCAACTGTTGGGAATACTCTTACTAATTTTTTGAATGAGCTTCATTGTATTGCTGGCTAAATAGCCCTTGCGTTATATATAGTCTCTCCTCTTTCTTCTCTGCCAAGAAAATCTGGCAAGTTATTGTCTTTGCCTTTGACACACTGTAATTTTGTACAGTCACTGAATATCTTGCAGTTATATTTGTCCGAGGTGACAAGTGTCTCAGAAAATCTCACTGCCATTCAGTTTTTACTTTGGTTTCTGTTTCAGATGGGTGTTTGTTTGTTTGTGGTTGTGGAGTGTTTCTTACACTGCTAGCCCTGTAAGCTCATTCTGCTACCTAAGCTGTGTTCTTACGTCACTATTTATAAGGAAGACTCCACAGTTTGCACTCTGTTAACATCTCTGCAAACTGGGGAAAAAGATAGGATGCTTGGTCTTCCTCTTTGCTGGGAAAAGTAATTTTATCTACAAAGCTAAGTAGGTGGACTTATAGGAAAAAAGGAAAGTATAACCTTGATGAATGAGTGGTTACTGCTTTGGTATTTTTCTTTTTTTGGAACTTGTAATTCTATTTTCAGTCTGTTAATTTCAGTCTGCACAACAAAATAAAGACAGAAGATTGTTGGAAACATCAATTGCTTTCAAGAAACAGAGCAGAGTTATAGCCAAGATAAATGTGCTTTAATAAACATGCAGAGTAAGAGCTATCTGGTGGCTATAATCAACACATGGACTAAGGTAAATAGTGGCACATTTTGAGTTCTACCACACTACAGGAACTTTGGGACTTGTTATGTATGAGCATGAAATAAAAAATTATATACTTTAATGTGAAGCCATGGGCTTTGAAATGAGAAATTGTAACGCCTCATAAATCAGGGACTCATGGTTACCATGAATAGTATTAGTGTAAGATATTTGAATGAGTTAGTGGTCAGGCCTCCACAAATGTTGTTTTGTTTCTCTGTATTCAGTGTAAGTCAAATCAGCAAATTATTGGCGGAAAGCTCCACACTCTACGGTAATCGAAAAGCCAAAGGCCACGGTATGACTGACTGCTAGGAATATCCCCTGAGCAGTCCGTTTCACATTTAAGCTTCCACTAGAATTAAAAATGAAGAAAAATGGAAGCAACAGTTAGGCAAAACATGCCAGTATGCTAGTTATTACAATTTTTCTTTTTTCTTACACAATTATTGCAGTCAAAAGATCAGACTACAAAATGCCAAGAACATCCCCATGGCTGATATGTTAATCTTGGGAATGCTTAACAAGGACTGCATGGGCAGTCATAAGATTTTAAAGAGCTACAGTAAATCTCTCTGCAAATACTGCCTTCATTTTTACGGTGAACTAGTTAAGCGAAACAGAAACAGGTCACTCATCTCCAGTGAGGAAGCCGTTTAGACTGTAATAGTACACCTTATTTTAATCTCTCTCTTTCAATGCTTTTTGACTTCCCAGTGGTATCTCGGAAAGCACAGCTGCTTAACATGCCAGTTCAGAGGTCTCTTACTAAAACTCAGCTACAACTCCTCTTTGGTTGACCAAACCCGATACTTATGTGCTAAGCAAGAAGTGTAGTTCATATATAACACGAAACATGGAAATGAAAACTAGGAGAAATAGTGTCATCATATTCTCCTTGAATTATAACTGAGATCTCACATGCAAAATAACAACTACATTTACAAGAACAGGCAAAAGATTGAGTGATGTTTTTCCACTGAAAAAGGTGCTCTTAAAAGTTTAACCACAAAAAGAGTGTTGCTTAAGAATAACTAATTGTGAATGAAATTGCACAAAATTGCTGTCAGCTGTTACCTTTTCTTTAGAAAAATACAAATGCGTAACAAGAAGGTTTCTTCTAGGAATTCCATTGCTTCTCAGGTTATTTGGGAGTTTCAGCTCCCTCCCTAACATTAGCGATATAGATTTATATAGGTATATGACAGAACTGAGACAAGATGGCTCCCTTTTCCTTAGCATTTACAGTCTTTGCCACTTGTTCTGCAGTCAGATCCATAGGAACTGATTTTTATACAGAAGTGTGATTCAAATTCTGAATGTACAGCATGGCTGTATGCTGACCTAAAAAGACAAACATTAGTATGTACCAGATGTATCCAATTATGGGCCCTGGGTGTAAAGAGAAACCCAAGGTAAAGTACTTTCCCAGCTAGATTTTAATACTGAAAAGGACTCTGCCTGAGTGATCAAATTCAATTTCCTCACAGCTACACACCACATATAACAGTTATCAAATGCAGAACCATCCACAAATACCCGCTCTGAACCAACCTTCATCATGTGCTCATTTCTAGATTTCAACAGAAAGATGAGTTTGGCAATTGGCACAGATGTTGTGCTGTGTGCATGCAACAGCAGAGGTCTGGGTAGGCAAAAACACTCTCCTCGCCTCAATGCAGACCTGCTGTGGAGAGGTACAAGGTAGCCCATCTGACTCCCACTGGGACATGGACAGCAGTGAAAAGAGTGTATGAGAGAAAGATAAAAAGTCCAAACATAATGTCACTTGACTGAACGCAGAAAATTCAGGAGCTTAAACATAACAGAGATGTCAGTTTCACTAATTCCCTCACATACTGGAGAATGTATCTCATGAAGTGCACTAAGTAGCGGAAAAACAGAGGGGCAGGAAGTGTCGTGAGGTGCCAAGGCTGGATATGAATCCAACCCACCATTAACTTCAGTGTTTGCAATGATTCGCTGCTGATAACAATGTACATTCAGAGGGTTGCAGGATAAAGAATCTTGTCATTCTGATCCTGTGCTGCTTGTCAGCTTCATTCTTTACCTTTGGTCAAGTTCCTATCCAATTAAAGCCAACAGAAATTATGAGAGGACACACATCAGGAAAAGCTCTCTATACCTTTTCCAGTGACTTTTTTCTTATTTGCATAGGGGAGAAAAAAGCAGGCCACCAAAAGTCCAAGGTGTTGTCCAGTTCTAGAGGAGACAGATCTTTCTTTCTGCTAGAGAAACACGGAGGTGTTCATCAGAGAAATATGAACTCAGAGAAGGATATCTGTTGAATGTTATGGGGGAGTTCACAAAACTCAGTTTTGAATTTTGTTTGCAGATGGAAAGTTTTGAAATGTTCTTTTTTAAAGTAATCTGTTAAATTCACTTCCATTAATGAAAGAATTATCCCACAGATATCTGTGGGGTTTGTTTTATAAAAAAATCCAATATAGAGGAAAGATAAAGGGAAGGAGGAAATAAAGAGATTATTAGTGTCTTTGTTCATGGAAAGAGGACAGATGAAAAAATAAATAAATGTTATGGCAATAAAGAAGAAGCAAACACGGCAATTTTAAGTTATTATGACAAGCAGCAGTTTTGTGAATATTTCTGTGTTATGACACATATGGGTGATCCCATGAAGAACTACTGGTAAAATGATAAGTTCTCAGTATTTGACAGTTGTCATTTGCTAATATAAGAGCAACAGAACAAATTCACCACAGATGTAAGCAGACATTCAGAGCTACAAATCTGAGGTTTCCAGAGCTGTGCTTTACTGTATCAGGCTTAATTTGGACACAACCAAGTGATTATAATTCTTTCTGGAATAAATATGTAGAAAATTTGCATAAGCTAAACCTGATTTTGAGGCTTTACTCTCTTACTTTCTTAATACTTGCAGCAGAGTAACACTGCTTTACTGCAAAATACGTATTATTTTAATCCATTTGTTTATATCTTCCCTCTTACAGCAATTAAAACCAGTTCAATACTTGCATTATAGTCACACAGCATTTGTGAGCTTTCTGCCCCCTTGAAAGATAAACATCTAGAAAGAGCTGGAAAGGCACCATCTTTCTGTAGTTTGAGTCTCAGCATGACACTGCAATATAAATATTTAATAATAAATTAGAAGTTTCAGAGTTGCCATGACTGCTATTGCCTGGACACAGTACTGCCTGTGGCTTTATGCAGATTGCTATTCGAGTTAGCATTTAACGAAAGCATTACAGATGAAGGTAATGTGCTCTCCCAATATTAGTCTTTTAGAGTACATTAGTTAGCTCATGATTAGACAACAAGATTTTTAGTGTACAGTTCTAATAGTTTAAGGCAATGTTGTAAAACAGCTTGAGTTATTTTAGGATTTGTAGGTCTTAAGTTGTACTTGACTATATTTATTTACTATAAATATACATGCTTATATACAGATTAAAAAGTGCTATTAATTGTGTGTATGTGTAATATAAACATGGTTTCTATAGATAGGGAATTAACTTTTAAATAGAGAAGGATGGGAAATTAATTTAACAGACATTATGGCATAATAATTTCAGACACAGATGTAACATCAGTGAATTTATGATTAGCATGTGAAAATTAAACCTTGAGTGACCTACATCATGGCCCTCAATAAATTAAATTATCAGCATTGCCTTTCTTCATTGTGTATTTTATTTATCTCAAATAAAATATTACTTTTCGTGCCTTTTTCCTTTTTATTAGATTTTGTTTTCCTACATCCTTAGGCAACTTACTTAATAAAACTACTTGATTATTCTGCTGTCTTCAAGTCAAAATGTTGGTCCTTACTTTTACATTGGCGTAGGTTTTCCAAAAATATTAAATTTTACTTGCATTTTCTGAACAGCAGAAGCTCAAGGACTAATCAAGGTTCATTTCCTCAAAGATTTAACATTCCCAAAGATAGTATATATGCAAAAATAGTCTCCTTCCCCACTGAAGGTTTTTTACAAGTTGCTATTGACCATGATTGCAAACCTGAACATATTCAACTCCATATTTGGCTGGGATCTAGAAATGTTGCCTGTGATGTCATTTCCTAGTGCCAAACTTAAAAATCAGTCACCTCACTGTTGCCACATAGTGAGCTAAGTCACCTCTTCCCTCAAGTACAAACTGGCAGCAACAAACCACTACACAGAGAAGATGAGTCTGCTTACCTAACACCTCCTGACTCACGACATTCCCACAAGCAGCAAGTTCTTTTATGAGCTCTGACTAGTGAAACAATATGTTTGATAAGCAAAGTGCCTAGGAAAAATATAAAATTCTCAAGGATAATCTTCACATGCATTCAGATCATAAAAAAGCTTTAAAAACCCTTCTTATATGCAGCTGCATCTACTGCATGTCAATAAAGTACAACTACATCAATTTGCTTAAGACAAGCAGAGGCATTACAGAGATTTCTCAAAGCCTCCCAGATTCTCCACAAAATATGCTTATGTAGCCTACTTTATCCTTAAAACAGATCTTGTGGGAACAACAGAAAACTTCCTCCAAGACAAAATTATATCACTGGGACTGCTCACTGGTTCAAAAGGGGACACTGAGTTTTATCTACTACCTAAAGAGCTGGACCCCATCCTCCACAGGCAGTGAAGTCCAGTGGGAAGTATCTACCATCCTTGAGAAGTGAGGCAACTAGGTCCTCCATCAAAAAGGCAAATTGTCAGAAATCATTGAAAGAATATCAGAGACTAAAAAAAGCCTGTATGTCAAGAACACTTAACAAATGACACCCACTTTCCACCTTTCTTTCGTTTGGTAAGATTGTTGAAAGCTTGAACTCTTGCAATATCACCATAGTCATGCAGATTGGCCAACCATGCTTTTCACCCATGCATGCACAAATATAGTCTCAGGAACCAGTAGTCCCGTGACTTCCATGAGAAATAAACATGCTTCTTTGGTGATACTTCCAGATATCTCTGCAGCCATTATTGTATGGTATTGGTGGCAAATATATACTTCACCTGCAGAGTAAACAAGACAACACAACACACAGAATTCATTAATTGTTAAAATATAGGTTTCAGAGAGTCATTATGGTCACCTTCTCCCTGCAAAAATTTTCATTTTCCAAGTTTACACCATCCTATATTTACATATGATTGACAGTCTCTTCACAACAGCAAACTGCAGAGAAGAAGTTGTGAATTGCAAATTAGCTTTGGGACAGAGATTGAAGTCTTTTTTCTGACTCATCAAATTTAGCCACAGAAACTTAGTGTCAAAGAAACACAAGGCTTATAAACGAAGCAAAACATGAGCAAGTGATAATTCCAATTACACTTACTGTTCTCTCAGACAAGCCACAATAAGCTGAGCTATCTTAAAATTGCCCCTACTTTTAAATAGTGCTAGCCACTGTTGTGTTGACTTTGGTTGTTGAAAAGTTACAATCTTAAAATAATCTAAAAAATTAATTTATTTTTTAAATCAAGATGGAATTGTTTCCATTTTTTTTCAAAGGAAAATATAAAATATTTGTCCTTATTTTCTGTCTTTACATCTGACCTTTTTCCCCCATTTCTCTTCTTCAGCTGTGAGCACTGTATGTGAAGTTAGTATTTATGTGTGAAGTTAGTATTTATGTATTTCTTAAATCTGTTTATTAGGTCCAGATGAAAAAAAAAAAAAAAACCACAAAGATGAAAATTCACTTCTGCATTTTATTGGTTTTCAGATTAAAGTAAATTCTCATTTTTTCTCTTCAGATATTATAGTATCTCATCATTCAGTATATCCTATTAATCCTACAGAATCTAATACCGAAGAGTCAAATGAAGAACTAAAGCAATAACTTCAGGAAGCCCTAGAGGTTGATAATGGTGCCGAAGGTGCCGCTCTCCAAATCTGCATTTCCTTTTAATGTAGAAAGAGGATATTTGCATATTCAGAGACTTGGATGAATCCAGGTTCTTGAAATTAGAGTGGTAGTGGGAACCCTCATTTAATTTTATGGCAGGAAATCACAGTGTGAGGTGCCGTTTATACTCTGGGGTTTTGTTGGTTTTTCGTTTTTTTGTTTGGTTTTTTGGGGTTTTTTTTTTGAGGGGGTGGGGAAGGTTTTTTTTAAAGAACTGGAGAATATTGGAAGTATACTTTTTTAGCAGGTGTTATTTTACTAAGCTTGGGGCCTGAAAATCTCAAGTGCAAACAATCTTTGGCTTTTTAGTCTGCATTTCTGTTGAGAGGTGGTTAACTCCTCCATTTTGGTTTTACTGTGGTTAAATGTGTTGGTAACAAGGTTTGGCGGGGTGGGAGCAGGGGTCCAGGTGCTTGTGCTCAAACCCAAACAAGCCCAGAAACACTCAGCCACCACTGACACAAACTTGGGTGTTTTAAAGCCGTAAGGGATAGCACAAATAGTGTAAAATTTGTGATGCTTGTGTATTGGGTCTGCCTGAGCTGCAGTTCATTTCCTCATAGTAGCCCTCACAGTGCTGTACTTTGCATTGGTAGCTAGAAGGGTGTTGATAACACACTGGTATTTTGGCTACTGCTGAGCACAGCATCAGCACTGTAACATTCCTTCCTCAGTTGAGGGCAAGATCCTGGGAGGGGATTCAAGTGGGCCAACTGACCCAAACTAACAAAAAGGGATATTCCATACCATATGATGTCAGCTCAGACATAAAAGCTAAGGCAAGGAGCAGGAATGCAGGCAGTCATTGTCTAACGGCTGCCTGCTGAGAACTGTCACGTATGCTGAAGCCCTGCTGCTCCAGAATGTCTGGCCATCGCTGCTGATGGGAAGTAGAGAATGAACCATGTTATCTTTCACTTTGTTTTGCACACATAAGCTTCCCCTTTGCTTTTTGCTTTAAATAAACTGCCTTATCCCAACCCATGAGTTGTTTTTCCACCTTACTCTGTCCCCTGTTCGTCTGGGAAGGGGAGTGATAGAGTGGCTGGGTGAGCACCTGGTGTCCAGCCAAGGTCAGCCCACCACAGCTTGTAATGCCCTAATTTTTGCTGGTAGAAAAATTGTAATTATGTCTATTCGGCTTTACTAGTAAGAAAAAAAACACACAAAAAATTATCTTTCACATTCTTTTTCCTTATTTTTGTATTTTTTATAAAAGGAAAACACACCCTAAGTGTATGCACTCCATAAATGTACATACTAAGTGTGTGGACTGCCCCTGACTCTTTTCCTTTCTTCCTTCCTTGGCATTCCCCTCCTCCCTTGGGTTGGCATCAGCACCCACAGCTATATCAGGAAGCTGATCTTGCTGGAAAATATGTATTTACCTCAGATTTAAATCAATAACATGACTTGCAAGCTCTTAATTAAAAAAAAAAACAAATTAGTTAAATTCTGTGAATTTAGAATTTTTCTTTTAATTTGTATTTGACTCTGGAAATGTGGAAACCATTCTTGTGGTCCTGCTGCAGAAGTTCCTGTTGACTTACTGGTTTTGAAAAGAAGGACTGTTCTGTTCCTTTTGTATCAACATAGGTTCCTTTTTCATCAACATAGGTTCCTTTTTCTTTGCTCCTTTTTCCCCCTCAATCTCTTCTGCATGTGCCAAGATGAACAGAGACAAATAGACAGAGATGACTGTCTGTGTAGATGGCTGGTGGTTTGTGCATATGTACAGTAAGGATTTAATACATGTCAAAATATATTTTCTAAACATGTCAGGAAAACTTTTCATCTGGTTCCTACTACTTCCTTGATCATATTTATTTTACAGGCTGTCTGTGTCTTGATATGCATTTTAAATCTGCTTTTGCTTCCAAGTTGCTCAAAGTACTTTAAATTTTCCCTGAATAAAAGCAGATTGAAAATCTGAAGACAAGTCATGTCATGGCCAGCCTTCGCAAACGAAGATCTGGGAAAGGTCTCCACCCACATTCGTTACAAGCACGCTGGTGATACAGGGCTTTGCAAACGCGGGTAAGGCCTTCGAGCCTGCGCAATGGATTTTTTAGGTGAGACACAGTGTGCGCTGAACTGAGCCCACCCTTTAATCCTAAGGTTCATCTGCCGGGGCCGGGCAAGCTTGGACGGTGGCAGCGAGGTCCTCAGGACGTAGGTTTGTTTAGAGTGACCTTCTCTTAGATGGATGGCCTTACAGGGCTGACGAGCTCCATCTGCCTGGGTTTAGAGTTGTCCTTCTCTTCTGTGTGTTCTGGGGCTCCCCTCTCATCTCCCACAATGGCACTGTCCGCACAGGCGAAGCTCCCATTTTCTCGCTCCGTTCCGCACCCGGGGCCGCCCGAGGCCGGGCCCCAGCGCCTGCAGCCGGGCTCCTGAAGACAAGTAAGGATGAAGCATTTCTCATGGTAGATGCCTTCAGAATTGCCTTTGAGCAGCAGCTGATGCAGAGGAAGGACTAGGCCCTGAGGCTTACAGAGGGGATAAAGATGAAGAAGGAAACTAAATTTGAGAACTGGAAGTGTCTGAGGGACACTGGTATCTGGGCAAGTCAAGGGTCTGGGGGGGCTGGCTGGAAAAGGAGCGAGCATGTGGCTTGAGCACCTTCTTACTGTGTGAAATATGTGGCTGTGGCTCAGCTGCTGACTGGGGTTTATGAAGAGTCAAGAAACAAAAAACCTATGTCAAAGCTGTGAATACACAGTGTAATATTAAATAGTGTGTTTTGTAATTGAGGAATTTCACATGTGAAATGCAGAGTGTGCGTGTGTGTAAATGGAATATACAGGTCCTGTAGGACACTGGAGCACCCAGTCCAGGCCTTTACAGCACCCTGTTTTAAATTACACATGCATGAACTCTACTACCTGACTGAAAACATGCTGGAAGAAATAAGCTGTTACATGGGATGAGAATAATATTCTGGATATTAAAGATATTTGTTATAACAACAGCAGAGAAAAGACAAGAACTGACCATTTTAAATGTCACCAGCAGCTTACGTTCTGGGTGTTATTCTTTGCAAATGAGCTCTATGAAAGAATTAGGGAAGGAGGAAAAATGAAAAAAAATATATAAAATATATATAAATATATAGATACTGTGATTTTTTGGCCTGGATGGGGCACTGAGCAGCCTGGTCTAGTGGAAGGGGGTGGGACTGGATGAACTTTAAGGTTTCTGGGGGATTTTTTTAGTGTTTTTTTTTTTTGTTGTTGTTGTTGATAGGGGGTTTTGTTGTTTAGTTTTTTTAAAAAACATTTCTAGCTTTTCATTTTGCTTTTTATTATTATTCTTACACTTCATATGTAACAGAGTTACAAAGTCCTCTGTAAAAGAGGAAGAATTCGAATCTGTAAAATAGGACAAATTGTAATAATCCTTTTATTCTTTAAAAAAAGGGTTAAGTTCTCATGTCCTGGTCCATCATAGAAATTTAGGAATGGGACATCAGGATATATTTGTATTGGTAATTGAGCTGGAGCTGCCAGGATTAGAAGTTTGGGGGTCTCCCAGATTCCTTGAGCACTCTAGGGATGTGGTACTACAAGAGCAAACCCCCTGACTTCTGCTATAGCAACATCATTGCTTTCAAGTTCTGTAACCTGGGGCATATGCCCCAAAATTTTAACATATTTTAATATTTTTAGAACTCTTACAAATGGCCTGTGTCAGAGAATCTTTGGTTTTTTTCAGGATACTTACTGTTCAAAAACTAATTACCATGAATTCCACAGTTCATGTACTTTTGTTTTCCTTAGAGCGTGTCAAGTTAAAAGGGAATGAGAACAATCTGGGGCAGAAGCTGTCCAGCTTGCTCTCATTGGGTGGGGCCTGCAGGATGGTTGAGGCACTGGACAATCCCCTCAAGATCCTGAAGATGTTTATAGATTTGGTCAGTATTTTGTTCATCATAAACCCTTGGGGAGCACATGCAGCCGTCAGTTTACAAACAGTGCCTTGTTGTGAGATGATGAATGTCTTTCTCTCCTTTCTGTGTTCAACAACCCCGAGGTGAATGACAAGGAGTTGTCCCTGGCCCACCAGAGGAAGGTCAGCTACATGTTGGCCCATGCCATGGAGTCGAAGGAGGATGTTTTGGGACAGGATGAAGGGAAGGGGCTATCAGGCCTCACTCACACTTGCTGCCACAGCCCCCCTCCCAAGAACAGTGTCCCCTCAGTTCCCAGTGCAGAAACACACAGAAATCCAGAAAACTCCCTGCAAAAGTCACTGTCCTGGCCCTTGGGTGGTGCCAGGGGGACAGTGGGGCTGACAGTGGATTTTGTAAAAAAGAAACACTTTGTGGAAGCACCAGAAGCCGCCCTGTGATTGCATCACTGCTGTGATGGGCCCATTGACCATCGCTGTGCTGAGAGGGACAGGGTTGGTCAATTTAATGGTGATTTAAAACTGGATGGAGCATCTGTGGGCTGCCTGAGCTCTCCCCTGCCTTTCCCCAGCCCTACATGGTGACAGAGTAAGAGTGGTGTTACTGTGGGGTGGGCATGTGCTGTCATGAGGATGAGGGGGGCTGATGGAGTAAGACGGCCAATTGTGTCTAAACACACAGAGTCAGGTTTAGAAAGGAGATACTGTTTATTCTGCACAGAGTGGAAGGTGGATGTTTCCACAAATCCAGCATACCGACTGTCAAAATCTTTTGCTGTTTATACACTTCAGCAAACAAAGGTGTTAATGTCCATGGGCTACAAGTTACATAGTTCTCTTATTAATTACAGAATTAATTACAGACTCAATTAGTTTGGAAAAGACCTCTGAGATCACCGAGTCCAACCTATGACCCAACACCACATTGTCAACAGACTATGGCACTGAGTGCCACATCCAGTCTCTTCTTAAAAACCTCCAGGGATGGTGACCCCACCACCTCTCTGGGCAGCCCATTCCAATGCCCAATCACTCTTTCCTTATAGTTATATTTTATATTCTGTTGGTTAGTGACTCTATCACTTCTCATGCTAATTGATCCCATGCTCAGTCATTCTCTTCCTTTGGGTTGGGGAGTTTCTGGGTTCAGCGGTCACACCCTGCCCCTACTGGAATCACCCTGTATCCAGTGGCAGCTGATTCAGTCCAGGTCCTGAGCTGCCTTTGTTACTTCCTTCTTCATCTTGGGAGTTCTGTCCTTGTGGCCCATAAATACTGCATTCCCTGTGCCCACTCTCAGTGGAAATCCTTCCCCCAAGCCCAGGGCTCAGATCACTGAGACACATCCAGTCCTAAACCTTAACAAGGGCAAGAAGGGCCTCTCTCGCTTCTTGGGCTTGAAAGTTACATAGATCAACCACAGAACATCCTTTCTTAGCAAAACTTTTGACACATTCCACGTTTTGCAGCAATCAGGCAGGATCCTGACCCAGCAACCCCCTCTCATTTCCCCTAACTCTCTGGACAAACTGTTAATCGTTTCTGACTCTATCTGACACATCCACGTCACCACGGGTTGGGGGGGTGTGTGACATCACGAGACCCGGCAGGGAGCTGACGGAGCGGGAGTGACGTCACCGCGAGGTGAGGGGGTGTGAACGCCACGACAACCGGCGGGGTGCTCACGGACAGCAGAGGTGTCGCCGCATGGAGCCGGTGTGTGACGTCCACCGACGGCGCGGGCTGCCGCTCCTCGGCGGCGGGGGTGGGAGCGCGCGCAGGGGTGAGCTGCCCCGTCAATCACACTGCCGGCCCCGCCCCCTCCCCCAGCCTCCATCCCCCGCGCTGTCAGTCACTCCGCCGGTCACGCCCCCTCGCGTCGGCTCCGCCCCAGTGGCTGTGGCGGGAAGTGGCGCCGCTGCGCACGCGCAGGGTGGGCACAGCTGGTCACGGTGACATCACGCATTTCGTACCCGCGCATGCGCAGCGCTCACGGAGCAGGGCCGGAGCCGCCGGCCGGGCCGGGGCGGCCCTGAGGAGACGCGGCCCTGAGGAGACGCGGCCCTGAGCCGCCGGTGAGGAGGGACACGGCGCGGTGCCATCTGAAGCTGCTTCAGTGGGTTAACTGCCCCCGGAGGTTTGAGCGTATCGGTGGTGTTTTTGCTTACTGCTCTTCCGATTATTTATATATAAGGTATATAGAGTGTATATAGGATATGTAGAATATAATATATAGAGAGAGTGTTATGTAGGGTATGTAGTGAATAATATGGAGGCTGTTATATACGGTGTATAGAGTATGATATATATACAGACAGTATTATGTAGGATATATATAGGGTAGATAGAATATAATATATGTATATATAGAGAGAGTATCATATAGGTTATATAGAGTATATATAGGGTAGATTTATACAGTATATAGAGTATAATAGAAAGAGATGATTATATAGGGTATATAAAGCGTAATGGACAATCTTACCCCTGCACTTCCAGGCATTAAAAGGTTACCAGACATTCTGTATTTCCATGGAGCAGGGTCTGGGTCCAGCAGAGCATCCCACTCAGTGCCAGGGCTGTCTCATGAGCATCTGCTCATTAACAGTGTAAATCACAGGAGATGGGAATGCTGAAGGAATGTGCCAGGCCTGGTGCAATCCCATTCTCATGGCTCATTTTCTAAGGCTGAGTAATAAGTGCTCACAATAACTATGAGATAATAACTGGCAGGTGGTGGGGGTGGTGCCCTGGGCAGTGTGTGGGGGCTGTGTCTGCGCAGCTGAGCCCGTGGGTTCCTCACTGGTGGACTGGCTACTGCTGGTGGCACTGAAGGACTGCTGACAGTCCATAACTGCTTTCTGAACCTGCTGCATTGTGTCCAGATCTGGGCTCCTCAGGATAAGAAAGACAAGGACCTGCCAGAGAGGGTCCAACAGAGGCCACAGAGGTGATGAGGGATCTGGAGCATCTCCCTGGTGAGCAGAGACTGTGTGAGCTGGGCCTGGTTAGTCTGGAGAGGAGACAACTGAGAGGGGATCCTGTCAATCCACACAAATATCTCCAAGGGATGTCAGGATGGTCCCAGACTCTGTTTAGTGGTGTCCAGCGACAGGACAAGGAGCAATGGCCATAAAATGAAACACAACAAGTTCTCCCTCAACATGAGGCAGAACTTCTTTCCATGGAGGTGACAGAGCCTGGAACAGCTGCCCAGGGAAGTGTGGAGTCTCCCTGTCTGGAGACATCCCAGACCCACCTGGACATATTCCTGTGTCACCTGCTCTGGATGACCCTGCCTGCGTAGGGGTTGGACTGGGTGATCTCCAGAGGTCCCTTCCAAACCTGGCTGTTCTGGAATCTGTGATTCTCTGTGTGGTGTGAGTGATGCTGTTTTGAGTTCAGGGGGCAAATTTCTTTGGGTGTATGAATGAAAGAGAATCCCCAGGAGCTGAAGGTGATGTTGGGATAGAGCTGTCACAGTGGTGCTGAAGGAGTTCTGTCCTTCTAAGAAGTCTGTGTTGAACTAACAGAATGTTGCTCTTCGAGCACGACAGTTTTTTGTAGTGTGCCACGTATTTTTTTCCTTATGTGTCTGAAAACTTCTGCAACTTTTGTCTTCACCCCCTGATTCAGCTCATAGTCTTGCTGAGACAATAGCAGCTGGAGCTTTTGGGATGGATAGTAAATTGTCTTGCTCAGCAAGAATAATTTTAGTTTTTATTTGTGTTTTCTACACAACGTTTGTTCAGTTGTGCTGAACTTCTCCATCAGGTTGGTTGTTGGTGAGCTCCATGGGCAGTTGTAACTTAGATGTTTTGTCTGTAGGGCCTCAAGCCTGTGGGTGGGTTGAGGTGTTGGGGTGTGGGAAGGGGCTGAGAAGAATAAAGCTGGTGATTAAGTCTTTAAATACCCTGAAGGTGGGAGAAGAGGCCCCTGTGCTCCATGAGCTCCTCCGTCCTGGAGCACTGTGAACTTGGTGGTTGCATTTATATCAGAGGCTTTGTTCTAGTTGTGGTAGTTGCTGGAAAAATCCGCTTCAATCCTGAGGATAACAGTATTAATACAGCTTTCTGCTCAGGCTAAGTGTAATGATTAAACACAGTGATGGAGCTGAAGTAATGTGACTTAGCAGTGAGTGGAAAGACTTCCCTGGTGACCAGAACTGAGGTGGCTCCTGTGGTGAGCTCTCTGCAGACCTGTGTGCCCCTGTGTGTGAGTTTCTCTGTCTCTAAATCTGTGTTGTTTTAGAAGTTCCATGCATAAGCAGGCCTGGCCTCTGCAGGGCAGATCAGCTGTGGCAAACTGAAGATCTGGTAATGCCCATGTGTGCTGACACTACAGAGAGTGGTTCTCAGGAATTCCTAATTTCCAAAAGGCAGCTTATCTTCAGACCTTGAACTGGTTAGTTGGTAATAATTAACTTACTTGTTCTGGTTTACAAGTTATCAGCATTGAAAACAGCTAACTACCTCCATTTAGAGAGTTTATCTGTAAAAACAAACCCCTGACATCCATTCTGTTACCTGGCCACTCAGTATCCCAGCAGCTTTGTGCTATCTTCTCCTTTAAATGAGAGTGTGTTGAGAAATCCCCAGTGGAATGTTGGTTCTGAACTCTGGAGATTGTTACAGTTTTAATGTGGCACAATTATTGCCTCTGTTCCGTGGGGTAGTTGTGTGCAGTTTGAAGTGCTGTGTTAGGAGTGTTTCAGACCATGTGTCAGAGACCTGAGAGGAATCTGTTCAGACACACACGAAACATTTACGTGCACAAGTGACACGTCCAGGGTGCTTTTTTTTTTTTAGTACATTTTATGCTTTTATTATTATTTTCCCTTTTTGTGATGGACTGATGTTTTAACTTCAAGTCTCCTTGCACATAAATATTTAATTTATCTTAATCTCAAAGCATGTAGTCTTTAACAGAAAGTTATTTAAATATTGTTTAAAAGTTACTTCTACTTTGAAAAAAAAAGTCTAGAAAACGGAGCTGGTGAGAGCCTGAACTTGTATGTTTCCCTACACTGTTGCCTTAGATAATGTTATAAGCTTATCTGAGGCTTAATACCTCAGATAAAGTTATAAGCATTAAGTTTTAATAGCTTATTTCTAAAAAATGTTAATCTGTGAACCAGTTTGGAGATTGTCTAGTGAGTGGATTCAGAGCTGTAGAAAATGTGTTTGGAAGACAGTAGTTCTGTCTGCTTAAAACCATATATAGTGGTGGTGCTCCTGATTTCTGATAATTAGAAGTATAATTCTGTTGTTAGGAGTATGATTCTTAAAAGAATACTTTATGGTGATCTAGTCTGCCCTTTTTTGAAAGGTTTTGATTTTATTGTGCAATTTTATTTTTTTTTTATTGTAGGTCTGTTGTAGAAAAGCTGAAAACCTATCAAAAACTTCAAGAAAGAGTAGTGAAATTACAGGAATAATATGCTAGTTATTCAAAGTCAGGTTAATTACTCAAAATGCTTTATTAAGTCAAATGGAACTATTCTATTTCAAAACCAGATTTAATAAAATGTAACTACATTATTGGGTCAGTAGACTGAGATGTGATAATTTCCTGAGCTGGGTGTAGAAGTGATTTACTCTGTATTAAGTAGATGAAAATATTTGCATATGATTTCAGTTCTACAGTTCTTTGAGTTCTTTCCTTTTTCAGAGGTCAGTGGGCCAATGCTGGGCAACACAAATGCATCCTAATCTACCTATTTAGCATTGTAATCTGATAATGCACTTGTGCTTAATTCAGAATTTGTGCCACTCAAGAGTGCAAAACAATGAATTTAAGTCTTTTAAAGTGTAAGATAAAGATAGATGCAATAATTACTTACCTCTCCTCTGTATTTTTTTGAATTATGAAAGGGTTTTTTTATAAATTCTGGTGTCATTAAGGTATCTGTTATCTGTACTTCGATGTCTCTCAGTGGACCATCAAAAGCTGTTAATCTTGTAAGTCTCTTAATTGAAATTACTTCCAGTTCAAGTTGTAACGCCTCCAGTTACCAGGAGGTTGCGAAATGGGGTGATTGTTCAGGCAAGGGCTGCATTCAAATGAGTGAGGAGAAGTGGCATTAAGTATATATCTCTGCTGCTTGATGCCCTCTAGACAGCTGTGAGAGACCTGGGTTATGGTGTAGTGTGAACACCTTTGCTGTGACAAACGAATGCAAGTGGATATCAAAAAAATAGCGTATTCAGATTGTTCACTTCTGGTTTATGCACAGGCACAAAATGCTGCCCTGCTGCATACTATTTATTTCACCTTCCTTATGCCTTGCAAATCTGTTTGAACTACACATTGCCTAAAAGCGTTCTTGTCACATGCACATTAATGTGGTGAATAATTCCATATTGATGTAAGTGAACGCACCTGATCTGAAGGATTCACTGAAGGGAAACCTTACACCTCAACGAAGGAAGTTAAGGTATAGAGTGTGAATCTGTACCTGCAGTGTGGCATAAGTGATGTGAGTGAATTTGAGTATTTGTTTGGTCTCTAAGCTTTTAGAAGCAGCAGTACTAGATGGTCAAAATACATTGAATTGGGGTGGGAGGTAAAGTCAGCCAGTGCAGAGATTGAATGCACTGATAAAAGTAGAAGGAAAACTAGAGAGACCTCCACAGGTGTAGTTTACAGACATTAGACTGAATGGATCTGAGTCCCTTCAGTTTGCTCAAAGGAAGTGTAAATATTGATTTTATTTATACAGAGTCGAACCATGTGAGCGTTTAGCCATGAAAATAGATGTGGACTTAGGAAGCAATTCAGAGTGACCAAAAAGGCATAAAATTGAGTGTCTGGAAAGGTTCATTAAGCAAATGAACCAGGGTGTTTTGCAGTGTGGAATGTGATTGATTAACAAGTAGCTTTCTGATGAACTGGTAAGTCTAAAAAAAGTGTTTTATGTTCTTAGGGTCTCAGAATTTCATTTGTTTTTGTTTTTTGAGTAGAATAGAAATGATAAGCTGAATTACCATGCTGTGTTTTTAATTTTTATTATTATTTATGCAGTTCAGTCATGTTGAAGGGTAATAATGGCCTATTTTGTTTTTTGCCTGTGAACTGTGGTATAAAATGTATATGGAGACAAACTAGAAGATCCTAATACGCCTTCTGGTTTTAAACTTGCTGACATTGTAATGCCATAGTACATGCTTTCAGATGCACTTGTTTTTTATAAGGAAGCCTCAATTTTGTGATTTAAAGTGGATTTTTGGGTGTATTGTTCATAGTGTGCTGGGTACACTATGTGTAGAGCATATTCAAAGTACATAGGGGCTGCAGCCCTGTTTGTACTTAGGTTTTGTCTACATGGAGGAGAGAAGATGATGTTAATAAAAAAAAAATACCTTCCAGAAGTTGTCTTCTGATACTAACACTTGGGCTTTGTAGACATCATATTACTGTGAATGAGATGCTGTTGTTGTTCTTTGTAGGTTTAAAAAGGGTAAAGCTTCACTCGAACTGAGACTAGAATGGACAGTTACTTCAAAGCTGCAGTGTGTGACTTGGACAAGTTGCTCGATGAATTCGAGCAGAACACAGGTTGGTTCCTGCACTGGCTTGTTCTCCAAGCGATCAAATGGCTGTTACCATGGAATTTGAAAATAGCATATACTAAGTATGGATGGATGAATAGATGGGATCTAGAGGGAATACAATGTGGAAGGAGAGGAGTCTTACAAACTTTGCTTTGATCTCTTCTTCCTTAACACAGATGAATATGACTGCCTCAGAACACCTCAAAACCCATGTGACTCAAAGCACCGTTCCCTCTTCTCAGTCCTGGGGTGCTTACAACATGCATTCCCAGCACCAGAGATGCCAGAGGATGCTGACAGCTGCCCTTCCCCAGAGAAGACCCCTCTCGTTAGCCACGCTGGGACGAGGGGTGTGCTGTGCAGTCAGTCACCACCGCAGGAGCAGAGTGTTGCTGGACCTGATCTTCTGTCCACTGTGGACAGTGGTTCCTTAAATGAAATGGAGGCTTCCAGCCTGGGAAGGTGTGGCATACCTGTGTGTGATCTTGTTAATGACACTGCTGATTTAATCCATGCTCACCAAGGTTCTCAGAAGTCACAGCCAGCTGATTTCCAGTGCAGCCAAGGGTCAATTGGCTTTGGCCTGTCTTGCATACCTGTTCCTATTTGTGTGTCATCATCTGGTTGCAGGGATGCTTCCAGCACAGAGCAGAGTGATGGGGACTCAATGCTTCAAGATTCAGGGTGTCTTACAACAGAGGAAATGAATCATTTAGCTTTAAAATCAGACAGTTACACTACAGGAGAGATCTCGGATTCATGTGATGATCAACACAGGACAGAACCTGTAAAGTGCAGTGAAGTACTTGATCAGCCTGAACAAGCTGCTCACCTTGATATCGAATGTGTCCTTGTAGCAACACAGAATTCAAATGCAAATGGTCCCAAAGATGAGAAAGCTTGTGAAAAACTGCTTTGTGAATCACAAGATGATAGTGCATGTTCTGCAGTAAGCAAAGAGATGCGTGGAGGAAATGCCATAGGAAAGGGAGACCCAAAAGATGGGAGTAATGCTATATCCATGCTTTCAGATCTGCTCAAGAGGCATCAGGTGCACAAAACCCATGCAACATTACCTGGAATTTGTGTTGCACCAGGCTTCTCATGTCAAACAGGAGCTGAAGTACAATTGGAAAAGAAAATCACAGAAGAGAATGTATGTAATGAAGAACTTAACAGCAGTGAGACACTAAGAAGTGTTTCCAGTTTGCGTATTTCAGCTGAGGATGTCCAGACCTCTCCGTCATGTCTCCCTGTGTCCATGTGCGGCTCATTAGTTGTAAGAGAAGAAAAGGTTAATCCTCTACCTCAGAATGCAGTGGCAGAGGTTATCAGTGGTACTGTAGCTGTTCATTCTGGAGCATCTAAAACTGATCCCTCTGGCAGGGAATCCTGTGAAAATACTGACTGGCATGAGCAGGAAGAATATTTAGCTGAAATCAGCAAAAGTATTGTGGAAAACAGTGAGGATGGAGTGCAGTGCAATGCTCAGAGTGTAATTGATGGTGGTGACTCTCAGGAAATTGAAGCTTTTGCTTCTGCTTTTCTAGACCTTGAGGTTGAGCCATATGATGTAGGTGTGGACAGCTTCTATGATGAAAGTATGAGCCCAGTTGTGGCTGACCTTACTGTGGAGGAGAGTGTTATTAAAAGTGATATTCTAGTCAGCGACGGTGAGCTTGATGATTTCTTGTATGGACAAAGTCTGCAGTCCAAGGCGCTGAAGTCTTCAGACAATGATAGTAACTTAATAGAAAATAATGCAGATGAAGGGAATGTAACAGATGTGAACAACCTGGATTTCACAGAGGTCACTGAAGAACTTATGCAAGCAAAACTGGAGGAGACAATGAGCATTAATAGTAATGTTAAAGTATCTCTTTCTGCCAGCTATTTGGAAGCTGCAGCAGAAGATAATGTATCTCATGGTCAGGACGTAACTGAGAGTAGTAGTGAAGCTCTGGCTTCTGATGTTCCTACTGAAGGTGCAAGACCAAAGCAGTTGCTTGGCCTTTCCCAAGCTGCTGCTGGTCAGAAACAACTGAACAGAACAAATGTACTTGAGAGAGAAAACCAGGAACACGGTTCTGTTACCCCAGAAGTTCCCCTCTCAGGCAGCAGTGTAAGTGTTAGTAAGAACTCTGACCCTGGGGAAGGCATCTCTGAAGCTGGAGGAAACCAAACATCTGAAAACACAGAGTCACTTAAAACACCTGCAGCTCTGCTGTGGAAACAGCCACTGTGGGTCCCTGATTCAGAGGCCCCCAACTGCATGAACTGCCAAGTGAAGTTCACGTTCACAAAGAGACGACACCACTGCCGAGCTTGTGGGAAGGTGAGTTATGGGAGAGGGATCCTGTGCTGCTGAAAGGAAATGGATTCTTGATTTAGGGACAACCAAAGCACAGGAGGGAAAGAAGATTGACACAGTTTTTCTATGGTCAAAGTATTTATTTAACAAAAGATAATTTTCATTTTCCCATCATAGAAACTTAAAGACTGTTGAACAAGACTGGTATCTTGTCATATTTTTTGTGAAAATTCTAATTAAAGGGAAGTACAAAGAATATTCTTTATCTTTCAATGCTGGCTTGTCTAGTGTTTTGCATAGAACAAGGGAGATGAGATGATGGACTACTTCATAGTAGTCATAGTGAATCAGCTTTTTGCTCAGCTTTTAATTAAAGTATCTAAGTTTTAAAAAATTGAGGTGATGCTGAGAATTCAGGTAAGTGGTTATACTATCTGTAAAGCACTGTCCATGAACCTGAAAGGATTGCAGTCTTTCAGGAGCTGTAACGGTAGTACAAGTGTAAAGGATTTATAGCCTAAATCTGTCCTCCTGCATGTTTAGATGTATAATTTTCCAGGAAAGTCGTCTCAGGGGAAGATATGTGACTCACCAAGAAAGCAAGTAGTTGTAGAACTTTTTTCAGCCTATGGTCTTCTGCAGTGAGTAAATGATGCCACGTCTTATCCTTAATTCAGAATTCCGTTGTGAGCTATTGTGGCTTACACTTGTAGTGATGCATAAATGGAAATACTGCCAATACTAATGAACTTATCGTTCAGTGTTGCTCTGTAAGATTTAGGGATGAGTGTCAGTACTAACTTTTTGCATCCCTGGTGCTAAGAAGCATCTGGAGAGGCTTGGTAGGTTTTTTTCCCACCTCTCTTCTAGCACTGTGTGTTCAAAGCTTGGTACTCGTTTATTTCAATTGCAGTAGGTGTGAAGTAAAATGTAGGTCTGAATCTTGAGTGCCAAGATAAGGAAGAACTCATTATGCCAACCTAGAACTCGTTGAACTTACTGCCAGAATATGCTGTTGATGTTCTGTGGTGGTTTAAAATGCAGTTCTTTGGAGTGGGTTTTGTTTTGTCATGAGACTGAGCAATTTTAGGTTCCTGTTTTACATTTTACTGTGAAGTTCCTTGCACCTTGTTTGGAGATGGGGATGGAAGACCCTTCACTGCACACCCTGTTTACAGCTGTAGGTGTGTTAGCTGAGGGGCTTTTGGCAGAACAACAATGTAGTTAGAGGGAGCATCGCAATCTGTGTTCATTAGGAGAGCAAGTGAAGGCAGTATAGGTTATCTATACCTTGCAGATATTCAGTGCTATGCAGTTGTAACTCTGGCATAGCTTTTCTGAATGTGCAATAGTTTAACTTTTAGACAGACTTTTTGTCTTTTTAATAGTAACTGTCTTAGAAAAAACAAACATTCCTTGTGAAGGTGTTGTGTGGTATTGTGTTATCAACCACTTGGGACATAAGGAAAAACTGGTAGGAATTCACAGTTGTCCTGTGTGGCCTATTCTAGAAGACAGTTTTATACATTCCTATTATCCTACATCTTTTTTTACCAATGAACATGGCAACACTCACGGATTCTGGCCTCTGTGCTGGAGGGAAGTGAGAGGTTAGTGGGCCACACTTTCTCTCCCGACAGCAGCACTCGTGAGGCCAAACAGCTTCGCAGTTCCTTTACTGAGGTGTTTGTCTCTTGTTGTGGTATCCTTCCTAGCTCAACCAGGATCAATTCCTTCGCTCAGCAGCCCCATCTTTACCTCCTTTCCCCTGTCCCTAGTTTGTCTTCACCTTTTAGATGCATTAGGATTAATCTTCCTGCAATCCTCTGTGGGTCCCAGTGTCACCAACGGTATGAGGAGAATCCCCATTGCAGAGGATTGTGCTGCCTTAGCATTTGAAGCCTTAAAATGGATTGTGACTGATTAGCGATTAATCCTCATCAGTTACTCTGTTAATATCTGTACTGAGCATGTGTGTTTTCAGTTGAGGTAAATTACTTGGGGCACTAATGCAGAAGCACTTGAAATAGTTTCTTTTTTCAGCTCAGATTGCATCTATCAATTATTACTGATTTTATAGTGACCTTTCCTACTTAAACGAGTTCACTTGTAATAACTTGATTTTTTTTCTCTGTCACCACTGTTTTTGGTTTGTTTGTTTGTTTTCCAATTGATCCACTTTGTTTTCCCGGAAGTAATCAGGAGTAGAGAAGACTTTGAATGTTCTTTCCACTTACTGAACTCTGGTCAGTGGTAGAAGGGTTCTGTCAGATCAAGGTTTCAGGAGACTTTTTGTAAGGCTGCTACTCTAGAGTCTGCTTATGGCTAAAAATGGTGTGACCTTCTGAAAACTTGCAGATCACCCTTGAAAGAACATAAGCTGTAGTTATTTATGTCAACTCTTGCAAAGACCCAGCTTTAGTAAAGACATAATTTTTTGAAGGGGATTGTGCAGGTGTTGTCCAAGCTAATGAGACACACTTTTTTCCCCATCTCTGCTTAAAAATAGACAAGACGTATATGCTTTTGGAGTAGAAGAGCACATTCTGTTCTTTCAAAGCAGCTTTCTTTTCAAATACCCTGCTGAAGGGAGCTTGTGACATAAAGAGAAGGATGCTTATTCTTCCTGAGAGAGTAGGAGAGCCTACTTAGCTGACATGGCACCTGAGCCAGACTGGGTGAGTAGCTCGGAAAGCTCTGGCTTACGTTGTTATCCGTGAGGTGGAAGACGCAGCTTGTAATTTTATAGCAAACTGGTAACACGTGTTATGGAGAGATTTGGTGCAGCTGCAGAGATGATTCTAAAGCAGTAAAGCAAATCTGACCCCAGTTCTGGGGCTCAGTCCTTGTTGCTGTTGTTTAATGTAAAATAGTTACGGAACTAGGAGTGAATTTAGGAATAGGTGTTGCAACCTGAAATTCTTTTCATCACCCCAGATAAGAATTTTAATATAATGCCACTTGGGTCCTCCATGTTGTTGCTTTTTGTTGTGAACATATTGTGGGTTTTGTTCTTGTTGTGTTTTTTTTTTTCTTGGCTTGAATATAAGGTTGCAGATGGTTTAGAATGAAACAAGTGTATTTCTCAGAAGAGTTTTCTAATTCCTGTGCAATTGTAGACCACACAATATGTCTATAATATTTAATCCAGTCCTTTTCTGATTCAGGTTTTTTGTGGTAGCTGTTGCAAACGAAAATGCAAACTACAGTACATGGAGAAGGAGGCAAGAGTCTGTACTGGCTGTTACAATGACATTAATAAAGGTAAAAAGTTTTCTTTGAGTAATTACAGTAACTAGTAAAGTATCCCTTTAACCTTTGCCCTTTTGGGGGAGCTTGATTACTTTAATTGGTGTATGCTTTCCTGTTGCTGAGATGGAGGGATGAAGAGAATAATTGTACCTCCTCGTTGGATTTCAGTTCTTATTTTAAACTTCAAGTAGCAAATTGGTGATTTTTATTGAAGAAAAAAAGTAGGTTTTAACTCTGTAGGACTAAATATGAAGCTATACTGTTGGGTCATCTGTGACAGGGGTTCTAGCAAAAGTGATCCTCCCCCCACAGTAGCCTTCTGTGTGTTTAAAGGCCATGTCCCTGCTTGTTCTCACATGTTATTTGCCCATTTTATGTAGCTTCCTGTCCTAATGTTTTTACAAGTCACATAACAGCACTGCAGTAATTGAACCATCAGATAACCTTTCCTTAGCTGGAAGCTAAGCATGGGTTCTTATGGAAACATCAGGAGAAAACAGTGATGTTCTGTTGTTTCATATTTAAATAACAACATGTCAGATTTTTAATATGCCACCTGAATGGAATTTGACCTGATAAATGTGATCAGTGTGTTTGCACCAAGATATGGTCACTGCAGCAGTACCAGGAGGTACAGGGGGTTTCTGTCATGAGAACCAATCTGGCAAATATGCAGGCAGAAAACAAATGTAAATTTTCTTCCCTGCAATAGTCTGAGTGTGCAGATCACAAATTGTGCACTGCTTTTGCCAAAAACCCCCACCCAAAGTACCACACTGCAAATGAAATCTAATCAATTGAGAGATCTGAAAAACTAACCACATTTTTTTAGCACAGGCATTTGAAAGGATGATGAGTCCAACTGGTCTTGTTCCCAGTTCCAGTGTCTCCTCTGAACATTCTGCTGTTCCACCAGTAGAGGAAGCCCAGATGCCTGGTAGTGCCAGCTCCCCTTCGCTTTCTGCATTGTTGCCTATCTCAGCCCTTAAACAACCTGGTATTGAAGGTACAGATGCTATAAACAGTATAGATCTAACACTTCCAGGGTGTCTTTGGAAAGAGTCACTTATTGCATGTTGGATTTGTACTTGGTATATTTTTTATACATTTTTGGTGGTGTTTTTTGTGGGAAATGTAAACTCTGTGAATGGGACACTGGACAGTTACTTTCACTTCCTAGTTTTGGTGCCAGGTCCAAGTTGGTCCTAAATCTCTGTTTATGAAATGTGGATGTTGCTTTTTTCATTGCCTTCTCTTTTTTATTATAAATCTTTTGTGTAACTTTTATAATTTTTACGTATCTTGGGAGATTTCTGGCTTGTGTTGTGACAGCCAATCTTACAGTAAAAAACAAGAAGTAGCTGTTTAGAGACAAGTTGAAAGGGAACAGTAGAGGTTCATTGTCTGTGAAAATAAAAATGATTAGTGATTAAGTAGTGTCTTTGTTCCACTTTTATTAAACATCTGACCTTCTTCAATGGAAATAAATTTTTAAACAAAGTGAGAAATTAACTTTTTTAGATGTATTTCATCTTTTAGCTGTAATATGCACTTCATTCTTACCTTAGTACAGTGGGATGATTGAGGAAGTAGCCTTCCTTAGATATGGATTAATAGATTTAATTGTAACACGGTAGCTCCCAAGTAGGAGATTTTTCTGCATGTATTTGCCTGACTGGTGTCAAACTCTACTTCTGCTGAATTCCACTAAACAGATTCTCCATGTATTTGGTGGGGAGAAGGGACTTACTTTTTATCCCTTTCAGGCATTGGAACAGTGCAATAACATGCAGTTTTTGTTTTCTTACCCTCTCCCAGGGCTGTGCCCCAGAGAGCAGAGGAGGGTCTGGTTTGCAGATGGTATTTTGCCCAATGGTGAAGTGGCAGACACGACAAAACTGTCCTCTGGAGCCAAGAGGTTGTCGCAGGACTTAAGTCCAGTGAACCCTGACTTGCCAGAGACTCATACGGTATGAGTGTGGAAGTGTGTGAATGTGCATAAATTACCTATTAAATACCTCTGCCTGCTATTGATGGGGCCTCTTACATCCATAACAGTTCTGCTTTTGGAATCTGGGACAGTATTTGAGTATTTTTTTGGAGGTGGCTGTGAAGTCCTTGGATTGAAAAACTCTGTAGTAATTTTCATTTCTAGGAAAACTGAAGGAAGGTTTTCAAAGGAAAGCCTTGTTTGGTTTGGGGTGTCTGTGAACTTCAAAAATGGTATGGCAGAAAGTTTTCCAAAACTGGTCTTTTTTGTACACAGCCTTTGATTAATTACTTCTATGACAGTTCTTAAACCTGTCACTAACAACAGGCTTCTAGCAGAAGTTTGTGTTTGGTTTTGTTTTTTATTTTTTCCCCAGTGGTTTGCTGTAGTTTTCCAGTTGGATTAGACTAGCCAGAATTTGCGTAATGCCCTGGAATACTCCATTATAGGGTGCAGCAAAATCTGTGTATTGCTTCTAACGTGAACTAATACTAAACTGAGAGGGGGATTGGCTTTTTTTATCATGGATCACATTCATGGTGTTGAACTAGCTGCACTTTACAAAAAAAGTCCAAAGAAGAGGTTTAAGTTTGCTGTGGAAAGATTTGGAGAGGTTCCACAGCTGAAGCCTTTTTAAGATAAAACATAGCTCCGACATGCTGTCTCAAGTGATAATATAAATTCTATAATTCTCGCAGGACTCAAGAGTTTTTAAAATACATTGGTAAAAACCCAGACCAGATCATTATTATTTTTATATGGAGGATCTGGACACTGTTGGATCGCTGGAGGTGCAGAGCCTGCAGTGCTCGGTATTGCCCTGCAGGGGGCGCTGTCGGGCTCTGGCGGTCACCGCGCGGGAAGGGGCTCTGGGGGTGTCTCGGGTCGCGGGAGAGGCCGAAAAGAAAATGGGGACCCTTCCCCCAATGGAAGAAAAGGGGAAAAGGAAAGCAGTCCACCCCCAACGGAACTCACTGTTGTTCCCAGATGACGGTGTCTCAAGGCTCCTCTTCTCTCTCCCTCAGTGGGCACAGAGCTCTCCGATGAAAACACAGTAGGCTCTGGCTGGAGTCACGAGGCAGTGTGCAAAGCCAGCCGAGACCAGTGATCCGGCTTCACCAGGGCGAGAAGCCAGAAAAACAGGCCTCTGGGCCTTTTCTCCAAATGCACCCACGCAGACCCCCGTCTCCATCACAGAGAGAGCTCAGCAGTCTGACCTGTCCTGTGTGAGGGCGGCCAGCAACCCCCCGTGAGCCGGGCCAGCTACCGAAATCCCAAACTCCTTCCTCCCCCCTTCCTCCCCCCTCACTCCAGCCTTCGATGGGCCATTAGCTAGGAATGCGGCCTTGCTGGTTAGACTCCCTTCCCCCTTCCCTATTCAAACTCCATTCTTCCCACAGTGGAGAAGGGGAAGGAAAATTCCACTCCTGGGATTTATAGCCTATAACAGCTTGTCACACCCATCTCACTGGGGAAGCAGCATAGATTTGACTCCAAGCTCGAAATTAATCAGATGTAAAATCAGCTATTGGTATAGAGGGTAGAAGTATGTTTGCAGTACTAAACTACTGATCCAAGTGATGCTCAGTAGCTGTGAGTGGCAACACCAATAGCAGACAGATTCCTGAAGGGGCACCTAGTATGTTGATTGTGTCAAATCTGACTGTCTGTGCTAGAACAACTATTTGTGTTGCCAAACAAGTAAATTAATGATGCAGCTTCACCTATGTAATGCCTAAACATTAAAAAAAGAAGATCCAGGAGAGATTTGGTGGCTTTCTTCTTGTTAGGAGGAAATGCATTCTCAGCATTTGTGATAGCTTTCTTTCTCTTTTTGCATCTAGAATGCAGATAATGAAAGTTTAGCTGGTTGTGGGACAGTGTAGAATTTTTGTTATTTCTTCTTCATAGGCTGCAAACCCAGAGGAAGATGACATGTTAACTGATGTAAATCAAAAATGGAAGGAAAAAATTGATATTATGACAAGAACAGAGGAATCACATCCTTCTGTTCCTTCAGACAACGCACAGCAGGGTGTCTCGGGCCAGAGTGAGTTGGTACCTAGTTACGAATCTGTAACTCTAGGAACTGAAGAGTGTTCTCCTGCTGCAGAGGCCAAGAAGACCAGTTGCAGTGCAGTGGATCAGGCTGCACATGATGTGTCTGTTAGTCCTTCAAGTTACAGAGCACTGTGTGGGGTCGAAAAGTGTGTGCGAAGAGACATCAGCCTTGTTCCTGATGGGGATAACCTGCCACCACTTCTGCTGGCTGTGGGTGAAAAAGGAAAAGGTAAAATCTGAGAAAACTGTTAATATTTAGTCATGGAATCATAGAATGGTTTGGGTTGGAAGGGACATTAAAGCCCATCTGTTTCCACCCTCTGCCATGGGCAGGGACACCTTCCACTATCCTGGGTTCCTCCAGGCCCCATCCAACCTGGCCTTGGACACTTCCAGAAATGGGGCTGCTATAGCTTCTCTGGGCAACCTGTGCCAGGGCCTCCCCACCCTCCCTCCTCACAGGAAAGAGTTTAAATCACCTAGTGCAAGTTTTTTAAATATGAACTCACGAGCATATAATTTGTATTCTAATACAATTCTACTGTCATTTATTTGTTGCGTACTGGATTCTTGGATAATTGAACACGCATTATTAACAGGATTAATGTGTTATGAGAAGGATGCTTTGTCATTTGAATACATTACAGTGGTGTCTATGCTCACCAGTGGTACCTGACAGTATCAGTGCATGGATGAGGAGCCAGAACACACAGTTAGTTAGTGGTTTCCAAAGCAATGGTAGCCCCAGTTTGCACTTTTGTTAGAAGCTGCTACTTCAGTGTTATATGTTCCTCGAATCTTAGAGCTGTTCATGGTTGATCTGCAGCTATTCTAAATTTGGGAATAACTACCACCCTCTTAAGGGAGGAGGGTGGGACAATGTGTCATATGCTATGAACTAATGCTTGGTTTGGGTCCCTGGCTCATGTGTTGAACTAAATTGTTAATTTATTTAGATCCCGTGGTGGAGGAACATCCATCTCACCAAAAGATCACCTCGCTGCTTGGGGAAGGAGGTCCTACTCCATTAACTTTTATCCTAAATGCAAACTTGCTTGTCAATGTCAAGCTAATAACATGTAAGTATTGCACATTTTCTTTTCCATTAAATCCAGCTTTGTTTTTCAAACAGCATTACTGTGGTGTCTTATCTTCTTAAAGGTTCCTCAGAAAGGTGCTGGTGCTTCTCAACCAATGGACTGCATGGTTTGGGTCAGGCAGAAATTGTCATTTTGTTACAGCGTTTGCCAGAAGAAGATGTTTTCCCCAGTGAAATGTTCAAATTATTTCTTGACATCTATAAGGATGCAATGAAAGGTGTGTAATTTTTAATGTCCAACTTTTTATTTTATAGCATATTCCTGCAGATCTTTCAAGTTAAATGTTGATATGTAATTTTTCTTGAAGTATTTGTAAGTGTCTAATGATTCTGATGAAAGACCTTGCAGTGTTAGGCTTGGGTTCTAAATAACAGAAATAAAAGAATTTAAGTTTATTTGTTTCCTATACTTCTGTACACATCCTGTTTGCAGGCTCTCTTCTTGTTGTTTAGTTACATTGTGTTGGAGATCCTGCCTATAAGCCCTTGGGTCTGTGGTTTAGAGCATCTGGCATGCTCTTTGTAGAATTGCAGTATTCATTTATGTAAATATTTTAGGTCTGTTGATGGAAGTTCACCAACTGTTGTGTGCCAGAACATTGAACACTTCAGGATTTCTGGAATTTGTTTGAAGTAAAACTAGTTTTGTATTCAAATTCATTTAGTTACAAAATACAGAGCACTTATTCTGTGGATTTAGATGTCTGACAGACTTCAGGAGGGTCTGAAATCCACCACAGACCTGCAAGTCTGCCAGAGGTCACTGGTTAGAACAGTTCTCTTGGCACTAATGTTTGGCTGACCCAGATGTGCAAGCTCTCTGTCCCTCTTTCTACAGGAAGGTTTGTAAGAAACATGGAAAACATTACTTTTACTGAAAACTTTCTCAACAACAAAGAGCATGGAGGATTCCTGTTTGTTTCACCAACTTTTCAGAAACTTGATGATCAGATTCTACCGGATAACCCTTTTCTTTGTGGCATTCTCATCCATAAGCTGGAAATACCCTGGGCTAAAGTGTTTCCAATCCGTTTAATGTTGAGACTGGGAGCAGAATACGGGGGTAAGTTTTAGCACTTTCAGTAGCTATATAAATGTCAAGTTCCCTTTGGAAAATACAAGGGATTTTTAGACAAGTAAAATATTTAAAATCATCTTTGCAGTATTTTATGGTACACCTGGGTAAGACTGATATGGGAAGCCACCTATTGAGACACTTGGGAATGTTCACTGTCCCGCTGGACTGACTCCCTTAATTTTATTAGGTTTTTTCTTAGCTGATGAGAATGTTAAGAAGCCAAAACTGATATTAAAAAAACTCTGATATAAAAATGTCTGACTTTTTTTGCTGTAGGAAGAACGTTTGAAGGGACATTCAAAAGCCCAGTTTACAACTCTGACAGAATGGTTTTTTTAAATTAAATTACTGAAATTAAATATATTGGCAAAATATTACTGCTTCATAAACTGAGTACAGCCTTGATTACCTACAAGGGTAACTTATTAATACATCGGAAACATCTAGGCCTGTGAAAAGGCAGGACCCCACCATTCTACTAGCCGCAAGTCCATCAGTATGTACCACTGGCTTGTTCAAGGATTTCTGGAGTCCACAATGGATCACTTCTGGCCAGGCCCATGTCTGTGTGGTGATGAGGATGGTAGCTGCTTTGTTCTTCTTTCTCCTACCAAACTACTCGTTGTGGTTTGGTTTTTTGATCAGTTTTGTAGGATTTAACCATGGATGGGGAAATCACCAGGTGGCTGAAGGACAGCCCATGACAGAGAATGAGAGAGGGGCTCTGCTGGCTTTGGCTGGTCAGATAATGAGATTAAGAAACACAGGTTATAGCTGAAAATATACTGTATAAATACTTGGATTAGGAAGTTTTATAGTTGTTGATAGGTAAACATGCCCTTTTTCCTTCCTTGTTCCCAGCCTATCCAACTCCTGTGGTGAGTTACAGGCACCGGAAGCCACTTTTTGGAGAGATCGGGCACACAATTATGAATCTGCTTGTTGTGAGTAAATGTTTTATTATTTTCCTCTTATAATTTAAATTATGTAAAATATTTTCAAAATTCTGAACCTTGAAAGCAGTGGATTTTGGTAAATTTAAAAAGCAAACGTTTTTGTTCTTCATACTTGACTTGAAACTTTCTTAGTGAGTGAGTTAGGAAAGCTGTTTGTTTCACCTGGCATTGTTATACATCAGTTCTGGTAGTGAGGAATGGCTTTAAATGATTGAGAGAAATGTTGACATTTGCACTGAAGCTGGTAGTAATCATTGTTCAGGTACATTTTTCTCTTCCAAGCATCAGTGTGGTGCAGGAATTCTGGTCTTAAGTCTGACAATATTAAATGTAAAGAAAGACTTGACAGGCAGATGCTGTGGACTAACTGTAGGAGGACTTACTTACCACAATTAACCAGCCTGACTGTCTTTTGTGAAGGAGTTTTTGGTAAAATCATAAGACTAAGTCAAGCCTGGAATTCATGGCATTCCCTGTGTAAGTTTTTCCTCTGTTTGATTTAAACTTCTAGTAAGCCTGTGTTCCTGGCTGGGAATGTTCTGGTCTGTGTTCCTCTTCTAATACTTACAATAGAGCTCATAGCACTTTTCATCCCAGCATTAAGGGTAAGGCCATGGAAAGAGCTGCACACCTTATTTAGGCAATCCCTGCATCCTCTCCCGAGAGTCCCCTGGCCATCAGAGCTGAGATGGAACTGAGGCCTTTTCTCTGACATTGGTGTCCAGGTCACTGCTTAAGGAACCAGTCAGAGGATATGCACCATCTAAAAACCAGCATGTTCCTTGTTAGTGTAGGAATCTTACACTGTAATTCCATGAGCCAGCTCCCAGCATGATTGGTGACATGACAGTACCAATGTCTAACTGCATTCTCAGACTCTGAGGAATCTTAATGTTGTGCTGATGATGATGGGGGGTTCTATGGAATTCTACTGGCCTTCCCCTTCACAGCTGTGTCAGCTTGAAGCAGGCAATGGGAATATGTTCTCCTTGGCACAAGTTTTTATCACTAGATGACTGCAAAATAATCTCTTGGTGGTGCCTTGGCACCTGTGATGCAGATCCTCAGTTGAAGATCGTACAAAACCTCTCACCATACAAGTGACTGAGGCCATGGTAACTAATGGAGGCAAAGGGCACCTGTGATTTACATCCTTACTGTTGCTCAAACTATGCCTGTTCCATGGCAACCTGGAGTGCACTGAGATGTGTTTGTAAATGCCCTACTTGTGCTGAATGAGGAAGGTACTGATTGCCTGGCTCAGCTGGTGAAAAGAGCCTTTTTATACCTTTTTTTCAGCTGAGCTAGTGAAGGCAAATGAGACCACTTCATACCTAATGTTGTTGTTCTGGGAAAAAAACAGAATTTTGCAGAAGTGGATGAGATGATGGGCGATGTCAGAGAAAGGTGTTAGAAATGGTGCAGTGTATTCAATTTATAGGTCAGCCAGTTAGAGCTGTAGGGGACAGGGTGTGAGCCTGGAAACAAACTCCTCTAGATGATGGCTTCCATGCTTCACTTTTCTGTCAGAGAGGGAGGGTGTTGAAGGTTTTCCTTCCCTAAAAGAGTAAAATCGTAATGTGTATGAAGTAGCCATAATCTAAATAACCCACTGATAGATAGACTGACCTTGTCATCCTACGAGTTTGTTAATACATTCACTAAGGTACACATACATCCCAGTAGGAAAAAAGGGATTACTAAGTTTTTAGCCACTCTTAATGTCATTACTTTTTAGAAGTCCTAGAGATGTATGTAAAGAACTTTTATCTAGATGATTTTTTTGTAAAAGATAAGAAAACAATAATTAATTGTCTCCTAATGTAAATACTTTGTCTGTTATAGGACCTTAGAAATTATCAGTATACTTTGCATACCATAGACAACCTTTTTGTTCATGTGGAAATGGGTAGAAGCTGTATTAAAATACCCCTAAAGAAGTATAATGAGGTGAGTAAACCCATCTCGATTAGCTTTCTAATCCAAGCTGCTTTAATCGTTATTTTTCATATAATACCAGTCACACCTTTACCATCAGTTCTTCTCTAAAAAAACCTCGCTGAACTTTATAACTGACCTAAATATGTAAGGGGGAGAGCATAAAATTACCTGAGCACACATCCTTCCTTCCTGGATATGCTGGAAGGTGAATAATGATGAATTGAGATTTAGGATAACTGGTAAGTGCTTAAAAATCAGCAGTTTCTTCCAAATCTTTTAGTATTTTCAGGGATTCTCTCATACAGATTTCCTGGTGATGGTGTGTTGCTTAAGACTAAAAAAAAACCCCAAACCAAAAAAAAAAACCTACTTGAATAGTGAGTGCAATTTGTCAGTGTAATGACAAATTTTGTATTGACAGATAATGAAGGTCATAAATTCTTCTAATGAACATGTAATTAGCATTGGAGCAAGTTTTAATACCGAAGCAGATTCTCACCTGGTGTGTGTGCAGAACAAGCATGGCCTCTATCACACACAGGCAGTCAGTGCCACGGGACATCCCAGGAAAGGTAAGTGCTCTAGTAGAGAAAAATCACATTTCTAGAGCAGAAATGTAAGTTCACTGTTAGGCTGCAAGGAAAATGCAACTCTGGTGGCACACTGAAATGTGTTTAAAAAGGGGTGTTAGTGGAATGTTAGTAGTGACTGACTTGAGTGACACGAAGTGGTGCTCACTTTGTTCCTACTTTTTCTAGTTACAGGTGCAAGTTTTGTGGTGTTTAATGGAGCCTTAAAAACATCTTCAGGATTTTTAGCTAAATCCAGTATAGTTGAAGGTAAGAATTTTGTCCTGTGTATTTTCCTCTTAAGAGAACTTACACAAAAAATAAAAGCAGCAGTCTTGCGTAAGGTTTTATGCCTCAGTAAGCTAAACTCTTCAAGGTTTTTTTACTTTATAGAAAACCTGTTGCAAACAAAATGCTGTGTAAAAAAATACATGTTAGTTCAGATACTTGTTAAAAAACATACAAAGTTTTAACTCTCTTTAGTCAGTTCAAGTCTTTCCTATTTTCATTGCCATATTGCTCAAATAGATATATTGGCACATAAATGAAAAAAAAATTCTAAGATTAGTCCAAGAATGATGTTTTAACTTTAGTTCTGTTGACAAAAAGGTTTTCTTCCTCTTTCATGTAACATTTAACACTGTAGTTGGGGGATGGAGTCCTTTTGTGCTTTTATTAATCAGCTGTAGGGGAGGGTTGATCCCACTAGAATTTAAGCCATGATTCTACTAAAAAGCTGTGCTGCTCTTCCTGTAGATAATTTGGGATTTTAACTGGATTTGTTCTAGATGGACTAATGGTACAAATAACACGAGAAACAATGGAAAGCCTACGTCAGGCATTGAGAGACAAGAAAGACTTCAGAATTACCTGTGGAAAAATGGATACAGGGGATGTAAAAGAATACGTGGATATTTGCTGGGTAGAAAATGAAGAGAAAACAAACAAAGGGTAAATGTACTGCCAAAGCAGAACATCTAAGAGAATTCATCTTTCCAATGTTCAGATTTTTGCCTTCGGTTTCCTGAAATTAATGTAAAGTATTTTTATTGAAAAACAGTGGTCCATACCTTAAATGGTTTATAGCTTCTTAAACCTGCAAGATTGGCTTTATATTAAGTGCTTTTAGTTCCCTATTTATTTCTTTTTGTAGCATCTGTATTTTCATCATGCAAGCCCTGTATTGTATTTTGTTATAAGGATGGATAAACATTATTTCATAAAAATGACTCAATCTAAACCATAAAATGTTGTTTTAATTATTAATTATACTATTGTCTTCCATAGAATTTTAAGCCCAGTAGATGGAAAATCAATTGGAGGAACTCAGAGTGAAAAAGCACCACAAGGCAGAGACTTCGAAAGAGAGGGAAAAGTTATGAAGTGCACTGAAGTTAGTGAATTACATTGTTCTTGAGCCTTTTTTGGTACTTTTTGAATAGTTAAGGGGTAAGGTGGATCGTACGAAGTGATACTACTAAAAAATGTGGCTGCTTTGATGTGTAGCCACGCTGATAGGCAGAATGTTCTCTGTGGCTCTTCGGTGAGTTTACATACTTTTCATTTTTCTCCCCTGAAAAAGACTAGAAGTCTGTTAGCATTGACAGCTCTGTAAATCCATAGCCCAGGCATTCCCATGGGCACTGAGGTGTTGTGATTGAATAGCTGAAACACTTGGGTAGTTTGCCAGTCAATAAGGCACTAGAGCTTGCTCTGTGCTGTGTTATGTGCACACTGAATTACTCTTTTTCCTTACTTTGGGATGTAACCAGGCGGCTCACTGTTCTTACCCTTTCTCTGGTTTCAGGTTTGCTATTTTGTGAAGGACAATGAACTCTCCAGTGCTGTTCCTCACCAGTTTGCTAAAGAGATTGCCACTGCCTGCAGCACTGCTCTCTGCCCTCACCTCAAAACCTTGAAAAGTAATGGAATGAATAAGATAGGCCTGAGAGTTTCCATTGACTCAGATATGGTAATCTTTCAACTTTCATTGCAGACTCCCCATTTCCACTGAAGTATCCCCTTGCACAGACCGTGGATCTCTCCCTGAATGTTTTAAATGTTTTGCCATACTCCAGGTGAAGAAGCTGCTTTAGTGACTAGTTTCTCACTTCATACCAGTTGAGATATTCTTTTAGTGAGATACTACACTTGTAGTGTTGTCTTGTTAATATAAAAAGTGTTAATTAATATCAATATTAATGTGTTTCTCTCCTAGGTTGAATACTTAGCTGGATCTGGAGGTCATCTTCTTCCACAGAACTATCTGAATGACTTGGACAGTGCTCTGATTCCTGTGATTCATGGTGGAATGTCAGATCCTACCACACTACCAGTGAAAATGGAATTAATATTTTTCATTACAGAACACTTGTTTTGATAAGGCTGATGACAGGCAATATACTGATTTGCTAGATCTGAACACCAAAGTTATAATGCCACAAAAACTAACAATGTTAAAGTTTCTAAACCTGTTGCATTTAATAGCTTTTCAAACTGTTTTTTAACCCCCTCAGATCCTCCCTGGTTACTCTACCACAAAGGAATTGTAGTTTGTAATGTTCCTAAAGTCCTGAAAGTTTACACTTAATACAGGTGCAGAAGAGGGCAGGTTTTGTTAATCTTTACACAGCTGTAGCATTTACTATACCTAGTGTAACTCCAAGCCATACTGCCTTGCCTCAACCTCAGATAAGTGTGTTACTACGAGTTGCTGTGTTTAAATGTAATCTCTGCAGCAAGTGCTTCCCACCTGCAAAGGAGCTGAACACTGAAGCAAAGCTGGCCCAGAACTGTTCCCCTGCCCTCTGAGGTGCAGACACGAGACCCTCTGTAGCTGACGGTGAGCCCCGTGTGTCAGGGCAGGGCGAACTCTGCAGGTGTGTTGAAGACTTTGTGGGTGAGCTCCTTAACATGGGGATTGATGCTGGTGCTTCAGAAACATATGCTCTGCATTAATGTTTTATAGAATAACTGATATCTTTCTTGTATTTTTAACGTTTTAGCTAACTTAAATTTATGCTATTTTTATAAAAAGTGCTTTCTTTTTTTTCCTTTATTGTGGTTTAGAAGTCCTGATAAAATTTGACCTTTCAAGGATTATAAAAAAAAGATTAGCCTTGATATAATCTACACGTAGCAATAAGTCAGACAAGAATTCTGCAGTATTTTTTCTGCTCCTGTCTGCTGCTTTTGCCACCTTCTAGTAGCCACCTTTACTTTCAGGGAGAATAGATGTATTAAGTGTGAATTTTCATGAACAGATCAATTCTAGTGGAAGGTGTCCCTGCCCATGGCAGGGGTGTTGGAAGTCCTTAAGGTTCCTTCCAACCCCAACCATTTGGGGATTTTTAGTATACTTGAGGTTCTTGCATAGTACGTATTTTTGATACTGGGTCACTTAAATCTATTTATGTATTTGTGATGCATGTGATTTGTACTGAGGTTCATGGAACCACAATGCAGGTTTGGTAACTGCCACAGGACTGTTTATCAGGAGCAGAACCAAAACTAAATATATACAACATCTATATTGTTTTCAGTAGAAATGCTGGTACAATTTTATAATGAAAGTATTAAAATTTTGATGCCATCTTGATGCTAATAGGGGATATTTTATGTTTTTGTATCAAAAACGATCTGTAAATTAACCTTTAACCTAATCTGCTCTTCTGTTACCTGTGCTTTAACACACTGGTGCTAGAAGGGTTCAGGCTTCAAGATCTTACCCTGGAGGAAATTGAGCTGCATTTCAGCTTCTTTGTGCTGACTTCGAGATAGATACTGCCCTTCTGGAGAAGGGCTGGACTCACACCATGCACAGCAGGAACAAAACATGCCTTTGTTGAAAACAAGCTGCCCCTGGGCCCTCGAGGCCAAGCAGCATTTCCAGGCTGTGGTGGGGCTGGGGTGGCTGTGACCAGCACCCTGCACCCCAGGGTGTCTGCAGAGGTACCCAAACCGACAGCTGTCTCTTGGCACTTACCCTCTACTAACCCCTTTTCAGTAATGATCAATAAAGTTAACTACAGTGCTTGCACTCTCTGTCTCTTATTTATAATAAAGCAGGAAAAAAGACATGATTTGGGTGGATGTGTCCTGTCTTTGCAGCTTTCTGGGAACTTCTGATATTGTCCACAAAATCTGATTTGTCATCTGGTGTGCAACAAGCCAATACACACCTGAGAGACACTGAATATTTATTTCAGAATTTCACAGGCCACGGGTTCGCAGTGTGTTCCACAAATCCAGCACAACAACTGGACTTTCTGTGCCATCATGCATACACAGAAATCCAGAATTAGTAACTTCCCAAGCACAGCCCCTCTATCAGGATTAATCGGTCCTTTCCATACAGGTTACACAATGCCAGCCAACTTCTACATGTGCTCAGGGGAAGGGTCTGCACTTGGGCTGGGTCTTTTTTGGCCTGTAAGTGTGGGTTTTAGTATTATAATGAACACAATTCAGCCACAGGATACACAGATCTTGAGTATTTTGCCAATTAGCAACGTGTACATAGGCACACATCAACATCTTCATTTCACACAGAATCAAATTAAGTTGGAAAAGGCCTCCCAGCCCATGGAGTCTAGCCTGTGGCTGATCCTCACCTTGTCACCCAGCCCAGAGCACTGAGTGCCACGTCCAGTAGTTCCTTGGACACCTCCAGGGATGGGAACTCCACCACCTCCCTGGGCAGCCCCTTCCAATGCCTGACCACCCTTTCCAGAGCGAAGTTCCTGCTGATGTACAGCCTTCCCTGGCACACCTTACGACTGTGTCCTCTCGCCCTGAGGACATCCTTTACTGCGCCCTTACGGCTGGTGAGTTCCAGGATGTCCTCCTGTAAGGGATGCAACTGCTGCCTGTCCCACTAACCAGGTCTCTTTCCTTGCTGATCAGGAAAGTACGTGGAGACCAAACAGCAAAGAACATCCTGATTTAGAGTAACGTTGAAATATTCCCCGTTTTGCAGGCACACTGTCGACCCCAGGGCTACTGCCCCGGCCGTGCTGTCCCTTCCCTTCCCAAACATTCCGTTCCCGAACCTTCCCTTCCTAAACCTGTCCTGCCCCGCCCCCCCCGGTCCCGCCCCGCTGTGGCGGCGGCGGTGCCGGCACGGCCCAACCCCCGCGGGCGGGACGGGATAGGCCGGGCCATGGCGAGCGGGACCGCGGGTGAGCGATGGTGGCGGCGTGGGCGGGCTCGGCCCTCGGGAAGCGGGGACAGGGGAGAGGGGCTCCATCAGCCGCCGGTGAGGAGCGGAGACAGGGGAGCTCCACCGCCCTGGGCCCCGCGGTGGAGGAGCCCAGGCGGGGCTGGGGCGGTTCCAGGCGGTGCTGAGGGTCCTGCCGTGTCCTCCCGTGCGGGCGGTGCTGAGGGACCCCCATGTCCCCGCAGGCTCTTGGAGCGAGTGGCCCGTGGACCATTTCCTCCGCTCCGGGTGCATCACGGCGCGGGACGGGGCCGCCGTGCGCTGGTTCCACGCCGCCAACAGCAGGGCCCGGGCGGCCGCGGCTGCGCGAAGTGAGTGCGGGACTGGCCCTGCCAGCCCTTCCCCTTTCCCCTTTCTCCTTTCTCCGTTCCCTTTCCTGCCCTGCTCAGTCATTACTGTTGGAAAAGCCCTCCCAGGACCATCGCGTCCAGCCTTCGTCCGTGCACCACCGGACCCAATAAACCGTGTCCCCGAATGCCACATCTTCACACCTTCCGTACACCTCCAGGGATGGGGACTCCACCACCTCCCTGGACAGCCCCTTCCAAGGCCTAAACTAAACCTTCCCTGGTACAGCTTTGAGGCCATTTCCCCTCGTCCTGTCCCTTGTTCCCTGGGAGCAGAACCCAATCCCCACTGGCTCCACCCTCCTGTCAGGGAGTTGTAGAATGAGAAAATCCGTGATGCCCCAGTCTGGGCAGCAGGGAATTTTATGTGAATTTATATGAATATTTGGGAAATATTTATGTAATTCCATATGCAACGTGCCTTCTCTTGAATATCATTACTAGCTTTTTTATTAGTATTCTAGTCTAAGGAACTGTATGTATTGGATTCTCTGCAAAGCTGGTAGCACTGCCCAGACTCGTTATATAAAGCTGTTTTCTAGAGCTTGCAGCATTCCTAAGACTCCCATTCGCCTGTCTTGTGTTTCAGCTCTCGTTTTCCTGGCTGGCTGACTTGTTTTTAAAGTTTTGACAGAGATGGGCGGGTCAGGTTTGAGAATGAGACAAGGGGAGTGCTCAGTCTCTGCCAGTGTTAAATCCTGTGCTCATCTTTACTCTGAAAGTATCTGTCTGGAACCCTGTTTTGAGAGGAAAAGATTTGAAATTTAACAAGAGTGGATTCACATGCTGGATGTCCATTTTTCTGTTTCTCTGATGAAAAAAAAAAACATGTGATTACTCAGCCAAATGTATCTACAAAAATCAGTTTTCACATGCCTGTAAATCTTTAAAGAGTTCGTGAGTTAAGTAACCAGAGAAATGTATCTTTCATGTCACAGACAGCAGTTCCCACTGGGGATGGCCTGTGTGGAGTAAGTGAACACAGGCTGGTGTGGGAAGACTTGCTGAGTAATTGTTGCTGTGAAGCAGACACTGAAACTGTTGGTTTTGCACCATAGAGCTTCAGTTTTTATCCCCCCCAGGCAATGTGCACATGGTAGAAGCTGATGTTCTCCTCCGTGGTGGGGAGGGAGGGAAGGGAGACCCGATCCTGGCTCACCCCCCTGACACAGACAGTGACATCACACTGCAGGAGTGGCTGACACAGATGGTCAACACCAATAAAGGCATCAAGCTGGATTTTAAGAGGTATCTCCACAAAAAGATTTTTGTGTTGTTTGCAGTCTTACTGGTTAACGATTTTACAGGTGATGTTTGACCAGACTTTTTCCTATTGTGCCATTTTGTGTGATGCATTCCTTCCTAAGCAAGAAATGAGGAAACGTCATCCTTATTAATAAATGCATCACAAGAATAAAAGCTTTGAAAGTAAGTTTTGAACTGCAAATAATATTTTTTTAGTTACTTCGGGCAGACTTTTTCTGTTGGGAAAAGGGAAATGGTATCCCTCTGGAAGGCTCCTATCTTTGGCCTGATTTATTAACTAGATTTTCAGAGGTTCATTCAGAATTTAACCATTAGCTGTTTCATTGTCTTGAATGGAAAATACACCTGAAAACCCCATGAGATAGCCTTGGAAGTAAGCTGTGATTTCCAGACATTCACTTCTGCAGCTCCTGACTTCAGCTTTGTCTGAATTTCCATATGCAAAGTCTGTTTTGGCAGCAAATTACAAAGAGCTTCATCAATGCCTCACTACGCTATAAAAGTGCAAAAAACCCCAGTAGATAGTTGTAAAATGTGATTTATGCCTGTTGTTCTGTGTAACACAGTTACTGGTTTTGTGTAAAAGTTCTTGAAAATGCAAAATATGTGGGCAGGCTAAATCTGTTTATTGTTACAGAATCTGTGTATGTCCATCTGGGCAGAGAAGAGAATAAAGCAAAGTAGGCATTGGGTTTATTTCTTGTGGGTTTGGGGATTTTTTCTTTCTATTTTAATTATTGTGTAAATTAATTTTAAAACCACCTACTTTTTGTTTTTCCACCAGGAATTTATAGCCATTTGCAGTGATTTGAAAAAAGCTTTTAAAAGTATGTTGCATTATAAAAGTCTAGTTGTATAAAAGCATTTAAAAATACATTACACAGTGCAGATGGAGTCAAATGAGTGATAACAGAATTTGATGTTTGCTTTGGGGTTTTTTTTCTGTGTTGTTGTTTATTTCAAGAGATGCTGCTTTGGGCTTTTTTCTCTCTACAATACCTTATACTTTGTAGTACAAAGGAAGGCTCTTCGCTGTCCTTGACAGATGTGAACTGTCCTGGCCTCAGACAGTGCAAGAAATGCTGAAGCTCACACGTTAACTCAGGCCATCGCTAATTTTTCTCCTGTAAGACTTGAGCTTATCTCAGCTGGAAGCGCTGGGTCGAATTCCTGCCACTATACAAAAGTTAAAATATACAAAATGACTTTTCAGAGAAAACAATGCAAGCAGCTCAGGGGACAGTTTTTGGCTTTAGAGCTGACCTAATATGAGAGCTCTGACTATAATGATTTTAAATTCCTGAACGTTTTATAAAGTGTTAATTCATGTGCTGTAAGAGAAAAAAGGTTTTCTTGGCATTCGTTCCTTTTCCCCATTGTTCCACATCTCCTTCTCTTCCAGAGTACTGGTGCTTTGAAAGTTTTGATGGGATAGAGGTAGAAAAAGCTACCTGTGCTTTTTCTTTTGATTTGAAAGAACAGTCAGAATACATGACTCTAGATTTTGTTAAATGCTTACAAGGTGTGCTGCACTGGTTGCTCAAATAATGACAACTCATATTTAATAATTTAATCATTAAATGTGGGGTGGACGTCTGACAGGCAGATTTTCTCTGCTGCCACACTTTGGAACTGTAGGGAAAATCATGACCAGGCATAAAGTGCTGAAATGGGTGTCCTTTTACTCTTTTAGTTGCCTGAAAATGTTCAGTTTGGGGTTTTTTATTCTCCTAGTATGGGTGGATTGGCTTGCAAAGGTGTGAAGGTAACTTTCAGTCTGGATCTGAAATAGTGATAAAATCTTTGCAATGCTGAGTGTGGTTAAGGTTGGAAGAGATTACTTTCACCCCTTGGATATAAACCACAGGAATATATATAAATAAATATATTTACAGTATCTATGGATTTCAGGTCTCATTAAACAGAAGTGTTGGAGCCTGCAGTAGATTCCTTTTTTAAAACCCTTCTCAAGCACCCTTCAAGACGAAGAGGTGACAAGCCTGGGGGGCTGTGAGGTGACACCAGGAGGTTCTGGGAGCAGGGGTGTGGCAGAATGGCGTCCTGAGAGGTGTAGGACAGGTCCCCTGCTGACACAGGGTCGTCAGCATTCGCTTAGTGTCTGAGCAGGACAGTTAAGTAACGCACTCGTTCTGTGCCTTCCCTGGTTCCCCTGGTGGTCCTCCACAGCCTGGACGCCGTGGGACCATCCCTGGAGCTGCTGGGGCAGGTGGAGCAGCAGCTGAGGAGACCTGTGTGGATCAACGGGGACATCCTGGCGGGGCCCGGTGGGAGCCGCCCGGCGCTGAATGCTCAGAGCATCCTCAGCACCGTCACCTCGACCTTCCCCGACATCACCCTGTCCCTGGGCTGGACCACAGGCTGGCACGGCCACCACCACGGGCAAGGTACATAGCTCTAGCCAGGCCTTCACCCTGCACAGCTGCTTTTCTTCACATTTGTCTCTTAATTGACTCAACACAAGCTCTGCAACAGCCTCTATTTGAAACTCGTAGTGAATGACATGAGAATGATTTTCTTTGCTGGTGTGTGAGATGCAGTGTGATCCTGCAATTACCTCAGTGTTGGACTGGCAACTGGACTGCGTAAAAATCTGATCTTTTTGTTGTTAAAATAAACTCTTTTGTTCTTCAATTCATTCTCATGCACTGAGGAGCTTTGGGAGACAAACTCCTCAGCCCCTGTTTCAGGTAGGTCTCTCCCTGAATCCTTGAAGGATTGGTTTGGTAATTGGAATTCTGGCATGTTTCCTGAGGAAAAACAGACTATCCAGAAATTTAAAACCCTGTCTGTGCTTCTTTTGATCATTGAAATCAAATTGTTAGTTAACCTTGTCTTCATTTCTATTGAATAATTGAATTTTTGCAGTGAATTTTCCAGTTTTCATTATTTTTGGGTCCTTTTCACAGTATTCCTCTTTCTTGTAATTCTCATTATGATCAGCAGGGTCCCCACCAGCATTGTCTGTGGCCACCAGGGCAAAATTATACACTGTTCCAATTGCTGATTACTCTTTAGCAAGATTTAGTATTTTGCTGTATGATGCACAGTGATTTTATTAAACTGTTCAGTGCTTTCTCTCAAATATTTTCAGCGCAGGAAAAAGTTGGTGGAAATATGCATTGGAAATACTGAGTAACATTTTAAAATTAATTTAATGTTCTCTCCATTCTAGGTTTCAGTTTATGGTAATACTAATTAAGGGTATGCTGGAAGACTTGGGAAAAACAGCTCATTTGACTGATTTCAACTAAAAGTTGCTGTTTGTCCAGCAAGACTATTTTTTTAATATTTGGTGCTTTTTTATTCTTTCCAGTCACACATTGCATATGAGTAATTGAGAAAAAATTTTAACTATTGTTTGTAAGATTTTCATAACCTGTGGAAACAAAAGAACAGTTAAATCGTATTTTAGGTAGCTGCAGTGCTTGTAAAAATCTCAGCAGAGGCACTTGGAGTGTTTTAGATTGCTTGATGTTTGCATTTTTTAAGCGCAGAATGTTTTGTGTGCTTTGTTTGTGTATAAGTCAGTCCTATGGGATTCATTCAAATTTTTTCCCTAATTTTTCCTTCCTATTTTTGTTTCTAGAGGGTCCCTGTCAATGTCAGACGAGTCCATACTGGAGTCAGTGGCAGCGAATTCAAAACCATCACATTCTGTAGCTGTATGTGAAATAACAGTGCAGCTACTGCAGAGGAAGGTTTTAATAAGCGGTTTATTTTCCCATGTTAATATTACCTTTCTCCTCTGGGATTATTTTTTCTTAGAACCATCTGGAAATTTCCTTTCAGAATTCCATGATTTTTGCCAGTCCCTGACTTTGCTCATTTTGTGTCACAGCTGAATCACTCTGTCAAGCTCTGGGTTGGGTGGGGGTTGTTTGTGAAGGGTTTTTTCAATCCATTGTTGTTCCCTGCAGGGTACGACTGGGGGATGGTGGAGGAGATGTCCCAGCTGTGCCAAGCCCTGTCCCAGCCCGTGACATTCCCTGTCAGGGCCATGCTAGTGCCGTGCTCCCTCCCTGCTCTCCGATGGCTGATCCAGCAGTCAGACAGGTTGGTCTGGGAGCCTCCATTCCCACCTATCCTGTTATAAACACAGCTGTTAAATTAAATACAACACACTTACTCCAGTGACATTGGAAATATTTTCCCTTTCAGTTCTTTAATTCCTTCAGCTCTCACATTGTTTGTTTCATTTGACAGAATTGGTCACTATTAATTTCTGTAAAATAATAAGTTTCCAAAAGCTTCTTTTTCATTACCTACAGTAAGAATTAATTTCACAATATTACTGCATTAAGAATATGTCTTATGAATTGTGCCAGTCTCAAATATATCCACATTGGATACAAGCAGTATTCCCACTGAAATATTAGGATTTTCTCTTTCAACTCAGAATAAAAGTCATGATTTTTTAGTGGCATGATTAGAAGACAGAAATTCCTGAGCCAGTTTTACTGACATACGATTAAATTCTGATTTACCCATATTTTAAATTAATACGGTTTTATTATACAAAGGGGAACATTAAGTATATGTCATGAGGAGATTGTGGAGAGTAATGCTTTTAACTGTGGTTGATACTGTGGAGATTTTCAGGTTTTTTGAAAAGTTACATGCAATTAATGACAATTCAGTTAATCAGGTGGCATCACTGCACATCACTGAGGCGACAGAACAGAGCATGACAATCACCCACGTCTGGGATTGCATCCTATTTCCTGTTCTGCAGCTCAGCCTGTGACTATCGATTACTTTGTCAAAGCTTAAATGCTCAGCCTGGTAATTTCTTTGCTGTATATCTGCCCAAGATTTTTTATTTAACTACTTGCTTGTTTTGGCAGAACACTCACACAGATAAATTGCAGATAAATTGTTCTAGGGGTTGCAATTTTTGGTATTTAATTACATTACTAAAATTGAGATATCGTCGTGAATATTTTTTAGGAGCTTATTAGTGCAATGTCTTTCTGATTTATGTGCTTTTTTCTCTTTTACTGTTTTCCCTTTTTTTTGCATGTAGGTACAGCCTCACTGTTTGGACAGGAAAGGACGACATATATTCTGTAGAGGATTTGCTTTCCATCCGAGAAAATTTTGATAAAAGTAGGGTTTATTATGACATTTTCGAGCCGCAAAATTCTGAATTCAAAAAAGCCATTGGAATAGAACAGTAAATGCAAAGCAGGCAATGCCTGACGTTACAATGCTCTATATTGTAATTTCTTTCAAATGTGAGGATTTCTTGTTCAGAGAAATGCATTTTCCTTGCAAGAGAAGCCATATTGAGCACACTTCTGGTTACTGGAGGAGATTTTATACAACACTGGGGAAAGGCTTCTCAAACAGAAATCCAGTGCCTTCTTCAGTGTTCCCTCCTCCCCATGTGGGATCCTGGGGGCTCCACATCCCAGAAGGGGAGAAGGGCTGTTTGTACTGAGTTAGCCCTGGTGGAGTTCTGTGTCCTGTGGTCACTGTGCCCCATCAAAGCTGAGTGGGAGTGGGGAGGGGGCTGCAGAAGGGGCTGGGACAGCCCCGGGGGTGATCCTGACCTGGCCCGGAGCACAGGGAGGGGTCCTGGCAAGGAGCACATTGGGCACAGTCAGAGAGCTGAGCTGTGACAGAGCAGTGCTGGTGCCTCTCTCAAGGGCTTGGAATCTCAGAACTTGCGTGTGAGATGTTCCCCTGCCATGTCTCTGGCAGCCAGAGAGCAAAGGAGCTGCAGGGAGATCAGTGATTGCAGCAAAAACAGCTAATTTCTGTGATCACAGGTATTTTCTGCGTTGTCCTGATTTTTGTGCATCCCTTTAACTGACAGGACTTCACAAATTTTCACAAGTGGAAGTTCCCTCTGAGAAAAGCTAAAACCCTGCTGACTACTGCAGGAAGAGCCTGACCTGCTTCATTTAAACCATTTGTTTTGCCCGTTTTGCTTCTACAGCCTTCAGAATTCACTCAGACTGAGCTACCAGCTGTGCGTTATTGCCTCTGCCTGACATTACAAACAATACAAACAAAACCACAGTGTCAGAGGAGGTTTTGATTTCTGGGTAAAAGCTGATGCCCTGAGCAGGGATTGCCATTTCTTCTTGTCCTCCTGTTCCCATTCCTCTCACATGGTTCCTGTGGGAATTGGATTGATATGGATGTTGAACACAACTCCTTTTAGGCTGTTAGTGCTGAAGTTAATTACAGCAGTTTTTGGTTCTTACATAGCCCTGGTACAGCTGTGGTAGAAAAATTAGTTACATTTCCTAATCCTAAATTTTGAAACATGGTGATTTCACACAGTCACTAAAATCCAAGACTCCCTGCTGTTACCTATGGCTCCTTTGACAGCTCCATCTAATAATTGTTCTGTGTTATTGAGGGGTAGAGCCTTCCTCATTTTTGTTACCTACTAAGGTATATGTGGGTAAAATTAGCAAAAATTTTTCCATATAAGGAAGAAACTATCTGGTTGTACTTGGGATAGTTAAACAAAGTACTTAATTTAATTTATTCCACCAGGCCAAGTGAGTGGCCATAACCACCAAAGGGTCAGGTTTGCAACTGTGATTCCTTTAATGAGGTTGGGGAAAGTACTTATTTTTCAGCCACAGTTTGTTGCAGGCAGTTGCATTCATTGACTTAAGGGATTTCATCTCTCAGTGTTTAGGCCTTTTTGGGTCTACACACACAGACTGTTCTGTTATTTAGAAACCTTTTTCCCATTGACCAGTTCTCACCTGAAGTACTGGGATTTGTTAAACTTTGTAAACTATTTGTAAACTATTGAATAAAAACCATCAGCAATTGCTAGAAGTATTTTTAAAGAAGATATATCTCTCAGTAATATCTGTGAATGTGAATAAACAGGGATATTCAGATAAAATTAAAAGAAGACATGATCTGGATTACCAGGAAAATTGATGTAGGCAATTAATTTAAGACATGTAAAACTAGATTAAACAAATGCTAGGAATTAGTTCTATGAAGCATTCTTGTGAAGACAGAAGAGTTTGGCTATGTGGTGAATTGTATAGATTTTCCTACATATCTAAATTTCTGTATGTATTTTTTACCCATAGGTCTCTGCTAGTTCCATGTGAACTCGTTTATGTCAGTCTGGTCTGAGTTGCACATAAATAAATTCATTTGAATTTCTTACTCTGTGTTTATTCAAATGCTCTCCTAAAATAAAACAATTTACGTGTGCGGCTGCAGTGAGACAGTGATGGTGAGATGAAGCCAGGTTTTATTCTGGTGGGAGAGCCGGTCTGTGTTGTTTTAGCTGTAGCTGTCTTTTTATTTTTTTTCTTTTACTTTCTGTCAGGGATGTGTTCCTTGTATTATACAAACACTGGTAATTTACTGCAAGTGCACTTTTAGCTTTCTGTTTCTCTGTGAATTTGAAGGACCTTAGTAAACAGATAAAATAACACTGTACGGAAGAGAGATGTCACTGCGTCCTGCACGGTGACCCAGCTGTGTCCTGTCATGACACAGAAGCAATGGGAGCAAAGCACAAGCTATTTGCTGGTTGTTTAAATGTACTGTGGAATGAAAGAAAATGCCCCCAAAGGCACATTTTTCAAATGTGTTATTCCATCTGATGTTCTCCACATCTCCCTCTTCAGCATTCATTCAAAAAACCAAAAACCCCCCAACAAAACCCGTCCTTTTTTTCAATTCAAAAGATCGAATTAAAGCTGAAATTACACTAGGAGTCTTTATAACTCATTTAATAAGTTGGTGATTGAATAGTCCCATCCTTTAAGGGAAAAAAAAAAGTTACAGTGTTGGGGAATTAAAAATGTTTGGTATTTGGTTCTGTCTCTGGATTTCAGGAATTTGGGGAATAAACTGGCCTGTGTACAATTAGAAAAAAAAATCTTTGGTGTTCAGTGTAAAATCTTTGCATGATTTTTAAATGGCCTTTCTAAAGTTACCACATGGATTTAAAAATCCATTTTCTCATCAGTTGTGTGCCTGGGTGGAGCTGTCACTGACATGCATGGGGACACTGATCACGTCAGTGCCACTGCCATTGTGTGTAATTTCCACATTGAAGGTCTTTGTGACTGTGATGTGACATTGACTGAGAGTAAGAGCAGTGATTTTTGCTGCTTTTTCACCGGCAGGTGAGAGATGGGAAACCATAGCTTTCAACACCAGCAAGGGGAGACTCAGCCTGTGGTATTTTCTGTGCCCAGAGACAAAAAAGGAACCTAAAAGGTCTGTTGTTTTTTTATCTCGGGTGCCTTGGGGAGTGAGGGGTTCTAACATTAGAAACTCCGGTTGTGCTGACCGTTCTTCACTGAAAAGAACATCAGGGGTGGCTGGGAAATGTCATGGATTAAGGGCTTCAAAGATAGCACAAGAGCATCTCCACGACTGGAACCACAGGAAGCTTCCGGCAGGTGGAGAGAGCCTCTCTCACACCATACTTTGCACAAATTGAGCTATATTGGATTAAATCTAAGTAACTGTTCCCATTTTCTTGCATAGAGACAACCTGAGAAATACTTCTAAGTGAGAACCTTTGGCAGTGACTCATCATCTACTGAGTGGTGAATAAAAGCATGTGCTTATTTCCATGTTCCCTTGGTGGGGGAAAAAAAAAACTTTTATTTATTCATCATAACAACATCAAGAGAACAAAGCTTCTTTTCTTTGAAGGTCACTTGTAACAGTAATGCAAAAACAAACAGTAATATTAACCCTTCACATTATTTCTGCGCCACAATTAATCACAAAATACTGGTAACACTACTGAAAAACTTCCCTTTTCAAGACACTTGCCATTTTCCTCCATTGTCCAAGTATTTTGTGGAAAAATTACTCTTTCAGTTAAGGGAGAAATAGTCTCATATACATAATTAATTTTAAAATCAAAACAGCATCAATTGGGTTTTATACCCTCAGCACAGATACCAGTTAGAACACCTGGTGATGGTAGATTTCTTCTAAAAAGGGACTTGTATGTTTTTAAAGATCCATTTTCCATTGCAAATATTTAATTTCATTATGAAATGAAGAAATGACAAATTGCCATTTCCATTTTTAATGCCATGAAAACATTTGAAAAATATATTGTGTGTAGGGACCAATTTGTACCCAGTTAATAAAGACATACTCTGTTCCATGTAATTTCTCTGTCATAGAAAGATTTCCACATAATCCCTGCTTCTATCTGATGTACACAGGGGCTGATCCAACAACATCTGAAGGAAAAGGCAGAACTTGAATGGCAACAAATACGCTGAAAAAGATATTTACACAGAGTGTGTTTATCATCCCCTTTGAATTGTTTATGTTTATCATCCCCTTTAAATTGTTTTTATCATCCCCTTTAAATTGTTTCATGTTTATCATCCCCTTTAAATTATCATATACTAAGTGCAAAGCTAAATAACATCACAGTTATTTGTTAGGCAATGTCAGATTCGGTGAACTTTGACTGAAGCTGCAAGCAGACATAGTACTGACTGAGCATTTTCAGAAAAAAAGTATTTCAGTATACTGAAATTCACATTACACAGACACAATTTCAGTACAACTACTTTCTGTAAACTATGACAACATAGAACACATTCACTTTTTCTCAATATTTAGAAGATGAGATCTAAAATGCTAAATGCAGTGCAGTATCTATGGTATGCACACAAAGACAGAACCATGTTTGGAATTGTAGAACACTAAAGGAAAGCAAAGAAAGATGGATTTTTAGATAGAGATGATAAAAAATATGCAGTAGCTTAGAGTCTGCAGAGGAGTGTTTTCTACCCCTAAGACATTCAGTCCTCTGCTTCAAATTAGGCAAAATGTGAATTTCCATCTCCCAGGTGAGTTTTGTCATTAAAACCACAGAACAGTTTGGGTTGGAAGGGGCCTTAAAGCCCATCTCGTTCCAACCCCCTTGCCATAGGTAGGGACACCTTCCAGTAGACCAGGTTGCTCTCAACCCTGTCCAACCTGGCCCTGGACAGTTCCAGGGATGGATATTCTGGGCAACTTGTGCCAAGGCCTCCCCACGCCTGGATTGTCTTTTTTTAGGTCTGTCTGAGCAGGAGGACAGAGCTTTTCCCTGCTCCCAAGCCTGTGTGTGAAGTGCCCTTGCTGAAGAACACTTGATGTGCCCCACCATCTGTACCCTGGTGAAAAGGGCTGTGACTGGGGCCAAAGAGCTCCTGCATGACCTGGAGATCTCTTTTGGGGGGAGTCCAGAACTGCAGACAGTGATAGACTCTTGTTTAGATATAGGCTCTGCCTCCCCCACCCCTCCTTTTCTGAGGAGCAGATTCCAGCGGGCCAGAACCTTGAGCAGCCCCAGGTGGCTGAGACACCTCGTTGACAGTGCGAGCAGTTTCTTTGTGTCACACTCAGGGCTCATTGTGCTCCCTGTGGGCTCCTGACAGGGCTGGCAGGCTTTGTGTGCTGGCCTCCAGCACCCCAGAGCTGTGCGCCACCTGCCCCAGGGCCAGCTAGGCATCTGAAACGTGCTCCCAGTCTTTAGCTGGAATTCCCTGGGCAGCACAGCTCTGCAACATGACTTTTATTAACTGTTTACATGGAGTGAAGTCATAGAAGCAGGAGACATTGCCAGTGTACACCTGGTGTCTGAGTTTTTTGGGTATTGTACAACCTGGACAGTCAGGCTGGTGTCCAGCATCACAGTCAACTGTTTCAGGTTCCCAAACTCCATGTGTATGACCTCTGTTGGTGCAAAAAGAGTACATGCTTGGGAAAATCTAGGAGTCATATTTACAACTGCAGTGCTTAAGAGGCATTGTGGGTTCAGTCTGTCACAGGTAAGTTGAAAATCTTAGAAAACCAGGAAAATAAATATTCCTCAGTTTGCAGAAAGCAGCCTCATTCATTAATTATGTCTTCATGTAGTCTTTAAGCTGTTCGACTCATCCCAAGGCACAGAGCTTTACATCACAGACCGGCTCTACTTTGTGATATGCACCATTACAATCAGGGAGTGCAGTGAATATTTACATATCAAAGAGTTTGTAGCCCCTTATCCCCCATTAAAGATTCAGTAATTGCTTAACCTGCTCAGACTGTAATCTGCTCATACGGCCTCCTGCGCAGCAGATTGGTGTTTTTGGTCATCCTAGGAAAAGCAGGTGCTGCTGGCCCTAACTGTGTTTGCCCACAAGAAATCATCCCAGAAACTGTGTTTATGACAGTGAGCTCTTGATGAACTGGGGGGCAAGGGTTCACACTCAGGGGTGGCAGAAAATCTGGCCTTGTCTGATCCAATGCTAAGGCTCCTGACCCTTGTCCTTCTGGGAAAGCCTGATTTCTGCCTTTCACAGTAACAGAAGGCATTTTCTCCAGAACTTCTCTAGAACTTGGTAACAAGGAGTGAGATGGAGAAATAATCTCTTTCTTTCCTATTGCTGACTTACTGTCTTCTGCAGCAGCAGCAGGACTTAGACCAGCAATTAACTGAGAATCAGAACTGTTGTGATCTGTTTTTGCATTTTTGTTCCTGAAAAAACCGCTGAGGTTTGAAATTAGGCTGATTTGTCCCAGACTGACACTCTGACCCATGGGAATCACACTGGGGTTATGTTTCTCTTCAACAAAAGGAGTCTGATAGTTTATCTTGTCAGGTGGTGGTTTCCTGGACCCAGTTTCATCAGAGGTTTTGAATACATGAGCAGTGTCTTTCCTGTCAATACTTTGGGGGCTGGTGTTGACTCTCTTTGATAAGCCAAGGCCACCGACTTTACAAGAGAGCTTTTCTGTGGGAGTGATACTCTGAAGTTCCTGTGAAGAAGCAATTTTCCTCTGGTGAAACACTGCTGGGCAGCACTTTACCCAAGGCTCACGCTCCAGCTGCTGCACATGGGTCAGCTGGAACCGGGCCTGTATCGGGCTGGGTTTCATCATCAGTGACCCTGTTTGAGATAAGCCGTCCTCCTCCCGTGGAGGATACAGCTCTCTGAAGCTGAATGGTCCCTCTGGAGTCTCACTGGGTTCTATTTCCGATGGGGAGATGCAGGCAGTTGGGTACTGACACTCCCCGAGTTCTGGGGGAGGCATGTTCAGGTACTGCCTAGTTTCCTGCCTCCCCGATGCAGATTTGTCCATGGTGATGATGATCACCTCTTTCCCTCGTGCCTTACAAGCGTTGAGCAGAACCTCTAGGGTCTCTCTGTCTGCAGAGTTTATTGCGTACACGAGAGCAGAGCAGTTGGAGTGGTCAGGCAGGCTTGGGTCAGCCCCACTCATGAGCAGCAGAGACACCACCTCTGGGCCCGCTCTGCCCAAGCATGCATGCATCAGGGCCGTCTTCCCAGATTTGTCCTGGATGTTCGGATCAGCCTTGTTGTCCAGCAGGTACTTAACCATCTTGGCCTTGCTGGCACTCTGCAAGTCCACATGTTCAGTCATACAAGCAACCATGAGGGGGGTCTCCCCTCTGCTGTTGCTCTCATTGACGTAGGCACCCCCATCGATCAACAGCCTGGTGAGGCGGAGGCGTCTCTGGTACACGGCTTTGATCAGGGAATACCCCTCTGGCGGCACCTCCACCACCTCCATCATCCTGCTCATCTCACCTACACCCTTCTAGGGGCTATAAAAGATCTGCCTTCCGTAGAAAGCAAAGAGGTCCCCCAGAGAAGAGAAAACAGAAAAAAAAAAAAAAGAGAAGGTTTAACTGTACAAATTGCTCCTGCAAACACCGTCATATTTTGAGAAAAGAGTTGGAAGGGAAGAAGAAAAAAAAAAGTGTTCTCACCCTCTAGACTTCAAGAAATACATTAAAAACTTTAAAAAATACTTGAATATAAATACAACGTTTGTAGAAGGTTAGAGTATGGCTGTCACCTTTTTATTTCTGACAGTCTTTTGTACAATCCTCTGCCTGAGCAGACAGTATCAGCTCTACAACAAAAGAAATGTTTGACAGAAGGAAAGTAAATCAGGAGATTTCACACAAAAAATCAAGAACTTAACGTGGCATAAATAACAAAAGGCATTGTATGAATGTATACCTGCATACACAACTAACACTTCTTACATGTGCTTGCTTACCTATGTGTAGGGAAAACCTTTAGAGAAAAAAAAAATCAGTATTTAACAACTGGCAGAGTAATTCCAATACAAGGGTAGACATGGATATGAAAATTACATTTGTTTATTTACAGTGTATTTCTAGAGAAGTAAATATGTTTAACTGCAAAGGAAATGAATAGAGACTCATTTTTATTCATCACTGAAAGCACTAGGAAAGTTTGGTGATTAACTGAAGACTAGTAAGTTCATTCTGTTTTACTTCAAATTCAAAAATCAAAATATGATCTCAATATAGTTTGTTCCAAAACTCCAACAAGCAAAACTAAAAGCATCAGATTTCCTCCCTGGAAATCTGAGGAGAAAATCTGACTTTGACTGGTGGTTGGGCTTTTACCCCTATGTCTTGATAAAACATTTTTTAAAGGTAATTGCACTGAAATTACTTAAAGGATTCACTCCATTATACTGAAATTACAGGATGCAGTACTGTCTATCTCAGCTTTCATTGAAGTGCAAATCATTGTTATGATTTTTATGTGTACTTTTGACAAGTAACGTATACAAGATTTTTATAAAGTCTTTTCTAAAAGTATCCAATCAATTTGCGCACTTAGATTTCCAGAAACAAACTGCAGAGAAATATCTTGCAGATAGCACACGTGTTGGAATTCTGATTGTGTTCTGCCTTGATTTTGACTTACCTGGAAGTCCTTGGTGTTTTTACATTTCTTTCCTATTTATCTAAAGCTCTTCTGACACCTAACTGCTCACATTACTTACGCAATGGCAAATAGCTCTTCTTACATAGGAAGAGCCTTTTCATCTGTAGAGATACCTTTTATGGCCAAAAGAACATTGAATGTTAAACAGGCATGGAAAGAGAATAATGCTACCTGAGGTCATGCAGCAGGTCAGTAATGAAGGTGAGGCTGTTTTTCTGACATCTCATCTAATGCCTCCTGTTGCTTAAATTTGCTGTTTCCATGGACTTTACCAGGACTGTTGATGTGAGTGAGGACAGCGTAAGGCTGGCCTAAGACAACAGCTGAAGTTTGAGAGTTAGGAGTAGATGGTGTTGCCAGGTACGAACCTGCCTGGAGAAAGCCTGAAATGTTTCTGTGCAGAGAAAAGTGCAAAAAGATACATGAAATGGGGAAAAAAATCCACAAATACTTCAGAATCAGACACTATACGAACAATAGGAGGTGTTACAGATTCACAACAGGAACAATACAATGCAGAGCATGTTCCTGAGTGCTGGATGACAACCACAACTTCATCTGGAGAATCTGTTAATCACAGGAGAGCACCTGGGGCTGTGTCATCCTAAATTTGTCACTGTGGGAACAAAGTGCAACTAAACTTTCACAGGACGCACACTGACTCTGGGAATACATGTGCCACACCTGGACTGGACCAAAAACCTCACAGCTCAAGTGAAAGACCACAGTCTAAGCAGACCTCCTAAAAGAGTAATTTCTATGATAATACATCACAGATGGGTGCTCAGCAGATTGCAATTATAAAACATTCCTAAATGTAATTAACTGCAATGTCAGAACGACTCCATGTGTTCCTAAAAGTAAACAGTCACTTCTCACCTGTGAAGATAAACTTTAAAGGCAGTTTAAAGTTTTAAAGCAGTTTAAGGAATGAGGAACTATGCAACCCAGTGTGTGATACTGAATCATGGATTGGTCTTTCAGATAACCCAAAAATTCCTGTTGTCCTTGTAGAAATAATATTCCTGCAATGCTCTTTCTGTCTAGGAAAAGCTGAATTTTATTTTCAAAAAGTAATATTGTCCTGGAAAGTGCTCCGAGACAAAGTAGCTCAGGGTACCTCATAGCATGAAAACATGTTTTTGAATTTAACAGTCAAAATAATCACAACACTGATGGAGGAAGGAGCACATCAGTGTTAGAATGTATAGACAAATATAAAAATAACCAACAGTTTCATGAATGTGTGATATGAATGAAGGAGTTCTTGCAAAGTGCTCCTCACCTTTTTAATGTGAAAGCCCGATTTTCTGCCGTCTGTGTTTCAGCACCCTCAGAATTAATCAAGCTCTCACAGTTGTGTTTAGAGAGTCTAGAATCATTCCAGTAAAATTGCCATTGATTCTCATCTCTGAAAAAAGACTTGCTTACAGGCTTAAAGAGCATAAGCATCTAAATATTTCTGTGACTCTTCGCATCCACCTTAACCCTGGCAAATTCTCTCAGTCAGGGTGGCAAAAACTCTTTTTGTAGCCGAAATTTAGCAAATACGAATAACTTTGATTTAAAAAAAAATTACCGTTCCAACGCTGCCAAAGCTACTCCACCAACACCCTCCCCCGAAGTTGCCACCGCAACTTGTAACCCGAGGGGTCCAAACAATTCCCTGAGGGACAGCCGGTGAAAAGCAAGGAAACTACTTACGGAGAAGTGGCAGCACACGCTCTAACACCACAAACACGATAAAGCTATTAAAATGGCTACAAAACAGCTATCAAACGCCGTACCCGTCATCCCGCCGCGCCGCCGGGGCAGCGCCGTTACCTGCGGTCGGGATGGAGCGGCCGCTCCTCGCGCAGCGCCGGGAGCGAGGGACAGCGGGACTTTCGGGAACACCGGGACATCGAGCGCCTCCCCCGGCACCGCCCTCGGTCCCGGGCGGGCACAGCCGGGTGGGGGCCAGCGCCAGGCCCCCGCCCCCCCGCGCGGCCAGTGCCACAGCCCCTACACGCCCCCAGTACCCCATCGGACCCCAGTGCCCCACTCACACCCAGTCCCACAGCCCCCCCACATCCCAGTGCCCTTCTCAGACTCCCAATGCCCCCCTCACACCCCCGGGACACCCCTCAGACCCCCAATACCCCCCTCACACTCAGTCCCACATCCCCCTCAGACCCTGGTGCCCCCCCTCAGACACCTAACACCCCCCTCACATCCAGTCTCACATGCTGTTATGCCCACACCTGCTCCCCCTCACACCCATCACCTCAAACCTACATCCCCTCACATCCAGTCCCACATCCCCCCCCCCCCGGTATCCCACCTCAGACCCACAATACCCCGTCACACCCAGTGCCACACCCCCTTATGCCCACACCTGCTCACCCTCACACCCATCACCTTAAACCCACTTCCATACCCCCTCACACTCCCAATATGGCCCCATACCCCCAGTACCCCCTCATGCCCAGTCCCACACCCCCTTAAGCCCACACTTGCTCCCAGTCGCACCCCTCACCCCAAACCCACCCCTCCCTCACACCTCACTCCCACACACAACCCTGCTCTTACCCACCCCCTCACACCTCCTGACCCCCCCACATACCCTCAAACCTGCACATCCACCTTCACTCACACCCCTCACACGGTCCCTCAGCTTCACAGCCCCCACACACCCCCTCACCGCCTGATCCCCAACCATTACACACCCTGCACCCCTCCACTCCCTCCCTTTCCCCCTGCCCTCCCTGACAGCACCTCTGGTCATTTCCCTCCTGGACAGGAGTGTGGCCACCCCCCTCACAAGAGCGACAACACTTGAGGTGTGTTTGCTCTGCTCAATCATCTCCTTCAGGTGCAGCGAATGCTAGAAACAACCCACCCAAGGCCTTCTCCACTACCACACTGCTTCCCATCACCCAGGGCGTGGGTTTGCTGGCCTAAATGGGAATGAGAGGAAGCTGAGCCTGAGGAAGTGCTTCCCTCAGGTATGCTTAAGTTTGACTTCTCAGTAATTCTGGTCTAATTTCACTGGCTAAAATCCTGTGAAATTTCAAAGCACAGTCAAAGAACCTTCTTGATTTCCATGCAAGTTTAGGACACCTTCACAGAAACAGACTGGTTGAGGTTGGAAGGGATCTTTGAAGGATGTCTTGTCCAACTCCCTTAACAACCAGGAACACCTGGAAGCCACTTACCCACGATGACTTCTGACATTTCTTTACTGTCTCCAAGGATGGAGTCTCCACAACCTCTCTGGGGCAACCTGTGCCAGCACTTGGTCACCCTCACTGAAAAAATGTTCCCTGGTATTCAGAGGGAAACCCTTGTTCCAATTTGTGCCTGTTGGCTCTTGCTCTGTCACTGCTGGAAAGGGTCTGGCTTTGTCTTTGCACCCTTCTTTCGGGTTGGTAAGACACACCCCCCCCCCAGCCTTTCTCCAGGCTGACCAGGAGCAGCTTGTCTCAGTCTCTTCAGTTTTGACAAAGGTCCTGTGAGGTTCTCCTGGGAGGCAGTGGCTCTACTGAAATCCAGGTGGACATTACTCACACTCTCCCATCACAGGCCAGTCAGTTCATCACAGGAGATCATGGAGCTTCTCCAGCGTGACTCCCCTTGGAGCAGCCATCCTGACATCTCCATTACCCTGCTGTGACAGGAGTTTCTGATGGTATCCCAGGGACTCCAAGGGTGTTTTGTTGGAATGCAGTGCTGTTACCTGTGAACGCTGTTTACTGCAGGGGCTGCAGTGCTGCTGTTCTGCGAGGGCCTGTTCTCCCTTTGAAAAGGCACTTGCTGCCTCCACAACGTCATCTCGGTGTACAGTAAAAGTCAGCAGGTGAATGCAGCAAACCAAGTGCAGAGGTGGGAGCAAACTGACAATAAAACCAGCCACCAGCTGCAAAGGGCTGTTTTAGGAGAGAGAAGTTTCCAGGAGGAATGTGAAGGAGATTTGTGCCATGCTATTTTTTAAAAGTCAGAATCAATGAGAGACCATCATGACTAAGAGCTGGACAAATGGTATGAATAAGCCACTAAGACAAACAACATTCCAAGAGCAGGTTCCTCAGTTACTCTTTAACCTTCTGTTTCAAAAATTAAGTTGAGAGAATGCCCACAGATGTTTTGGGTTTTTTTTCCTGTGGTAAGATTCTAATTATCTTTGTTTTCTTTTCCTCTCTGTACCTCATCCACATTCTTAATACTCAGTCTTTGCCATGCAGCCTTGGAAAGGCATGTGCATTGAACACCCACTCTGCAGGAGGTTACTGCTCTTCTCAGACCTGTTGTTGGGTGAATTATATGAATTACAGAGGCAGTGTACACTTGAATGTCAGCACTCCTGCAGCTGAAACATCTTCACTTCTGCAGTTCCTGCAGCTCTCAATGTGCTCTTCTTTATTCCTCCGTCCATCCTTGCCTGCATTGTGCTGTCGTGTTTATGATAGCCAACATGAATCATTGACCAAAAAAATAAAAAGTGTATTAAAGCAGCCCTTGGAAGACCACTTTTATGAAGATAATTAGAATTTTTTCTTATAAATGTCACCATGGCTACTTTTGGCTGGATATAAAAACAACTGTTGGTAACAAGTTTATGTTAACAGTGGAGGAGGGTGAAAAACCAGAGCAGGGAACACATCACTGCAGCACAGGTTTTATTATAAAACATAGAAGATGTTTGCATATGCACATGGCATATTTATCACACTCCTTGATATCCTTTTCCTACATTTCACTGAGACTTGGGCTAGATGGATATCTGCCAGGGGAAAGTTTTGTGCTCACAGAATTCCAACATTCATTTTAATTGACCAAAATGTTTGTCACAAATGAGTGGTTTAGGTCACTCAAAGAATCACCGGCAAAGATATCGGCAAAATCAGGTTTAATATAAAAGTGAAAGCGTGACAAAATTTGTTTGCAAAGTTCACTCTACTGCTTACTAGATAATTAAAGCACACAGAGAAAAACTGGACCAAAATCTAAAATCAATCAATCTAAAACTAAGATCAACCAGAAATTATCTACGTGGAAGCTGGGGTTGGGAAAAAGGTTAAGTATGGGAAAGGGTAAGGATCAAAAGGAATAAGGGAGACCCTCCCATTGAGTTACAGAGTTCAGAATGGACTCCCCTGCCAAACTTAGTCCCGGATTTGACCAAGGGTTTAGGCCTAAAGGTTTTAACAGTACTTAAACTTAACAGCAATGAATCTATAGCCTAATTTAAACAATTTAACTGAAGATTCTATAGAATTTACTAAAAGCACAACAGTAACTAACTTATAGGCCTGATTTACTAATCTAACATATGGAAGAATCTGAGAGCAGCATTCCCAGCACATTTGCTGTAGCACATTCTCTCTCACTTGCACGCAGACATGAAGTCTGTACATGTATGTACAGGTGAACTAACAGGTTTATTTCTGCCAAAAATCCCCCTCGAGCTCAGCGAAGGACTCATATTGGTGCCTTTGGATCGTCTCCAGGGGCAAAGGACTGAGCCTTGAGGAGTTGGGGATCAGCCCAGGCTCCAGACTTGGTCTTCCCAGTGCAGCAAACTGGAGCATTCCTGGCCCCGAGGGGTCCTGTTCTGAGGGGGACGCTGACCTGGGCACAGCCCAGAGCTCCAGGAGAGCTCCCAGGGTCTCACTTAGGACACTGTTAGTGGAGTTGCAAGAGAGTGGGTTTTAGAGTAACTTTCCACCCTTGACTGCAATTCCGGTTGGTGACTTTCTTTGAAAGTTCAGTAACAAAATTGCTGCTCCATTTGGGTCAGGCAAGAAAAATAAATTTCCAAGGCAGTTCATTAAAAAAACAGCAGCTCATTAGCCAGCACCCTTCCTGGGGGCAGGCGATGTCTCTGATGAGGTTAAGAGCAGCTCAGCCCAGGTGCTGTACATCAGGGCCAAGGCCTAACGAGCACTTCTGAGATCACAGTGTGGCTGAGGTGGGTGGGGGTGTGTGCACTGATTCTTGATAAACTGTGCCCAAACATGGACAGGCAAGACAGTGAAATAGTGAAATTAAAGAACATGCTTAGTTTCCTGGTGGCCAGCTCAGCAACTTGCTAGGAGCCCAGGGCTGGACTGCAGAGCTGGAGCCCAGGAGCCTTGTTTTGGGAGCTGAAGCCCCAGGCTGTGCACACCTGAGAGCCTGGACTGCCTCTGCTTGGCACTGCCAGGGTGTCTAAGTGCTACCGACCACAGCAGGGGATGTTTCCTGTGCCTTTGGGGATCCTGGGAATCAACTCCTAGCTGCTCCACTTTGTTTGTAGGAAAAAAAAAATAAAAAAAGAACAAAGATAGTTTGATTTGATCTGAAAAAAAACCTCCTGGTTTTATAAAGATTTTGCTTCCCAAGGGAAAAGGTAAACATTTTGTCATGTCTGTTTGGCACTGACCAGCCTTAGCCTACAATAGCAAGAACTCATTCAAATGAAGGAGGAGCCATGATTGTTTATATGTGTAATTACTTACCTATTAATGCATTGGTGTGTAAATTGTTGAACATAGTATAATGTAATATAAGTCATTCTAGCAATTCAATTGCTTTATTATGTATTGGTGCATAGAATTCTTTCCAAAACTGGAAATAAATAGAAAAATATAAAAGCATCATTAATTTTGTTTAGTTGTGGTGACTGAAAAAAACCCAACTAAACCCTGAAATTATTATTATCTACTCATTTGGTACCTTAAATACATTCTAAACCATTATGTACAGAGGCAGAGGCTTTTGCTCCAACTGTTTGCAGAGAGAAATGCAGTAATGCTGTAAACAAGAGCGTTCTTAAAAATACTTCTATTAAATGTAACAGGCACAGCTGCTTGCTTGTTAAAAATCTTGAAGGGGATTAGGGTAGTGATGGAGAACCACTAATGGAGAGGTCTAAGAGAGAAGAGCTATCTCTTGTTTCAAAAATAATAAGCAAAACCAAACAGAAGGAATCAGGGCTCTATGAAGTGTCTCACAAAACCCTATGCGTGCAGTGTAAAATGTAGAAAAGTACTTTATTGTTTTGTTTACTTGAGTAATTTCGAGGCATGGCAGGTACTGTACTTTGCTAACAGAGTCTGTGGGGTCAATCACACCAAGTGAGACTACTGAGACAGTTTTCTGTCTGGAAAAATATGCTCTCTGAAGTGTTTGGTGGTTTATTGCTGATTGCTTTGATTAAAAAATGGAGTCTGTGTGCGAATTGCACTTGTGATACTTGCTGGAATGACTGGTGACAGAACAGGGGTTCTTCAAACAATTTTATAGAATAAACGTCTGCTTCTGTGGGCACAAGCATTGGCAACGCTGCAGAACACAAGTGCTTTGTTGATGCTGTGAATCAGAGGCTCATTGGATAACCCTCTTTTGCCAGTTCCTACAGTCTGTGAACATTCATTGAGCTTATTCTTTCTCCTAAATATGTTCATAAATTGTTGTTTAGATTACAGCAGAAAGTTGTCTGTACTCTTTGTAACTGTAGGAGTTTCTAAAGTAATATGAGTTACATACTAGAAAAAAGTATTGTAAATTATGCAGTAAAAATGGTGAAACTGCTGTGCAACAAAAGAAAAGGAATCTACATGATTCCATCAGAAAGATAATCATAATTTGATGAAAGACACTGAGTCAACACTCTGAAGAAATCAATTTTGACTGATTGAAATAGCAATATGCACAAAAGTACTCAGTGAGTAAAGAACTCCAGAAGAACAGATTGACTTTTTATATGATAAACGACTGAACACACATGAGAAAAAATTTATGTAAAATTAATTAGGAAAAAAAATTATTTCTAAACTTAGGTAACTAAATTGATGAGGTTTTCCAGCTAGGACTCCTGATGGGAAGAGATCTAAATTTTAACCTTTCTGAGTAGAGCCTAACAAGAGGAGGTAGAGCGATTAAAAGTTCCTTCTTGTACTTGTGAAAATGAACCTTTCTTTCAAGCTGATTTCACAAGAAATCATTTTCAGGAGCTTTTTTTTGACATGTTTGATGAGTTACTGATATAGCACTGAAAAGCCTAAAAGCTTCTAAAGTGCTCCTTAGTACAACTGAACAAGCTCCAGTGCAATTCAGTGGCCCAATCTATTGTTTGGGATCTCCAGCAAAGGGCTGGTAATCCATGAACTGGTACAGCTGTCCAAAACCAACGTAAGTGTGCCCAGCAGGGTTTTGTGTGGAAAACTGTGAGTCTGGAGGAAGGATGAACATTAAAACGCTCTGTGTTTTGTGCAAGTACCCATCTCAATTAAATCAATGACATAACTTACAGCCAGTGGCTTCTATATAATGGTTTGCTTATTGAAAAAGACTGCTTAGGAACCAGCACTTAGGAACCAGTGTTCAAGGAAGGAAAAGACATTGATGTAGGGTTCCATGGGTAGTGGCCTACCATCCATTTCCTGCCCTCTCAAGTTCTGTATCTTTTTTGTTTTCACAGCAGCCATCACTTAACAAAATATTTGTTTTTATACCTAAAGCTTTCCTTAATTAGGCAAACATCTGGTCCCATTTCAAGAAAAACACTTCACTACCACTTCATTGGAAATAAGCACATACTTAAGAGACCTGAAATACCTACTTTTCTTGATCAGCACAATTCTCTGAATTTCTGTAAATTTCCAATCCAATGTGACAGCTGAAGAGATGAGGGATAGAATGGAGAGGACCACAGTTTGAGGACTGAAGGTGATACGCAAAAGCTGTAGCCAAGACCATTAAATGATAAAGAGAGCAAGACAAGACTTACAAGAAAAGATAACCTACTTTAACCCACCCAATTTAATTGCAGATGAATAGGCAAGTTTTGCAACGCAGGCTCTTGTCCAAGTCACTTGAAAAAAGTCCTGAAAATGTAACTAGAACAGTACAAGCCTGAGAGCTTGTCTATTTTTTTTCCAACCATGTCAATTAATCTAACAAAAGCCATACAAGAATGTATGGATTTTGCTTTGATGTTATGTGAAAGGAGATAGAATGATCTGCAGAGAACAGAGGATAGAATAACCCAGGATCACCCCAGAGCCAGCAGGAAACATGTCCTCACAACTGAAGACACAGGACAGAGCAGGTTTACCCACACGCAGTCCTAGAAGGGCCTGGTGTCCACAGAGGGAAGCAGGAGAGCACCAGCCTCAGGGCATTGGATGATCTGGAATGGGGGCTCTGGCTCTGGGATGTAGTGCAGGCACTTCAGGATAGCAATTCTAGCTGAAGACTTCTGTACAGCTGACAAAGGCAGTCACACAAACACCCAAATCCTGAAAGTCCTTCACTAACAAATTTCTTTTGTCACTGGGTCCTACTGGTGCTAAACCCCGCAGCACTCTGGAAGTGTATCCTTCGTAATTATAGCTACAGGGCAAACTAACACGATAAGCCATGTAATCCTTCTAGGAAACATCAATTTCCTCTTCTCAGCTCTTTTCCTGTTTCCACTCTTCTGTTTCAGGACCTGCCTTTTCAGATTTTCTGGTCAGCCTACCTTGACTTTGTTGGCCTCTTTCCTGCAGCCCACCTGGGTAAGCAGTGACAGCTAATCCACACCTGAATAAGGAGGGAACCATCACCTAATTCTGTACTTAACCAAGCCTTTTCACCTAATTTGTCACCTCATTTTCTGCCCTGATTAACACACAACCCACCCCTCAGCTTCTCCCCTTTCCAAATCAGCTGCTGCCTCTCTATGCTCCTGTCTCTTCCTCTTAGTCTAACTTTTAAATTACTCAGGATTAGTTTGGGTTTAGGTTTAAGTCTTTAGGAAATTAGCCATAGTCTGATGAAGACAACATGACTGTCTGTTCCCCATTAAGATCTCATGTCAAGTGCTCCCGGTGCTCTCCTCAGATAACCTGAATAAGATAATCATTGTAATTTTCCCCTTCCTGTTTTTCCCCTAGTCTTCTGCATAGATACTAACAGTATTCTGTTTGCTAAATTAGGAAACTTATTTTTCAGAGTGTACCTTTCTTTTCTACGGATTGCTGTCCATTGTAGAGATTTGTTGTTGGAATGTTCCCAGTTCTGACCCTGAATACACTGTGGCTGTAAAGCTACTGAAAACATCAGCTTTCTACTGCCAAATGGAAATCACTACCCACTGTCAGATAAGAGATAATGAGTAATAGATAAGCAATAAAAACATTTATGGTTTGTTTTTCACCTTTTATGAAGACCCTCTGGTTTTAGCTATCTTGTTAAAACTAGTATTAGTCTTGAAAATTAAAATTTTAATCTGTTTAGAACAGTTTGCTCCCGAGAAAGCATGAACGAAGGGGATTAAATTATACCTGTACTAGACTTTTCTTGGTGATTCGTAATTATACTGTCACTCATGATGCTATTCATTGCACTTAGCTGCATGGAACTGGGGAAAAACATGACATTTTCCCCTGTACTAGACATAATGAGAATCTATGGCTTTTCAAGGAATCATTCATCAATGAAGTACAGAGATAAACAAAACATGGTGAAGTTGTATTTGGAACCAAGGATATTTTTTTTGCCTCAAGCCATAGTATAAAATATTCATTTTTCTGTTGGGAAATATAAATGGGGAGGTAGCAGGTGCCAGGTAACCATCCTCAGGAAATAAATCCCCGACAGCAAACAGAATGTATGTGCTTCCTGAGCACACAGACTCACACCTTTCTGCCTCTGTCCATCTTGAAACATCAGCATCTCACCTTGTAGTGTCTGTCAGTGGGGTGAACACACTTATTTTGGACCAAACTTCACTGTAGTCAAATGCATTTTCCTACTTCTCAGCTGGGATCTGTGTATTGAAAAGCTGTGGTACAAAAAGTGCTGTCCAAATGTAGTGCTTCTACTAAAAACCAAACCGAACAGAAATGCATCTCTTTGGCAGAGAGACACACTGAAGTAGGAAACTCAAAAGTCTGCATTTCCACGAACCACAAATTAGCTTAATTTGTTGTTGAATTTGACAAAGGAACATAGTTAAGTGTGGAGAGGACTAAGTCAGTTCACAAACAGTCAAGAGTAACCACTTATGTTCTCAGCAGGCTTGTTTTTGCATCCAGGTTAAGTTCTTTGCAATCAAAATCATTCTACAAAATGAACCGTATCTCCTGCAATGTATGCTTAGGCAGAAATTTTCTAATGGATGTTGGTCTCTGCATCACAGTGTAATCCAACATTGTATGAAGTCTTTTCTTCCATTTCTAATAAATGTCAGTTTTCCTAAACACAATACTTTGCAAAGTGTTTATGCAGAGCTTTCAACACTGACTTATAACTGGTATGTTTTGAATGCTTTCAGGAAGTTATTCTCTTGCCAGGGTCACTGTGACTTATATTTAAAAAAAAACCCCATGACATCTCCCTGGTAACAGTCTCTTTCCTCCCCTTCAACAATGTGCTGTCAATTTAAAACTCAGGAGACTTCTTCCTGCATTATGCAAGCATAAACTTGCTTTTATCGATCGATGTAATATCAGCACACATGGAACAAGAAGATCAATGATGGTAAGTACTCACAGTTTCAAAGGAAACAGAGAAAACTGAGACAACCCAGAACAGATGCTGCAAAAATTATCTTTTTTATCAGCTAAGTGTTATAAATTGCTGTGAAAAATTCAGGGGGTGCTCATAGCTGATATTCTAAAGGAACAGTAGCACAAATTATTACACTGGCTGTATTTAATGAAGATGAAACTGGACTAGACTATCTGCTTATAATCTGTATTTGTCAGATAGACTATTCAAAAACACAGTGACAAATTAACTGCATCTTTACTGGTAACAATTGGCAGAGATGTAGGAACACAGACTGTTTAAGGAATCAATGTGTATGTTCTTACACTGTGAGGTGGTGGCGGTCAGAGGCACAGCAACTTTTTATGAGAGGAGCAAAGCCTCCTCACAGGTGTGAAGTGAGCAACACGTTAAAACCTCTTTATCAGACTATACTGGGTTTGTGTGGCCAGGTTTTGGTCCCAGGGGGCTGCAGGGGTGGCTTCTGTGAGGAGCTGCTGGAAGCTTCCCCCACGTACAACCGGCTCCGAGGCAGCCCTGCGGCTGGCCAAGGCTGAGCCCATCAGCCATGGGGGTAGCACCTCTGGGGCAAGTTAAGAAGGTAGGGAAAAGCCTGTAGGGAACAACAGCAATCACAAGAGGAGTGAGAATGTGAGAGAAGAGCAGCCCTGCAGAGCCCCAGGTCGGTGCAGCAGGAGGGACAGGAGGTGCTCCAGGAGTCAGAGCAGAGGTTACCCTGCAGCCTGTGGTGAGGCAGCTGTGCCCCTATAACCCCTGGGGGCCCATGGGGGTGCTGTGACCCTCCTGCAGCCCTGAAGGACCCCACATCAGAGCAGGGGATTCCTGAAGGAAGTTCTGATCCCGTGGGAAGCCCTGCTGGAGCAGACTCCTGGCAGGACCTGTGGCCCCATGGAGAGAGGAGCCCACACTGCAGCAGGTTTGGTGGCAGAGCTGGGGACCCTGTGAGGACCCACACTGGAGTGGTAAGAAGGATCAGTGCATCCCTCAACAGCTGCCTGAGACTTCCAGGCTCCCTTTCTCTTGTTGGGCTTGGTTATCTTTCCCTCTACACCAACAAACTTCAAAGACTGCTATAAAGCTACACAACACCCCAGTCAAACTTGGGAGGATTTTCTGGACATTTTGAACCACGAGCTACTCAAACCCTTGGTTTCAGTAGAAATGCTCTGACACAGTCTAATGCCTTTCATTAGGGAAGTGTCAGAGATACTGCCATGGATTGTCAGATCAATGCAAGGTCTCATGCAACCTTTGTTATGGAATTGCTCAGACCTACCTCTTCATGCTGCAGACCACCCTTCTATTTCCAGTGCAGCGTGTACAGAGTGTGGGGTGTGTTTTTTGGAATCATTCACTACCAAGCTGTTGTACTGTCCGGCACAATTTGCTCTCAAAAATTTAATGTATATTTACACTCAGTAAGACTTCAGGATCTAAAATGCCTCCCCTTACACAGAAGTACAGAATGCCTCATTTACTTTGCCACAACAGCTTTTTCGTATACTTCAAATTTGTACTGGATCCCATTCTCTTCCTGGATATCAGCAGGGACACCTGGGTACCTGGGGAGAGAGGAGAGGAAAAAGCAAAAGCCAAAAAGTAGATAAAAATGTCATGATGATTCACCTGTAATTTATCCAATCAACTAGAAAAGCGAGTTGTTTGGAAAAGGAAATGAAAATACTGTGCTTAGAACAGGTATACTACATAAAAACTGTTTTTAAGAATCATATTAATACTATCTGCAACGTGTACACACATATTTTATATCAAGAAAGCATACTCTGGTGCAAAACAATCCCCCTATTTTTGGCTTAATCAAAAAATTCCCAACATTTTTATTAAAGTCTCCAATAGGTTATTCAAAATGTCTGCCAAGGTACAGAACACTTTGGGGTTTTTTTTGCTTTGCTTTTCCTCAGATGGTTTAGAAGAAATGTTAAGGACAAGGTTTCTTAAAAGTCTGCAACAGATTCTTAAAGCAGCTGACTGCTACCACAGAAAGAGTTCCTCTATATACCAGATTTTCTAAAGCAGTTTTTATTAACAGACACTTTCAAAAACCTTTTCATCTCCCTGTGACAGAACAAGGATTTTGTATGAGTAATATTGACTCTGAGGGAGAAGTACATTTTAAATTTTATTTGCTAGGTGTGATGGTGTCAGGTTTCCACTTTAGTGAGGAGATTGCCTCATACTTTATAAATTCATGTTGCAAGGCCAAACTTTGATTTCAGTTCACTGGCCAAAACCAATGTACAACCGAGGAACAGCCACGAGGGAGAGAGGGAGCTTTGGGTCAGGCCTCAGGACACGGAAGTGAATGCAGAGCAGAATATGTTGGAGTTGGAGGTGGTGACTCATCCTCCTCACCCATCACCTTGTTTGCCTCTCCTGCATCCCTCTTCCCTAGCTCCCTCAGTGCTGTGCTAATCCACTCCTGGGCCCTCTGAAGAGACCTTCACTCTCCACACTTCAGGTTTCTTCCATTGCTGGTCTGTAACCAGCTGGGAGCCAAAACTATAGAAGGAGGAGGAACAGGTCCTGTTGTTCCTGGCTCTTGAGGCAGGTGTCCAAATTTTTGCTGCCTCCTTACTGCCTACTGGATGTAGTCTTGCTGGAGAGGACATAAAAGCATGACTGGATACGACAACGATAATATAGAAGAAACCACAGTGAATGGCACAAACTCATGGTTTGATGCCTTTCCCTACTACGTTTGTTAGGAATAAGTAATTTTGTCAAGAGAAAAGGAATAATCTTAGAAATCTATAAAGCTCAACTCTCCCTACTGAAAACCATTTCATTTGTCTTTGGCAATTTATCAAAGACTTTCAGAGGCCAAATATTTTTTACTCACAACACACAGAGAGTTACAAAGCTTAGTAAATATTTGAGTAATTCTAAATACAGAAACAGTAAGAAAGGTACTTTTTTTTGAAGCAAACTGACACATGCAATTCCTTACTGTAAAGATTATGGGAAGGCTGAAGAACACAATGAGTTCCAAGAACCTCTGTGCAGAGCATGGTGCAACTCCAGCTTGTAAGCAAAGTATGATACTGGGGAAAAAAATCACCTCTAACTCAAACCAAAAATGGCCTTAATAGGACCCTTGCACATTCAAACTAGGTTAGTCTGAAGACAAGTCTCGTAGGCAATTTGATACTTACTCTGTGAGAAGTCTGTAGTCTTTATAGTTAATTTCTGGAAAAAATGTGTCACTTTCAAATTCCTTCAAGATTCTTGTCACAAACAATCGATGATGAATTGGTTTCTCCATTGCTGCCTTTAAAAACAATAGTAACTCAGTCACTATTTTATGCACCACAGGATTTTAGCAAAGCAGGGAAAAAATTACACTCTAAATCTCCTCTTTTAGACTCTGCTCAAGAGCACTTTCTAAAGGGCTAATTTCACCTTGTGTCCGTTCCACCTGGTAAGTGGCAGTAATACCTACTCTGAGTTTGGGTTATCTGATAGAAATTAAGAAAAAAAAATTGAATAGCCCTGTGAGGAGAAAGGAACAGTGTGGCCTAGTTGCAACAAGCAATTTCTGAATCACACCTCTCTGAGAAACAGGAAGGTGGTGGGAGATGCCCTCACCTCAAGGTCGTTTGTTCTGATGTTTAATTAATATCAACACTAAGGATCTGCAGTGTATTTTTAGTCTGCACTAGTTTGCAATTCCAGAGATCAAACTGCCTATCAGTAGAACTTCAAAGTTCGATCTCTGGACTGTGGAAAAGTGATAAAATGCATTGAAAGTTTTTAACAACGTTTCCAAGCTTCTTGGACGAAAAAGTTTAAAATGACACTTGTTAGGTGAGTTTGTCACTAAAAAAACTTCAGGAGTCAAAAGTTTGAGATATTTTGTCTCCAGATGAGGTTGGAAAGACACCTCTCCCCATACCTTGTGGCATTAAACTAACCTATTAAAAGCTACACTGGTGATGGTGGTTACAATATATTTTTGAAAAGCTTGCAGCCATTCCTCCCTTTCCCTTAAACTGGCAATGAGCAATGCTCTTTGTGGAAGGTGACTCACCATGCAGCAGGCTATTAGGTACTACTGCAGCAAGAACAGGAACCAAGCCATAGCAAATGGAATACAATAAAAGTAATTGTTGCCACTGCTGAGAGGTTAATTTCTAGAAAAGCTGCCTGATTACTAGACAACAGGTAAAAATGGAAGGGGTAACTCACAACACACCAGCATCCAACAGCACTGAACTGGTATTGGTCCAGCTTCTACATAAATATCAGTATTTTTATTTGTTTAAGTAAGTGTGGCAGGTAAGAAGAGAAACATACAACTGCAAAATGAGAGAAAAATAATAATCTGCTCCACAAATAAAAACATACTGTTTTTTGCAAATGGAGATACTTCTATTCTGTAGTAGAAGAGTAAATTGATGTCCTATCCAGCTCTGGGAAGTCAGCTTCAGCAAGAACTCTCTACCACCGGGACAGGCCAGGGAAGAGCACACTGATCACAGATGTTGCAAAGAGAACTGAATTTAGTCCAAAGGGACCAGATGGTGACCTCTGTTCCAGGTAAATGGTTTCATTAGATGAGTGAACCAACCAGCTGTGTAACCATCCGCTCATTAATAAAAGAAGTGCAAATGCTTCCTCAGTTACCAGACTAGCTCTGGAGTCTGTGTGGAGGTGGCCCACGAATAGTAAACAACAAACAGAGAAGAACTCGGGAAAAAGCAAGGGACTTGAGGTGGTTATAACCCATATGTTTCTCCTCAGCAGGTGGGAATGCCCAGTGTCATGGCAGAGAGAGTGCAGTGGGCAAGGAGAAACACAATGTAAAGTGACTCCACTTTCCATTTCACAATTTTCCCTATATTGGGATTTAAATAAGCAGTTGAATCACATATAGGCTGACATTCTGACCTGACCTTGGCCTGTGCCCATGGCCCTGTCTGGTCACTCCAGGGCTGTGCCTGACTCTGGTAACCTCCATGGGGCCTGATTCTGCCCCATAGACCTTTCTCACCACCTCCAGCCCTAGCTGATGTGTCCCCTGTCATCCCAGTTACTGCCCCTGGGTTCCAGCTCCTTTGGGAGTACCTGGTCCTCCATGTTCTTTCACAATATCTTCAGATAAGTAAATTTTGGATCAAACAGGAAGCCTTATACGTGCGGAGCCTATACATGAGCCTGTTTGGCAACGACCGGACTCTGACACTACCTCTGCCAACTACTGCCATGGACCTGGAAGGATGGCAAAGGAGCTTTATCACAACTCTGTCATTTCCACGGGGATTAAAGTAGTTCCTCAGTGACATTCAATTCACTCTTGCCCTGTCCAGCCCATTCCATACATTCCTTTTCTCAGGACTGAAGAGAAGGTAGAGGATGAATAGTGCTGAGCTGATGGAATGTTGATGTACTCATTCTACAAACACCATATCATAAGACCATACCAACATAAGTAAATCAACACCTGTGTGTGTTGTTTATTCTTTCTTTTAAGACGACTGTATTTAATATGTGGCAATGTGCTGGACTCATAGATCCTGTTCCTAGGAACAGTCTAGTAAAGCCTGAGTGTTGTTTCTAATCAGTCTAAACTACACAGTTTAAATCTAGTTAAAAGAAACTGATATAACTGAGCAGTCTCTGAGCAACCTGGTCTAATGGAAAGTGTCCCTGCCCACGGCAGAAGGTTTGGAATAAGACGGTGTTTAAAGTCCCTTCCAATCAAAGCCACTCTGTGATTCTATGACTCCCTTAGGATGTCCCTTAGCACTGTTTTTCAGAGTCAAAGCCAAGACCTGAACCTCTGTGGTGGGGGGAAACAGTTTTCCCCCTGAAGTTATAAAATGGTAAAACCCCAGGGGGTGGTGACCCTTGAGGTATTGAGGTTTTACCCAATGAGCGAAATATAAACATATCACAAGCAGAACGGAAGAGAAGGTAGTTGTTGTTGGTTGTAGAAGAAGTAGTTCATGTTGTGAAAGCCACGAGCAAGGGGCTCGGAGCCCCTTGGGGCCTCTGGGCCCCCCCCAGCCCCCGGCAAGGGGGCTGCAGGAACTTGGAACAGTGTTAAACTGGGCCAGGTTCTGTAGCTGAGAGCTGAAGGAGTTTCTCCACCGTGAGCAGCAGCAAGAGATACTGAAAGCAGCGGCAGACCAGCACTGACCAGAGAAGCCGTGGCAGAGAGCCAGCAGAAGATAAGAAGCGGCAAACAGCATGCAGCCAAGGAAGACACAGAGTTGTCTGAAGAGAGCCGAGAGAAGAGAGCCAGCAGCAGAAGAGAGAGAGCAGAACTAGCTCTACAGACAGAGTTTTTGGGGTAAGAACTAAACCAAAAAAACCCCAAACTCCTTTTGTGACCTTTCCTAAGTGGAAAGGATGGGCTCCTACTGAATGGAAGTCCTAAAACTGCAGCAGCACTGCAGAAAAGAGCTGTAAAGCTCAGAAGGAATGCGGGGGGGGTGACCTTGGCCCCCCCCCCGCTGCTTGAGACAGAGCACAGAGCTCTGTAGGGGAACTTGAATCCCTTGAAGACACGGACCGTCACGAAGACCCCTGAGCTTCGTGATATGACCATGGTGAGATGACCTTGTCCGGGTGAACGTAGCCCATGGAAGAAGACCCTCGCTTGAAGACGAGTGGCCGAGAGGGCTTGGATACCCCCTCGTGTGTACTGGCAGAGATCCGACTACAGCTGCTGCATGAGAAGAAGATAAGCTGCTGCCCTAGAGACATTACTGCTCTGAAAGTGGAAAGGGATCTTTCCTTCTTCCCTCCTGGACTTTTATTTGGAGGGGAGAAGAGATTTGATCCATTGTAAATACTTATGTCATGGTAGAGATAATTAAGATTGTATATAATGTATTGTAGTATTTATTTTGTACAGTCATTGTAATGTATTCCCTTTCCCCCATTCTGAGTCTCATGTAGTGTCTGGAAACCATCTCACACTGGGTTGAGATGTGGGAGGGGCTTTGGACTAGGGAATTAGATTTTGGGGCTCTCAAACCATGACAACATCTCAATCAGGAGACAATACCTCCACACAGAGAGCATCAGTGTCTGAACTCAGAAGATTTGAAATCACAAAACTGTAGAATCACAGAGGTTAGAAAAGACCTCCAAGACCATTGAGTCCAACTGTTACTGAATCTTCTGATTGCTCCCACTCATCAAGCTTGAGTTGTACTTGGGAACAGTTTTGACATTCATGAACTAAATTTCTTGGGGATGAAACCAAGCCATGAAATGTGCTCCAGGGATATGTCTGACAAGCTTGTAGCACTATACCTGATGAGAAACTTGTCTAAACATGTCTTAAAATGGCTCTTTGTGGTCCCTTTGCAAACACGTGTTTCTTCTTCCCAACACCCCCCACAGCAACTGTTATCTCCCATGCAGGAGTGTCCTGGGAAAGGTGTCCTGAGGCGTCCCATTGGTCCTTTGTTTAACCCCTTCCTATTGGCTGTTGACCCTTTACCTGATGGTTTTTTCTGTGTGACCCTGAACTTGTGATTGGTTCCCCTTTGACCCTCCTAAAAGCCTTATAAACCCCTTCCCAACAATAAACTCTCTCTTGCCTCCTCTCCACGCCCGGTGTGCTGTCTCTGTGCCTGCCATGGAGCCACGTGGGTGCTGGGGGGAGGGGAGGGCACCTCTCCCCTCCAGGCTCGGGGCCTGAAAAACCCTGTTTCTGGAGTCCCCCTTCCCCGTCCCACAAGACGTCGGAAATGGTTCTTCAGACGGAGAAGGAACTAGAGCTGGGCTCCCCCGCGTCGTGGATGGGGAAAGGGAAACCCATACAAGCTCTAACAGCTACCAGGGACTCCAGAGCCAGAACCTATGAGTGAGCCACTTCCAGCACACAAGAAGCACTCAGAGGTCAGCAGACAGCCCTCAAACATGAAGTGCTTGCACAAAATCATGAAGTGCCTGTCATTACACAGAACAGCTTCGTAATTGCTGTAACCTACTGACCACTGCTGGGCTGTTCCGCTCCTCCTTCCACACCCACACAACCAACAGCAACCTCAACTCCTTCTAGAACTCAGGAGATCCCAAGCAGTGCAGAGGATCCACAGAGTGTGTCACCATGCTAAGATCCAAAGAAATTAAGCTTGTAAACTTGTGCTGTGAGTACAGGTGGAGGCATCAGTACTGCCCTCACCCTGCAGTTGGGCGGGTGCTGACCTGGCACAACTCCCTGGTGAGGTCAGGTCAGGCTGGTGTTTCAGTGTGAAGGTGTCTGGGCTGAGCACGAGGCACAGAGGGGATGCACTGTTTCAGGTGAGGCAGGTGCTCAGATGTCCTGAATAACCCACACTAAGGGTGTGGGAAACCAAAGGCAGCAAAGGCCTGGAAGATCCCTGCTCACACCATCTACAGAAACAAGGCTGGCAGGATTGCTCCTGGGAGCTGGGGGACAACAGCCCTGGCCACGGGGGACCTCCCCAGGCCAAACTGATCAGAAGGCACTAAGGTTGGGAGCTGTGTTAAAAGGCTCCACAGGGCAATAAGCCACCCTCTTGTCTGGCAATGGCGGCTGCTGCTGCTGTAGCTCTTGACAGATGTCCTCAGTTGTGCACCCTCATATTCAAATATGTTTTGCACCTACTCCTCATTCCCCAGAATCCCACACCAGTGGGATGTCATCATCAGACCCAGTGGGATGTCTCCAGACTCAATGGGATGTCACCAGCCTAAGCTCACTGTGCCAAGGATCACAGACCAACCAGGGCAGAGCATCCCCAGTGAGGACCCCAAGAATCCCCCCATGTTCCTACTCATCCTTCAACATCCATATCAGCCCCTGACAGGCTGCCAAAGCAGCCCACCCCAAAGTTAAGTGCCAGGGGTGTGTTCCCTTCCATAGCGAACTCAACTTAAAGATGTCTGTGCACTAAGGAGTTAGCAATCCACAGAACAACTATCCTGAACACACTAGGCCGGTGCTGTGCATATTCCTTGCCCATAGGATCAGACAGAGAGCTGTAACAGAGGAGCCTTGAGGCACCTTCCCCTTGGAACTACTGATTGTACCAACTGCGTGTCCTTGCCTTGATCTAAAAGGACAGCAAGAAGATCTCATGTGAACATCCTTCTGTTTGACAGCAGAAATGATTAATAGACACATTTTCCTGTAAGAAAATCCTATAACAGCTTGAATAACCAAAATGGGGTAGCCCTTTATATGGACAAGGCTCATACTAATAAACACAATCAGTTCTAAACCTTTGAGCCGCACAAAGCAGTAAGATCAAAATAGTGCTTTAAACCCAAATACCTGTAACTACCAAATAAAATTATTCACTTCAATTACCAATTGTTATTTTACTTCCCACACATTTGTACATAGTATAATGGAAATACTCTTGTGAAACCCTTTATGCATCTTTAATACAGGCACTACAAAAATGACCTGCAGTTTTGGTAGAGGTGTGTGTTTTCCATCAAACTCTTCTAGTTAAGATCACAAGCCTAGTTTGAATGCAGGAATCTGTATAAAACGGTTAAGATTTCTCTCTAATGAATTAATATTTCCTTTGAAATATCCTGAGCAGATGTTTGCAAGGGGGAAAACAGCCAAAATTTCAGAATTCAAGACCAGTTTGGGTTGGAAGGGACCTTAAAGCCCATCCAGTTCCACCCCCTGCCACGGGCAGGGACACCTTCCACTATCTCAGGTTGCTCCAAGCCCTGTCCAATCTGGCCTTGAACACTTCCAGGGATAGGGCAGCCACAGCTTCTCTGGACAACCTGTGCCAGGGCCTCACCACCTTCACAGGGAACAACTCCTTCCAAATATCCCATCTAACCCTGCCCTCTGGCAGTGGGAAGCCGTTCTCCCTTGTCCCGTCCCTCCAGGCCCTTGTCCAAAGTCCCTCTCCAGCTCTTTTGGAGCCTCTTTAGGCACTCGAAGGGGCTCTGAGGTCTCCCCAGAGCCTTCTCTTCTCCAGGCTGAACATCCTCAGTTCTCTCAATGCTTCTCCATGTCCAGGGTAAGCAGGTCTCCTATTACCCTAAGACATATTCCCTTACACTAATCAGCACAAATAGTATGTTCCAAGTTACTCTTGGTCAAAGCTTCCAATTTATAATCTAAGTATTGGTGATTAAGAGTCTAAAAACTTACATTATTCTCTACCAAATATCAGCCAGACACTGGAAAAATAGTTAAAATATAAGTCTACAAGACGGGTGCTCCTGGAAGGAGAAGCAAAAACAATCACTCTCTACAGCACTAGATGAGCCTGTGGCTGTTGCAGGAAAGGGGTAAATGGTTCTGCTCACACCTGCATCCTGCAGAACTACTGCCAGAGGCTCTTCTGGGCAGCTGTGCCCACTGTGAAGAGAAGTTGTCTCCACAAATTCCCTGCTGGGAAGCAGACTGAGAGTGAAGGACAGATTACTTCTATAGGATAATACCTGATTATGGACTGAACGCATTTGCAATATCAAATACATGATGTGTACTTCACCACACTCAGAAGTGATTATAAAACAGAAACTAAAAAAAGGGAGTAAAGAAACAACAGTGTTTTACAGGCTATTTACACATGCACTTCATTTTTCTCACAGCTTTAGCAATATCTAAATACTTCACTTTTTTTACTGTATAAGATGCATTCCGAAGACACAGAGAAGAGGTTTGTGAAAGGCACAAACTGCAAAGGCAAGAAATACCAGAAAATGTATTTTCCTGCCCCATACAAGGCATAGTATCAGCCCCCATTTGCTGCTAGGAGCTTGACAGCACTGTCATCATACATCTGAAATCCCAGTGCCAAACAACAAGTGGACAGTAAAGGACAGTAGAACTGTTTCCTTCACTATTAAAAAAATAATTGCTTTACAGTTCTTAACAATTCAATTACTAATCCAGAGACTGGGAGCAGTAGGGACATCTGGCTGTTGGATGGGAAAGCAGAGTGAGTGCAACCTCTCGTCATATGATTATCTCCTCTTATTGCTGACACCATCACCTGGCAGCTCTCTCTAAACCCTATTTTCTCACCTGTATACATGTAAAAAGGGTCATACTCTGGCTAAAAATGCTGGACCATTTTTCTTTTTTTTTTCATATCCTTTGCAGAGTCAGTCAGCACCCTCGGTAAAATAAATACAGCAATCGTGGTTTTGGCTGAAAAAACGAGCAATTTAGATATTTAAAATAAAGCTCTCAAAAGCACAACAACTGTATGGCAGTGGCCCACTGGCAAGACCAACATTTGGTTACTTGGACAGGCATTTTAAACTCGAGAGCTGAAATTTCACTTTCCAAGACTTGCTCTGTTAGAATCACTGCAGTTTGCACTTCCTAATGCAGAATTAACAGGGACTTGAGCCATTCTCATCCCACCAGAAAGAATGAGTAACTCAGGAGTAGGCTGAATGTACCTTGTAAACTGAAGTGCCTCCGACGATCCAAACCATGTCTACTTTACTTTTTAGCTCTGGTGAATCCAAAAGAGCTAAAGCATCATCCAGACTTTTGGAAAGATAATGTGCTCCTTTTGGGGCTTCCCTAAAAAAAAGCAAAGTTTTATCACTAAATAATCAGAAGGCAATTCATTGTGATCATCAATACAATCTAGAGACACAATGTGTTTGGCTGAATTCACAAACAACTAAATGTAATTGTTTTGAAATGCCTGTTATTGCCAATCTATGTTAGAATTCTCATCTGACTGCACGTTTATCAGATTTCAGCTTCACTGTAACTTAAGGGGCATTATAAATTATAGATCTGAAATTTTATAACATGTTTTTGAAAAAGCATAACAGAGGAATTTATATATATATAAATAAAATAAATTACAGATAATATAGACATTTTTACCTGAATTCCAAAACATTAATATTTCATTCAATAAAAATAGTTGAAAAGCCCCTATTCACTGCCCACCCACATGATCAGCTGCAAACCCACCAACATCCTCCAAAACAATAAACCACTCTAAGTGGACACTTTTGTTTAATAATATTTGGGTAACTGTGGGTGATGCATTCAAGATGAGAGCTCTGAAAAAGGGCAGTTCATCCACAAATCCTAACAAAAATAAGCTTCAAAAAAAGGATTAAGAGCCACCAATCTAAGCAGGAACTAGAGAAATGCAGTCGAACACGAGTCAGAAAAACTATGGACAATTGTCAAATGGTTTGTGAGTAGAGCTAGAAGTTGTACTTACAATGCAAAGTAACGACAATTACTTGTAAATTAATTAAAAAAAAATTAAAGGTAAAGTAGTTATAACACTCAGGACAAAGAGCAGAAATTCTTTCTAACCAAATACCAGAAATTATACATTTGGAATTACTGTATGTTGATTTGCTACAGGTATTTTTAGGTGTAGAATTTTTATTTGTTTTACAGGTCTATTATTCACCATACTTACTTGAGCTCCCTGCTGAGCACAATATTAATTCTGTCTTTTAGAGGACGGTTCTTCTCAGGAATGGAGAACCAGGTTTTTTTACCCATTATCAGTGCATTCTGTTTACCTGAGTATGAGAGGAAACATTTACTTAAGTTTACTGTTTAGTGACAATGCTGGACTTCCCCTTCTAAACTCCACGTCAGCAGTTAACAAAAGCACAAGCTTAGGCCCCAGTTC